>NC_050591.1:29635718-29963218 GCF_013368585.1 Megalops cyprinoides | reverse complement strand
GACCCCCTGCTGCGAGAGGTAAGTCACCATGCCAACGGACCACTGCCACCAAGCCTGTGCCAGCATCCCCTCACCCCCCCCCCCCCCTTACAACAGCAACCAGCGCCACGCCAGTCAGTACAGCACACCTTGAGTGTGGAATGCCAGCCGAGCTGTGTGAGTGACATTAAGTATGTGTCAATCACCGCCCGCGCCAATGTGTCCTGAGGGGGAAAAGGGAGTGAGCTGCTGACTCACAAACTTTGCATTTGGATTACATCCCTGATGTGCAAATGACCTGCGCAGCTAATTTAGCGTGAACCTGCTTCGAATCACCCTGTGAGAACTTGCTGTGCAGAATTCAAAATAGACTCTTCCCTTTCCTATGAGGGTTTAAAGTTGTTTTTTTATATATCATGCATATTGCTTTGGGAGAAAAAAAAAATGCTCCTCCAAACTTCTGCAGTGAGCTTGGGGATTTGACTGGCTTTTGAGTGCTTTGATTAAACGTCAGGGGTGATCCGGTAAAATTGAAGTGTATTATCTCGTCTGTAGCTAATTAATAGGCCCGATATTAGCTGCACATTTTAGCAGTGTAGTTGTGAATGGCTTAATTGAAAAAAAATGAAATTGCAGCAGCTGGCATGCAGCGTGCAGCTTCCACTGTGAGCTGCGCTCTCCCTGTGATATCCGCCATCTGCTGTATGCAAAAGAAGTCATTTATATACTGTCAGCTCCAAGAGAGCCTTTATTTATCAAGTGACCAGAATGCAAATCACTCAAAAGAGGATTTTGTGGGTCCAATTATCAAACAATATGAAGGAAGGATTTGTTTTTTTTTTTTTTTTTCTCATCATTTCAGAGAACTGTATGAATTAACAGTAGCTGTTTTTTTTCCTTTATTTGAAGCCATCTGATATATTCAAGGCTGGGAAGTGACTGCATATGATGTGAATATTTTTATTATTTTTTGTCAGCTGTATGTTTTTCTTCATACTGATGTTTAGGTAAGTAGTATATACAGTATAAAGTACATGGGTCAGCTCTGTTACATAGATGTACTTGGTAGGTCCCTGGTAAGAAGGTCTGCTAAATTACAAAATTTGAAGTCTTCCTATTTACTGACGTGTGCTTGCGTTGGGTATGTGGGTCAGATTTTTTACACAGCACTGAGGTCATAAAGTGCTGGGAGAGGCCTTAATGTATATCTGATTCTTAAAGGGCGATTTTTCATATTCTATTCCATTCTATTCCATTCCATCCCCATTGTCCCGATCTCTAACCCATGACAACCAATCGAAAACATTTAAACGGGGGTGGGGGGGGGGGCTCCAAACTTGCCTACGAGCAGACAGCAGATCCGGGATCCACGTTTCATGTGCCTGGGAGGGAGAACAACTAAAATGGGAGACGGAAAGTCACAAAAACTCAACGCTCGTTCCGCCGAACAGCGAAACGGAAGGTCAGAGAGAGTCGAGCCGAGAGAGATGTAAATGAAGTGTGAAAAGCGCCTTCTCTCTGCTCGCTCTGAGCATGCGCCACGCCATTCCCCCCTGCCCCAGATCATAAGGGCCATCACGGGAGCGGTCTCCCGAGCGATGCTGCCGGGGCGACGGCATTGTGTGGGATGGGATGGAGCTGGTTCCCCAATTCAGGACTCCCTGACAGATCGGGTTAGCCGTGGGCTCATTGGACACTGGGTTTGGCTGAACCAAGATTCAGACCAATTTCTCCTCACCAATGTGAGGAGGCGCAGGGATCATGCAAACCAGTGTGGCATTGGTGCACGGAGCACATCTTATAACCCAAAGGTTGCTAGTTCAACACCCAGATGGCACACTGCTCCACTACCATTGGGCAAAATGCTTAACCTCTTAACTTAAATTGCATCATTAAACATCCATCTGCAGTGACCTATGACATCCAGCTGAAATTACGTATCATACATCTTTATATTATACATATCATCAAACAAATACGCATATCCATATATCTTCTAGTGGTTATTTGTATAGGTGTAAGTGGTGCATCGCAGTACCGGTGTTGGCTCCTCTCCTCTGGCAAAGAGGCCGAGCTTTGGCAGATTTATTAATAAACAGAGCGGCAGGAGACGGCGGCGGAGTTTCTCAGGGACGTGTGTCAAAATGTGACAATCAGCTCCAGGGTATTGATTCATTCCCACATGACAGGTGAAGCGGCGGCCGCGGCATTAGCCACCGCAATTATGGTATTAAAATGTCAAGAAATTAGAGGTCAGAATAAGAGATAATTTTCCTCCCCGTGTCAAATTAAAGCAGCGACACCATCTTGACAGGTTACCGCGGCTCCGGTTGAGGGCCCCGTGACAGCTCAACTGAGTGCGCTCCTGTAACCACGGCGATTCGCCTTGATGTTTATCCTGACAGTATTCTCCTATGGAAGAACATGACAGCAACCTCTTGATACGAACGGACCCCGCTGCTTTGCCAAGATGTAAACAGACAAATTATGCATGAGTGTTTTTTTTTCCTTTCTTTCTTTCTTTTAGCCACCTGTGTCCTTGAGTTGAAAGTCTCGCGCTGTTGTTTATCAAAGGAACAAACAAATGGGAAATGTGTTGACCAAGTAAATGAATATTTTAAGAATTTATCATTAGCTGACCAAAGTTACCTTGAAATGAAAATAAGGACATAGAGTGAAAATAATAAAACCCCTTTTCCTGAAATTGCAGGATTTATTTAAATCATAAAGTTCTGAAACAAACTCTTAATTATTTTGGTGTCCTAAAATTTCAGGATGAGGGATAGGGGTAGTGCATTGCTGTGGGTATCTGGCAGCTGTCTCTGCTGTACTGGGATCAGTGACAGAAGTGCTCCTCCCAGTGCCTTCTGTACTAGATGACTGCAGGTGTCAACTGACGCCCAAAGTGTCATCTTGAGTTTAACTTGAAATTAAAAATTGGACCTATTCTTGACTTGGTTCAGAAAGCATATTCCAATAAACAGGTTGTCAATCTCCTTGCCACAAAAACCTGACAGACTTGTACCTTGACCTTGGAAAGTCTGTCAGGTTTGTGTGGCAAGTGACATTCACTTGCCTTGTTTGCGGAGCTTGTTAAAGAAAGTGGCAAAAAGAGAGGTATTTCTGTTGGTGAAACAGCAAACTCCAGCAACTGCAGCGTTATCCCCTTATCACCATGGAGATAAGGACAACCTCCTTCCATCTCTGACATGCCCTTGTCTAATCGTCACGCTGGCGTGAGAAGCAATACCTAAAAAGTTAGGTTGCTTTCTCTGAAAGCGGTCTGGTGTTGAAGCTCCCACAGCTCCGAAAGGGTGCGTGTGTTTGCCACCCCCCGCCCCCCACTCTTGTTATCCACATTGTTCCGGGTGAGGGCACCTGCCACGCCCAGGTGCGGTTAGTCAGCGCCGTCTCACGCCGTCGCTGAGGCGGGCGCGAGAGCCTGTCTCGCCGCTCTGACAGAGCCGTAGCGGAGCGTTGCACGAGCGCGCTCGGCGATGTTAAAGATCTCACCCCAGCTCTGTCATCAGTCGGGGGGGGGGGGGTGAACACGCGAGGAAGACGCACTTGTTCACCTTTGAGGCCTGCTGTCCAAACTGAGCGGGGCTGGGAACGTTGATTGACACACAATGCGTTCTGATGGGTGTTTTGTGCTCATCCAAGCACGGCAGTTGTTGCTGGGAGGGGAATCAGCATATGGCTTATGCAATAAGCGGTTCTTATCAGCGAAAAGCAGGGCCTAAAGTGTATTAAACTGATTAATTGGCTGCTAAGTTTACTAGATCCTTCTTCGCGATAGCAGGAACTTTCGGACACGGGCCTGTTAAGATTAGTCTATTGGCATTTGGGAAATATTGACATGTTGTGACAGTTAATAGGAGCCGCATGTATTCCCTAAATGACATTTGCTCCACCCTTTTTGGCAGCCAGAAAAAGATTGACAGTAAATTATTAGTCTTTTACTGTGTCAGTGAGGTAAGAAGGGAACCTTATCCTCCCCCTTTTTCTCCTTGGTGCCTTCGTTTCACGAACAGATCGGCTGATACGTACCACATGGCCTCTCACTCTCTCTGATCTCTGTATCAGATTACCGTATGTGAACGCGGGACATCACGACCCTCTGCCCCAAAACCTAACCCTAAAATAGCCATAATGAGAATTGGGTATTGCTCCACGGACCCAGATCATAAGGCTCTGCTGACTGACACTTAAACGCTGCCAAATGTTAACGTTGAGTTGCCTGGGCGACTGCTCACGTCCTTCGGTGCCGAGCCAGGCCTTTACTTTGATTTCATGCAGGACAGAATGAAAACAAGCTCACAAGAAAAGCGAGGGTCCTTCTGTGTTCAGTCTAAGACTCTAAGCAGCCTTGTCTGCAGGTGCCTGGTCCTGAATCAGCAGCACCTTTAGGCCTGGCTTTCTCCTCCCTTCAGCCGTATATTTTAGAGGGCAGGCTCCACACAGCAGCGTGTTTGGTAGTGACTGCTCTGTATGGGAGCCGCACAGCGCTGCGACAGCGGGCCGTAAAAGAAAAGAAACGTGTGCTTCATTGTGCTGGGTGGGATTGACAGACATCTACAAGCTCCCCTCTGATGGTGGAAGTGGCCCCAGTCACATCAATCATCCCGACCGTCCGCCTCGCCTCCCCTCTCCGCTCCATGTTTGCCAGCACACCGTGTGCTGTCCTCTCACACACCATCGGTCTAGATCTGTTGTCAAATGCAGTGCCGGGCTGCTTGTTCATCCTCTCGTGCTGTAATTTAAGTGAAAATGTTGGTTTTGTGTTTTACCTTCACCTCTGTGCTGCCTCTCCACCCCATCTCATCTTTTGACCTTCCATTTCTCTCCTCCCCCCAGAAACTGCCAGATCCATATTTCATTAGAGACCCAAACACTTTCCTCCTAAAATCCTCATTCATTAAGGTATTTCCCTCCCTCCCTCCGTGTGTGTGTGTGTTTGTTCTTTTCCCTTTGTTTTAAACACAATACCATCTAGAAAGGGAGCTCGCCGCAGCTCCGGCTGCATGTCACTCCAGGTTAACGTTTGCTTGGCGGGCTCCGCGCCTGGAAATGGGAATGGTTAAGTGAAGCATGTTAATAGGAAAAGGCTTGTCTCTTCCATACTAACACTCGGATGACTCTGCAGGCTGGGGGAAGGGGAGCGCCCAGGCGAATTGGGAGCGCACCCCTTCTCCTTCCCACCCCCCACCCTCTACCCCCCCTCCCGGGGGCATGGCTGAGTTCGGATTTGCTCGCATTGTCAAGTAACGCATTGACCCATCACTCTGATGCATATCGAGTGTGACAGCAGCTCCCTCTCTCTCCCTCTCCCTGCAGGCTATGGAGGCGCAGATTCAGTGCTTTGGACAGACGCCATCTCAGTTGCTTATCGAGCCACATCCGCCACGCAGCTCCGCCATGCACCTGGTGAGAGCAACGGGCATGCTGGGAGTTTTTTTTTTTTTTTTTTTTCTTTTCTTTTCTACTCTGAGCGTGTGCTCGCGTGTGTGTGTGTGCGTGCGTGCGTGCGTGCGTGTGTGTGTGTGTGTGTGTGTGTGTGTGTGTGTGTTTGAAGGGTGGGGGCTCTGCCTTAGAGCAGTGATGTTGTGAGTGGAGAACCCCTGTCACATGACAGTGGAAAGAGGAAGTGAGGCATGTTGTCCTGGCTCTATGCTAACACCAATTAACTGTTCAACTTTTTTTCTTTTGTTTTTAAAATGTTAGTCTCCTTTTCACTCTTGGATTGTATTGTTTATGAAGAAATTCCTCAGGATACAAACTGTCAAGGTTTTCTTAGGAAACACCAACGACCTGTTCAGTAAAAGCACCTCTAATACATGTGCATGTTCATATGCATGTCTGAAGACTCCCAATTAGGATGTATGCATACACAGCATTTTATACAAACTAACACATAGATTGTCAGCTCAAACAACACCCTCATGCTAACTGTGCAAATGCACAAATTATAGTACATTATAAATATGTATATAAAATCAAATTCCTATCAACCTCTGTTACCATTCTTCTAAAAGTAGCAGCAACCTTCCACACAGTACATGTTGCTAGAAGTGCACGGTGTGATGTCTTTACACAGTATTACCTGTAATGTTGTACGCTGGTCTGGGTCGTGCGGAAGTGAATCTGGGTTAAACTGGAAAAGTGCATCTGGCTTTCCTTTCTCCTCCTGACTTCCCAGATGCTCAGCTGCACTATTTGTCAGTCAGGTCCCACTGAGACCGTTTAACTCGATTCTCCTCAGCCAAAGAAGCACACTGATTGAGTCTCTGTCGCAGCCCAAGCTTGAAGCCCTGCAGTCACTTATTCATTCAGGGAGCGGCAGAGGGAGGGAGAGGCCAGGGTCTAGACCAGGGCTGCTGGAGGTCACACCATATACATCAGTTCAGAGCGCTGACATTACACCAGTGCCACCTTTCACGTAGGCTTACCTGATCTGCATGGAGAGTACCTAGAGACCAGTTATGAACATGAATCCTTCTGCCTTTTTCTAGTGTCGATTTCCTATTAAAAGTATGACTATACGGCATTATGAAACATTGGGTTAACTGTCACACTTAACAAACGATTCACTAAGAGGAATTTGTCAATGCATTTGTCTTTCACGTAAAAATATTCATGGAACAAAGTCAAGTAAGGCAAGCCATTGCCAGTGTGCAGAAGCTTTCACCTTGCCTTGAGTCATTTTCCCACGCTAACTAATGAATTTATTGAAAATCTTTTTTTGTTTATTTCACATTGAATAATACACTTGAAGGGCTGGCCTTTCTTTGCTCTTTTTTTACATGATTTAATTACATGGGTTAATTTGCTGTTTGAAGAAAGCTTCAGACATAAAACTGTGGTGTATGCATTCCTGCAAGTCATTCCTCATGTAAAAAAAGGTTTCTTCTGAATTCTCCATCTCTATTTTAACCCCTTGCCAACCAGTTTCCCCATCCAGTTGATCCAAACCCTCCACCTGCTCCTCTGCGCTGATGCCTGTGATGGGTTGGGGACCCCCCCAGTCGAATCGAGGGGCCCCCTCTGAAACCTGCCCCCCACTGTGCATGCAGCCTACCTCTGTGTCTGTACCTTGTTTTTCCTTGAACCTCCACACTAATTGCCTTTCTCCATTCTGTCTTCTTCTCTTCTTCTCTCACTTCACACCCTTCCCTGACCCCCCCCCATACCCTCTTCCCTCCCCTCTCCTCCATCCTCTTCCCCTTCTCCCCTCTCCCCTCTCCTCCACCCCCCCCTCCCCACTCCCTCTTTCTCTCTTCTACTCAACAGTGTTTCCTTCCACAGAGTCCTCTCATGTTCAAGGACCAGATGCAGCAGGACGTCATCATGGTGCTCAAGTTCCCCTCCAACTCTCCCGTCACCCACGTCGCCGCCAACACCCTGCCGCACCTCACCATCCCCGCCGTGGTCACTGTCACCTGCAGCCGGCTCTTCGCCGTCAACCGCTGGCACAACACTGTTGGTGAGCGGGCCGGCCAATCCTGCACCGCTCTCCGGGTGGTTCCTGATGCCCGGCACTGTTCAGCTCTTTAATGCACACGTGCATACATACACAAGCAGGCATAAAAGCACTAACATCTCTCAGATACGAACACACACATACACATTGACAAAGAAACAGGCAGACAAACACATAGACATTTCCTCTTCCAATAAAATAAACATATTTACTAGAACACATACGTGCACACACTTATGGATGTGTGGAAGTGTATGCATGCATATGCAAACACACAGTATACACACACAAGCAGGCAAAGAAGCACAAACATCTCATATACACACAAACACACACAAATGGACAAACAAACACGGAAACAAGCATAGATATTTCCTCTTACAATACAACACACATCTTAAATAGTGATGCGCTCATTGATGCACTTACTTGCTGGTCGCTCTGGGTAAGAGCGTCTGCTAAATGATGTAATGTAATGTAATGTTAAATGGAACACACTTGCACACACACTAACACTTGCACACAGTCATACATGCATACATATGCACACACAGTACACACACAAGCAGGCAAAGAAGCACAAACATCTCTCCAATACAATTGCAATATACATCTTTAAATCTTCAACATAACACAAATGTTCACACACAGGCTTGCACGCACACATTTCACACTTCCACACGTCCACATATGCATGCGCATGTACACACACACACACACACACACACACACACACACACACACACACACACACACACACACACATCATTTCAAAGGAAAATGTCACGCTGGACATATGTGCCACCCACCAGAGCCTGTTTGCTTGTAAAATCGCTCCATACCAACGGCTGCCTAATGGTGCTGATGCAGGTTTCATCTGCGAGAGGCTTCGCAGGTACAGCCATTTGGAAGTGAGTGCTTCCACATGCTGCCATTCAGGCATGTGCTAGCAGCACTCCCCCTCCCAGCAGCCCCCTCCCCTCGAGAGGCAGCGTCGCCTGGGGGTCAGGGGGGGCGAGGAGAGCGCGCGCTGGGGTAACCAGGAAACGAGGCTGCGGCTGGAGGCCATGGGCTTCACACCTCCCATCTGTCGCTGCTGCGCTGCACATGCTGATCTCTGCTAATGAACACAGCTGCAGCGCGGCCGCGCTCCGCGGCAGAGACTCCCCTCCAGCCTCAGTGTGTGTTTTGGGTCACGAACGTAATGGTGGCAATAAGGCCTCCATATTTTTCAGGTGTGCGCTGCTCAGTGCAGAGTGGCGCTTTGTGCTCTGCTGTGCCCCTCGGGGAGTGCTGGCTCAGTGTAAACGCTGTGGAAGCCTGGAGGGGGGGTGGGGTGGGGCGGGGGAGGGGGGGGGGGTTGTAGGTTCCATCCTGTGCAGGGGGGGTCATGAACCAGCCTGGACTCTGACCAAGGAGCAGGTGTGTTGTGGCTGGAGTGTACCTTGTGCGGGTGGGTGTGGCAGTGTGTGTGTGTGTGTATGTGTGTGTGTATGTGTGTGCGCGTGTGTATACCTGGTGTTTTGGGATGTGTTTATGTGACAGTCTGTGACTGTGTGTGTGTGTGTGTGTGTGTGTGTGTGTGTGTGTGCGCGCGCACACGTGCACGAGTGAGTGAGGGAGTGATTGAGTGAGTGAGTGATTATGCTGTGCACAGACTCAGTGACATGCTGTGTGTGTGTGTGTGTGTATCTGTAACAGGTCTCAGGGGAGCTCCAGGATATTCACTGGAACAGGCCCATCACCTTCCCATCGAGATGGACCCTCTAATTGGTGAGTGTGACTGAGATCAGGGACAGCAGTCTCACTCAGGTATGGGGTCTGAGTGTGGGAGAGACAGGAAGTAGGGGTGAGCAGCCAGAGCCTGGTACGTGTAGGAGGCTGGGGGGAGGGTCAGTCAGCAGTTCATCTGGGAACACATGCAGGTAGGAAACTGTGACAATGCTGTAAGAATGAACTGCATCTATGATTGTTTATTTGTAATGTTTTCATCAGCCAATAACTCTGGGATGAATAAAAGACAAATCACAGACCTTGTGGACCAGAGCATCCAGATCAACACGCACTGTTTTGTGGTGACGGCGGACAACCGCTACATCTTGGTGTGTGGATTCTGGGACAAGAGCTTCCGCGTCTATTCTACTGAGACAGGTATGCCATGGGTTCTGTATACTGCACTGAGACAGGTACACTATGAGTTCTGAATATTTCACTCAAGACAGGTATACCAAAGCCTGTGATGTGCTTAATGCTTTCACTGCTTTCAATGCTTTTCACTGAGAAAGGTACTTTAGGAGGTATGCTAATAAGCTGTACTCTTCTAACACTGATGACCTAGCAATTGCGTATGCCACACAATAGTCCAGTGAGGCAACACCACTGATAAAGGTACTGTAAGCATTATCTGTACTCAGCTATATTCCACAGAGACAGATACAGTGCACTAAAGTTGTTTTTTCTGTTATGCTTTGATCGTCTTACACAGAGGCACAGGTGGTTTTGTAGGTTAGATAAAAATCCAATGTGATGGTTACACTAAGAGTAGCTTTCACTTCACTATACACTGAGACTACATTGAGAGATGTACCTAGAGTTCCTCAGATTCCTTTATACTGCTGTGAGACTGCTGAAACAGGTATACCACGTGCTGTCCATAGGCCAACAACATGCTGCCAGGAAATGCAGAAAGGATCCTCTCCAACTGCTCTCTCTAATGTACTACTTTATCTGTACCCTCTTATTTATGCATTTCATGGTATTTTACAGCCAGAAACATAAGATTCACAGTTGCTCTTGACTAATTGGTCATTTTAAGCTGGGCTGTGCGCGTCAGTTGTTGTACACCTGGATTTCTGGTTTTGAATTTAAGATACATATCTAGTGTGAAATACCTTAGGTACACAGTTGTGCTTGGTGTCAGATTATTTGGTTACAGCAGCTGGTTTTTTCCCTATACTGTAGGCAGAGAGCTTGCAGACATAAGGTCTTGTAGGATTACCGTGTAGTTACCTGTGCAGGGAGTCACTTTTCGAAGCCACTCACCACCTCTATGTGACCCCGCCCCCTTCTGCAGGCAAACTGACCCAGATCGTGTTCGGACACTGGGACGTGGTGACGTGTCTGGCCCGGTCCGAGTCCTACATCGGGGGCGACTGCTACATCGTGTCGGGGTCCAGGGACGCCACGCTGCTGCTGTGGTACTGGAGCGGGCGACACCACATCATCGGAGACAATCCCAACAACAGTGAGTTATCCACAGGCCCCAGACAGAGACCGCACCTGTAGAGCAAAGAGTCCGAACTCTGGTTCCACCAGTGTTCTATTTCACCTAGCAACACTAACATGCTCAGAACCAGGGATGGAAATCATCTTGGTTCAGTAATGCCTTAAATAGGGTAATGAACTGCTTAAGGCTAGAAAGAAAGACTTCCAACACTGGAGACTCAGGCTGTAGAGCGTACAGCAGTTTTTCACTGGGTGATACTGCCTGTCTGTGATGTTCATGAAATTTATCTACCCAGAGCTGCAAAGGATAACTCTTGGTTAAATATCTTAATTAGCGGTCTGACATTACAGGAGTGGGTCATCCTCGTTACTATGCTGGGTAATTTAGGGAGCACCACATTTATAGTGCATGTTTTCCAGTATCATAAGCAATGAATCCACCCATGCTTGTTATGTGGTCAAATCTGCAAAGACTGAATCTGTCCTCATCACTGCATAATGAAAACACAAGTACAGGGTAATCGCGTGTGTGGTCACATACACAACATCACTTTCAAGTGCAGAATTCCAAATGCCTTGCTGTTCAACACATCAATCCTCAGTTTGTGACATCTGCCGTTGAGCACATTCAGTTCGTTATTTTCGCTGGTCATTACAGGTCAAGAATGTGTTAGAATTAATTTGTTGGTAAACACAAGAAAGGGGTAGATTTTAGGGGAGCTGTTTTTCCTCCCTCCAAACAGAGTGAAAATCTAAGCAGAAAGGATTGGATCCTTCTCCTGTCGATAATAATGAACTCCTTGAAGTCAGAGACAGCAGAACTGCGAGGAATCGGGTGGGGGTGGGGGTGGGGGTGGGGGTGGCGAGGTGTTTCCAAGTGTCAGATGTTACAGAAGCTCTGGTTTAGGTACCAGCATTTTATAATTAACTTCAGTGCAGCTCAGACAGTTAATTAAGAATTTCAGCTTGGTTGCCTCCAATTAGCAGAGGGCAGATTCACTCTTGTTACCAGAGGAGGAAAACAGAATCCCCCTGATACCTACAGAGATACTGCTTACTGCGCACCTTCTTGAGACAAAGACAGGCCTGCAGACTCGGTGAGAGGGGAGAAGGTCCAGGTCGAAAGGACATGCACTGTTTTTCAGTTGCCAAACTTGAGGGGTGTAAAGACATTAGTGTGAGGTGAGTGAGACCAGAAGAAATGTATTTCAGCTTCGGTTTCATTACAGTGTAGTACCACGTATTTACCCCAACATTTCAGACAGATATATGGAACAGAGGTATGCGCATAGAGCCGTGTGTGTGAGTGTGAGGACACGAACTGACTTTGCATTGAGTCGAGAAAGAACATTAAAAGTGTAAAAGTCTGACCCCGTTTGTTCTCTTCGGTTATACACCCAATGTTGGGTAGTACTGTTCCAGTTAGTCCCTAAGAGTCCTGCTGCTGCCGCAAGTTTGCCTTTAAAATATTTAAAATACGCTAGACTGGTTCAGTAGGAATAGGTTATCATACTCGCAGGAAAGGGAAATGCATGCACTGCTTTCCCATGGTGCACGGATCATTTACTCTTTTTCACAAGGTGAAGAACAGTGCACTCTAGTGGCGAATTGTGGGAATTGAGAAAATTCTGACTTTTCTGAATAGTCGTGCACATCGTTTGCCAGTGCAAGAAATCATACACTCGTCAGTTTGTACAGTCAACAAGGCAAAATAACTGGGTGTGTTTGACTGATTTAGACAGGACTTTAATTCCAGTGTCTAAATGATACATTCCTTGTGAAATGTCTCAATCTTCTTTGGACAAGCTTGCCATCAATCTGTTTTGAGAAATTACCAGAAATCTGTTTTGTATCACATTAGACTGTCTCTGTGAATATTAAGCTATGAGACAAGCTTGATGGGGCATATTTAATGGACTATGCTTCACTGTGTGGTGACAGGTATATGAATCTGGATAATTTGTTTCATAAAGTTGTTACAGAATTTTAACATAGCATTTTAAGCATACTTTAAATTGCATGGCAGTGCACATCATTAATACAGGTGGCACTGCTCCTTGGCAGACACCTTTACTTCTTTGCACTCGGCAAAAGGTACGCACCATAACTTATTCCAGTAGAATTATCACACTTCAGCACAAAGCCATTTTGTGGAATTTTGTGGAAATTCAGTGTTGTCATTGCAGCAGAATAATTTGTAATGGCTTTATGCGTCAGTACTTCTGGTTATTTTTCAAGCGTTCGTTTACCGAAGTCATTCATTTCTGCAACCGCTTCTCATCAGCTATTACGCTCCACACACTTATGATTCCACATCTGCTGTAGGTTCCTCAGTGCGGGCGCAGCGACGGAGTAGATGTGAATATTAAGAGGGTCTCTTGATATTTGCCCCATAGTCCTCAGACACGGTGCAGAAATTGATTTTACAGGCACAAAAAAGCCTGCGCGTGTCTTAAGCGCGTGATAATTAAAATGACTTCCAGCTCAATCAAAGCCCCCGCTTGCCTTGCCCCAGCCAATCTCGCCAGCGTTAAGGGTGCATTTGCACAGAGTAATTGTGGTGGTGAGCTCGGGGGTCCCTGGGGTGGAGGGTCCGGGTGTGGGGCTGATTAAATCTTTTGTCAGGTAGGTGAGCTGGATGCGGCCCGGTCCCCGTAGAGCCCCATGCTGACACAAGCTCCATTCAGCCTGGCCACCGCCGGGCTTTAAGCACGTCACTGCCATTCAGGGCCCTGTCTCCTCCATTGCAGGCTGAGGCTCCTGGCTGTGGCTACCAGGCCTGCCTCGGAGAGCCAGGGAGATGGGGACACAGAGGAGCCCTCTCTCTCTCTCCCTCTCCATGTCACATCTGAAGACGGGACTCTGGGGCTGTCGTGTTTGCTTTGGGAGACGGCTCAGTACAGTGGTGCAGCCAGTGTCTAGGCATCCACTCTAGGGATGCACACAGCACCTTGCTTTTAACAGCATGTGGTCTAATACCTATGCATTTATAAATCTTACACTGTGCTTGATAGTGGCCCTGACCCTTCAAGCAAGGCCATTCACTGAAACTGAACACTAGATTTTTAATAACCTCTCTTATACCCTCTTCGGTTTAGTGATAAGGGGTGGCTTAAAAGACTCCATTTGAGAAGTCATTAGCCAGCTAATTGTCCTGGTTTTCAGGTGTGGCCATATTTATTTTCCCACAGCATTCTGTGGAAGGCGCCTCTATTTTTCCTTGAGAGCAATGTTTTCATTCCTCCCCTCGAGCAGTGTATTGATCCCTTCCCAGCACTAACAATGGTGTGGATTCAGATTGCAGTGATCATGTTAATTACACCAGGGGCTGCTTTAATTACAGTAGTCTGCCTGGCTGATGGTGTGCACCCACGCCCAACAGCAAGAGGAGCCTCCGAGCAGCAAAGTGGGAAAGAGGAAGTATGCACAGTGTGGCATGGTTTCAGTTCTACTTCCATCTTCTATTTACATTAATATAAACAGCCTATAAAAAGTATTGGTTTGACTGAGGACCATGTACATTCTTACACATAATGTATCCCATTCATATGGGTGGATTGTTAAATTCAGGTGAAAATTCTCAACAGCAGCAGTGATCTAACACTGTCCTAAATTTGAACCTGCAACCTCCTAAAGACTGCAGCCTTCTCATCCATAGCCCCACACTGCCACCTAGCTTAAGCAGCGGCCCGCACAGGGTCCAAACCTACGGCTCTCAGGCCCAGCTTCATTTCAGAAGGTGAGCTGATCGGAAGCAGGAGGGAGCTACAGTGATGTGCGTTTGTGTGCTGGACTAAGATGAATGGGGTTCCCCCGTTATGGGGTCCCCTGCTGCAGCATATGACACGCGGGAGCAGCGTGACAGGGGAGCGGTGTTAATCCTGCCCCTTTGGGCTGTGATGAAGGAGCTGCTGGTCTCGAGGTGTTTCTTCAGGAGACCAATCTCGTTATTGACCTCCCCCGCTCCCCCGCCATCAATCATGTGACACAGACAAGGAAATCCATTCGCTTTGTGCCCGGCGCCGGGATCACTGGCATTTATGTGACAATTACAAACGGGACATTGCCTTTGACGAACGTACAGTACATCACACACTGTCTGGTGCGGTTGTGTGTACTGGGAAAGGTGGTTTAAGGTTGCTGTGGTAGTAGGCGTTGGTGACACACAGCAATGGCTCCATAAATAAAAGGAGAGAGTTTTATGTGTGAGGTTGTTTTTTTTTTCCTTTACTATACTTCTATCTAGACCACATAAGATATGAAAGAGGTGACAGATAGATGTTGCGAATGTGAAAGGGCGATTCATAATGGCCCACTCAGGTGTTCATAATATAGTACACAGAGGAGAGAACTCTCTTCATCCGATGCACCCCTTCATCGGCGACTTTTGACGTTGCCAGGTAGCAACTTTTGCCATCCCACGCACCGCCCCAGTTTGGAAGGCCCAGGCAGGTCATCCAGAATGATGACGGCAGACAGGCCTTGTGTGTTCCATCACTGTGAGTAACTGTCATTTCCAGGGGGAGAAAAAAGACACTTTTTTATTTCTTTCAGTTGCAGCACTTGGTTTTTTTTTTTTTTTTAAAAAAAAAAGGGAACAGGCTTTTCCTCTGCCCCTCAGGGGGTGGGCCTCCTGGTCAGCCCCACCCTCCTTCAGCCCCTCCCTCTCTCTGTCCTTGTTCCAGGTGATTACCCTGCGCCCCGGGCTGTCCTGACCGGTCACGACCATGAGGTGGTTTGCGTGTCCGTCTGCGCGGAGCTGGGCCTGGTCATCAGTGGTGCCAAAGGTCAGTGACGCCCAGACTCTCCTGCCATGGTCACCAGTCACCCAGGGATTAATAAACACACTGTGTGTAGAGGGCGTCTGGGGATTAATAATCTGCCTATTGAGGGGGATAGTTCCTACAGATGGTCATGACCATATAGGCTGTTGGATCTGGTTATAGACGATGCTCTGTGCTAAATACTCCAAGGGAAATGAGCACAGGGATACAAAATAAAAATCCATCGTTCATTAAAGATCCATGTTCATTATTTTAGTCATAATAAGTATTTGTATCACACATCTATGTTAATATATTTTGCAATAGAAGCCTCCATCCCACCCCAGGAGTTAAGGAGATTTTACACATGTGCAGAGAGATTGAAAAACCACAAGGGCACTCAAGGTGGAAGCATTTCCTGTGGCAGTGTCTGTGTATTTTTTGAACTCATAACAGTCCATTCACTCAAAATGTGTTAAAGACACAATAAATACATTTTGGAGTTCAGATAATTTTGCAAAGGATACCCTGGTTACATTTCATAGATATCTCAAGTAAAAAATTGAGTCATTGGGAAATGTCTTGTCTAGCTCTGGGCAGGGATAACTTCAGTTTTGATCTCCGTAGCTCCTGTGACTCTGGGCAAGTGGGAATGAGACAGGGAGTTAAATGTCATGTCAGTAGTATCCCTGATAGAGCTCAGTGGGTAGGAAGACAGCTGTGTGTGTAGCCCTGCATTACTGTCATGTGTCTATTAAAGAGAGGGATGAAAACCTCTGGTATTTGCCTTGGAGGTGAATGAGCCGGGACTTTGTATGTGTCTGTGTGTGTGTGCGTGCGTGTGTCCTGCGCTGACAGAGGGGCCGTGTCTGGTGCACACCATCACGGGGGATCTCCTTCGGGCCCTCGAGGGCCCCGACAACTGCCTGTGTCCGCGCCTCATCTCGGTGTCCAGCGAGGGTCACTGCATCATCTGCTACGAGCGTGGCCGCTTCTGCAACTTCAGCATCAACGGCAAACTGCTGGCTCAGATGGAGATCAACGACTCCACCCGGGTGTGTCCCGCCCCTTTCTCTGTCCCCATCACCTGCATCTTTTTATTAGTTCTAGCCTCTAGATCTGCAAGTCTGTGTGTCCCGGGTAAGGCCCCGCCCCTCTCTCTCTATATCACCTGCATCTCTTATTAGTACTGGGCTCTAGGTCCTCAAGTCTCTGTGTCCCTCTGCTGCCCAGACATTCTCTGCAGGTCGTGTACCCTTAACCCCTGAGTGACTTCCTGTGTTCCCCCTCACCAGGCCATCCTCCTGAGCAGCGATGGGCAGAACCTGGTGACAGGAGGGGACAACGGGGTCGTGGAGGTGTGGCAGGCCTGCGACTTCAAGCAGCTCTACATCTACCCCGGCTGTGATGCTGGCATCCGAGCCATGGACCTGTCACATGATCAAAGGTGAGTGTTCCTCCTCCCTGCCTGTGTCCTCGGTCCTGCTGCGTCTTTATGGGCTGCAGACAACAGCACACTCAGATATCAGACTGTCCCGACCTGGAGGTCACGGGGGAATGTCTGGGCAGTGAAGCGTCCGTACAGTTCAGTCGCTGCAGTTCTGAAGATGGTTTCCTTTGCTGTTTGCTAGCACATATCTGAGGGGGGGGGAACGGAAGACTCAGCCTGCTTTGTTTTCCTTAAATAGAAACGGGTTGCCATAGAGACGGCGAGAAAACGTTGTGGGTCTGGGGGGCTCCCGAGGCTTTGCCGAGGCGTCGCCTCAGAGCGACGTGCGAGCATGCCACCGTTCACACGCACACACGCACACACACACACACACAGGGGCGCCCATGGTCCCTCTGGGGATTCCTGTCCGCACGGCTTTAGATTTGCGGGATGCCTCTGGCCCCCGGAGCCAAAAGCCAGAGATGTCGTGCGAGAGGGACCAGCACAGAGGCCGGGTTGTTCCCGCGGCCCGATCGGGGGCGGGGGAGCTGACATCATCGCGTGACCCTGGAAGCGGTGAGGTGAAAGGCTGTGGGCCGCTGATTCACACCCACTCAGGAACTCTAATTAAGCACTGCTCCATTTTTTACCCCCCTCTCCCCCCGTCCCACAGCCTGGCCGCAGAGCCAGCAGTGCCCTGTGACCAGCCCAGCTCGCCCTCACCATCAAACACGTTTACAAAGGGCTTTTCTGTTTAAACCAACAGTCGTCAACACACAGCACTAAATGAAACCACTGTCTATGTGCACTTGACATTACGCAGTAGCTGCGTGTCAGATTTCTTAACAGTTGTGATTTATGGTTTTAAGCCTCAGTGTCAGATGTGCAAGGGTGAGATCAAAGTTTTAATAAGGGCGAACGGGATTCCCGAAGCGCGCAGCGGGGGGAGCGGGTCGGTCCTGTAAGCAGGGAGGTGACTGAGGTGACCGGCCCGCGTGCTGTGTCCACCGCGCTCCTGCAGGGTGCTCCTGCAGGGTGCTCCTGCAGGGTGCTCCTGCAGGGTGCTGCTGCGCTGAGCTGCAGCTGGGGCCAGGCTCCGTCGCTGGGAGCAGCCCCCAGGGTGTATCGCTACAGCTTGACCCTGTGAAATCGGCTGCTTTTCCTACATACCAGCGGCTCACGGGCGCGGCGGCAGACGGACAGAGCGGCTCAATGGAGGCCTTCAGCTGTCGGGGGGCCGCTGTAATTTACTGTCACATTTTCTGATGACCTTCCGTTCTGCTTAATTCACCAGTTTAGTCCCATTAACAAGCTGCTCTGATACTCGGAAACTGCATTTCACACAAACGCACTCACTCTCTCCCTCTCACTCACACACACACACCACTGTGGTTGCCTGATTGCGGCCTGGGTTTTACACAGAAAAAGGTGTCAATGGAAGAGCAGTAAAACTACTACTTAAAGTTGGCTGAACAAAACCACCGTTTGAAAGAAATGCACGGGCATTATAGAGTTGTGTGGCTGCTGTCCTGCAAGCCCTTGTCACACTGAGTGTACTGTCATCTGGTATGTTTTTGCAGTCTTCCATAGGGTGAACGCAGGCAGAACATTGTTCCCTTTGTAAATATTTGCAGTGGATTGATTTGATGTGATCTATCCCCCCCTCCCCCCCCACAACAGGACTCTGATAACTGGCATGGCGTCTGGGAGCATTGTGGCATTTAACATTGATTTTAACCGATGGCACTATGAGCACCAGAACAGATACTGAGAGGAGAACAAGGCACAGCCCCACCCCTGCTCCCTCCCCACCCCCCCAAGCAGGACACAGGCTGAGGGGGACAGCCAAGCAACCAAGAACAAAACAAAACCAGAAGAAAAAATGAAGAAAAAAAAACACAAATGCGAAGAGAAAAAATATATAAATGTATAAATAACGAGAGAGAATCTGAAAGACTTCAGCCTCTGGCCTCTCGGTGAGCATTCCATTCCACTTGGCAATAGCAGCACACCATAGTCAAACATTTTCATATTGCCATTTTTGTGTTTGATTTTGCGTCTGAGCACCAGCTGAGCCACCTTTTACCACATGAATCGATTAGACGGGGACATTTTCCACATGAACCCGAACGATAAGGACAGAAAAGAAAGCCCAGATAGAATTCTAGAAAGATCAAAGTTGAGTTCAAGTTGTTGATAAAAATGCAGGACCTTTAAGTAAGATTTTTTGTCATACTGTTACTTTTCATCATGTTTTTTCAAAAACTGTGAAAGTAAATAAACGGTACCTGCAGTGAACAACATTTGATACTTTATACGGCAGATGCACATATTACCTTAAAAGGATACTTTTTTAGAGAAGTAAAACCTTGTATAACAGAAAAAAAGTGTTTCATACCCTAATGGGGAATATCATTGTGCATGAACTAGAAATCTGCTGGTTTAAGCAGGAAAGCTGCATTTTCACAGTTAAAATGTTATTGTCTGTGAGGAACTCTTCAATCTAGGCCATTCCATTACTGCCTGTTCAGAGACTGTCAAGTGTGTCCGTCTGTCTTTGAAAAGTCGCCGGTGAGTGATAATGTAGCCATGCCCAATTTCTCACCAAGCATTGGCAAGGGTGATCTAGTATCAGTTATTTTTAGTATTTCTAATAAAGGTGGCCGACTCACATACTCATTGGTGTCACACATATACAGTACCTTGTAAATGTGGTTTGTTTCATAATTACCATGTACAATTATTTCAAGGAAACAACTGTTGTGAAGCTCTTACTCTTACACACATATGAGGCCACTCTTTTGTGTTTACTTATTTATAATTTACTGTATGCTAAAAAATAATAATGAATCAATGAGTTGATAAGACAGGTGTCTCCTGCTCATAGGTTGGCTCAGATGACTCATCCAGGTGAAAAAAAAATACAGTTGAAAATCCTTCATGTTCTTTGTATATTTGGTGACTGTTTTGTCATAGATGTACATATTGTGTTGGTAGGGCTACGAGGCATGTAATAGGAATGTAATTTTCTCAAGATTAAAAACAAAAAAAGTAAAAAAAAAAAAAAAAAAAAAAAACTCACTGGCAGTCATTTATTTAAGAGAAATTAACTGACATCTTTGTATTGGCACATTGCACCAGGAACATATCATTATTTATTGCTGTGATTTACTTCTCTGTTACCCACCGTGTATTAGTCTATTTTAGCACTGAATTCTTTACTTCATTGTTGTTTGTATTTTAAGACTATGAAATCATGGGGAAACCAGTGATGTTCTACAACCACAAGACAGAAAGCAATACCATGAGTCTGTAGTCTGTGCAGAGACGGGGGGCGATGGGGTTGGGGTGTCTTTAGGCATCTGGATCAAACATACACAGATACGCGCGCACACACGCACACACAAACACACTCACACTCAAAACCATTTAACAGGATAATGTCATCCAAAAATGATGGTGAAATATTTTTGGATATGTAAAATCTTAAAGCTATTGTAACCATGTTTTATTGCAAAGATGTAAAATATGCCACATGTGTGTGAGTTGAAAGTTAAAAAAAAAAGAAAAAAGAAAAATAAAATATGCAAAGAATTTGATGATTTGCCTTTTCTTTTGCCATGAGTGTTTGTACAGAAACCATCCCGACTAGAACAGCAGCTTTGCATGCAAGGAATTATGTGGATGATGGGTTGGTGCTGTATATTTTATTTTATTTATATATTATTTTTTTGCTTTTTTTAATTTACTGTTTTTGCATTGTAATTTGGATTTGATATATGTAGTGATGGAGGTCAAAATATTTGAAACATTGGATAAATTGCTAAATAAGCAGAAGACTGCAAATGATTTTCCTCATGTAATAGTAGTATTAAGTTTTTTTGGGGTTTTGTTCATTTTTTTTCCAGAAAATATTTACTTTGGACTTCATAAGTTGATTGTCTTTACCTGCTGTTTTATGTGTGTCGCAAGTTAAATAAGGCAAAATTTACACAAAGTGTTTGTTCAAAACCGTTTAACATTAACTTATGCCAATATATAAAGACGGACAACTGTAAAATAAAATAAAATGGTTTCCTTTTTTTGTCGTATTTATAATAAAAAACAAACAAACAACATTGTTGTTGGGTTATTGATTCCAAATATTCATTCTGGATATAGGATGCATGATTTTATGTGTTATGAAGAGTGTCTCTTAAGACACACATATTTAGAGTAAAATAACACATGTACCCAAAACAGATCTCTGTTTGAGCCCTAAAATACATTGTCATCATCGACAAACCAAGAAGTGAGTGTATTCAAAAATGAAACCCAGTTCTGTTTGACTACATTCGCAAAGTCAAGCAGGCCTCAAGGATCGATGCTATGGTCAACTAAGCACTTATTCTGGGTTAAATTTCACACGGGTACAGCAGCAGTGTCCCACCGGGGCATTGAACTGGCAACCTTTCGGTAACGAATCCTGCTCCTTAACCACTGTGCTACATTTGTACATAATATCAATACATAGTAGCATTGTTGTCACACATGCTACCCACATGCAAGTAAACCTCCGCATGCCCAATTACATAAAACTGAAACATACTTCCACATGTATAACTGCACAAATCATCACGCTTGGGTAGTGGGGCTGAGTTGCAGTCTGCAGAGGTGGGTCCTCAGTCTGGGGCAAAAGGTGTTTCACCTGTACTAATCAAAACAGGTAGCTCCTTATACCATGGGGCCAAGGCAGACAATGGACGTGACCAGGATGCAATGTTGCAAGAGTGGGGAACAGCCAAGCCTAATTCAAACTATTGACATTTTTTTTTTCCTGATAAGTTTTGTTTTCATATATGACAATTTTCTTATTGTTGAAGCATCATTCTCAAGTAGCGACGGTACAGTTCGTATGTATTCATTTGGCAGACGTTTTCATCCAAAGAGACTTACAAGTGAGGTACAATACAACAAGCGAAAAACCATACAGAGTTAACAACATTAGAAGCACTACATGACAAAGTTCCAAACGTTGGCCAGGCAAGGTACAAACTTGCAGGTAAAGCTAACGAGTACGGTAAAGCATTAGATTTTTTAAAAATTATTTTATAGTTTAGTAGGAGATAGTTTTAGTCACGAGAATTACATTTCCTTGCAAGTTTGATGATAAGCTTCATTTGAATTTAATATTCTATCTACTATCTGAAATAGAATGCAGATGTTTTACGCCTCTTTGACTGAAGGTCTTTCCATATTTTTGTTTGACTTGACAGAGGGCAGCTGCTTCTTTGTTCTGACTGAGTAGCATGTTTAGACGGCATAATTTGTTCTCCTCATGGGCTATATTACATTATAAGCTAGTGAAGTTTTTAAATCTTTGGCATAGTAGCCTCTACGTGCAGCTGCACATACAGCATGGAAATTATTTGCATAAAATGATCATTTTGCATATTACCTGTTGAGGACCATGATGGTAACACCTTACACGTTGCTATTGGTTTACTACTAGTGACTGTCAGGTTCTTACAAGCAAGAACACAGTCTTCACATATGACTTATTTTATTGTGGCAATTTCGTTCTCACATCTGACATTTATTTTCTCACTATGAACAAATTGCTTACGACTAGTGGCTTTAAATTTCTTACTAGTAGGGCTAAACGTTGCCTTGTTAACTAGCGACAGTTGGACCATTTGTAATGTCACTAGTGAGAACAATGCTTACTTGTAAGAAGGTACATGTTGCATGTTGCCGTTACGTTACACATTTTTAATATGACGCCAATATGCACATTATGGTGAATGGCTAATCAGTGTACAGTCTAATGTTCGTAATTGCTAAGCAATGCAAATTTGCCAGCTAACATACAAGATTTATTGTAGCTCAATGTAGTAGGCCTACTATTTGTATGTACTGTTTCACACACACGACTGTTTCAAAATATGTTGACGCATTATGAAGAGTTTATAAACACGTTCTGAATTCTTCAGGACATATGCTGGTTAGCCTGCGATGTGTAGCTACCTAGCGTGGAGCAGTTGCTGGGCAACGGCAATCGGCGCCACCTCTGAATCACTTCATAGTTACAGTACATTGTACCGAATTAACAGGAACTTTGTGTTGGTTCGGTGGAAAGCTCATTAGCTTTCCCCCCTCTGATGGGAAAAAAAAAAGAGTACTAAAAATCACTACCCTAAAGTCCCTTTAATCCCCATGCATTCCAGTAAATTCCCATTAATTCCCATGGAAATTTTTGAAAATTGTAGGAATGCTGTGATGCTACAAGTCAGAGTAAAGTTCTTACTTGTGAGGTGTATTTCCTTTTTCTTTATATATTTTCTTTCTTAAATTTTCTGCATTTCATTTGAACTTATGGCTTTAAATTTGTTTATAATAAGCATTACCTAGTTAACTAGTAACATCTGGACCATTTTTAATGACACTAATGAGAACAAATTGCTTACTTGTAACAAATTTAAAGCCATTATTTTTTAACAAAAGATTCTTGAGCCACAACTCAGGCCATAGTATTCGAAAGATGTTCTTATCTGGAGAGACATACAAGATGAGCACATTTAACAATATATTCACATTGTTGACATCAAGTAGAAGCTGTTATCCAGAGTGACTCCAAAGTCCTTGTGTCCTTTAAATTGTGAGTTTCAGTCACAGCATTTTCAAAGAAAAGGCACTGAAAAACAAGTGGTTGTCTGGATCTCCATAAAACGCTCTGGACCGGATTTCAGAATACGGCTGAATAAACACATAGCTATTTGCAGGGGTGGAAGTTTGCTATACCACAGCATCTTGGTCTTGGTGGACACAGTAGTCATGTTTTCAATTCAGAATTCCTAAACATACTTGAAGGCACACAATGCTTTTTGGCATGTACTGCGCTCCATACATCACAAATGGATGACAGTCAGCAGAATGATTAAACACAAGTGCTGCCAGCAGAGACAAAATGGCCATGTGCAAGTGGAGGAAAGAGGTTGCGAAATATGTTAATGTTTTAATTTTTGTTTGACTGTTTTGCCGTGTTTTACAAAAACAAACAACTAAGCATACCCTATCACGATTCAGGACAATGAGATGTCCCCAGTAAACTCAGCAACTATTCAATGATTCTGGATCTACCTGTGCCATACTTGACAACTGGGAGGCAGGAGCATCCAGAAAATCTACACTAGCTCTGAATGGCAATGGCTGACACTACTTGATCACATGTGGACTTAGGTACATTACATGCACTTAGCAGACGCTCTTATCCAGAGTGACTTCCAGCACAATAGACCATAAGTGTATCCATTCAAGTTAAACGAGCAACAGTGTCAGACCAGGCTAACAACACTTCCAGACCAGTGAGTGTGAGCATAACACCATTCAAGCCCCACCACAAGTTAACTTCAATCTGCAATCTGACTAGGTTGGTCACTGAAGTCACTGAACCAAGGCAGGACTCATGGATTGTACTGATGTCATAGAGGAGACTTTCATCATAAGAAAGTGGAGAGGTGCTCACACTGACATCATCAGTGCATGGTCCAGCTTGTACCGTAAGTGTCAAGGCCTTCTACTTCCCTTCTCTGAACTTGGTGTTCACTAACACAGAAGAGAGGGGTACAAATAAAGGATGCCAGATGCCACCATACACATAGAACCACACAAATGGTGACCACTTGAACAATGTACAAAACACAAAACCCAGAAAAGTCAAATAAAAAGGAAATCACAGTGCTTTGAAGTTACAACACACGCAACTTGAATGTGGTGACACTTGCACGTCCACTATGGAGTGACATTGATTGATTGATTCACTGTATTTGTTTCTTTCACTATATTAAACTTTTGAATGTGATTAACCCACTATTGTTATGACCAGCTTCCTCTGGGACTCGAAAACATACGATGACCATGGCAGTAAAACAGAAAGACAGTGTAATATGATTGTGTTGCGCGAGTGTGCGGTAAACAAACAAACCCAAAAGTGTCATGAGGCAGACTACTAGACAACTACTACTGTTTACTATGGTAAACATAATTCAAGAGGCAAAAATGTGTCATCAGGAGAAGAGTGACGAAGACCTGACAAAGTGGGGGAAATGTGACTTTACGCTTTCCTCTGTATAGGCCACACAACTGTTAAGTGTATGCATCTCCTTTACAATTTTATCACATTGGCTTGAAACTTTATTGTTCTTGGTATTTTTTCCTCATTATTATTCCATCCAATTTTCTGTAACTCCTCCTTCAGCTTTCCAGCTACACTTGTGAAACTTGGACAATACCCTCAGCTAATATGGGACTGCATTATTTGTAATTGTTGTGGCAACACCTAAAATATCTGAGATAATTACGATTTTGCATCCAAAAATTTCCCACTTGACTAACATGGATACACCGTCCAGAGCGAACGCTCAGAATGAACATTCGAACACGTTCATTGACGTCATAACGGGCCTTCTACGCAGACGCGTCTCTTGAGCAAATCTTACTTTACATTTTCTGGTTTAGCATCCAGCCACATACAAGATGACCACATTTAACAATACATTTACATTGCTGAAATCACGTAGACGCTATTATCCGGAGCGAATCCAGAAGTCAAGCACAAAGGGCGTCCAGCAAAACGACACAAAAAGTTGCACAAACAAGGTAAAAACATCACACACGAACAGCCAGTGACAGATGAGATCACAAATGCGCACCTGGCCCAACATGCAGGTGCAATACATTATACCTAACAAAAGTCAATTTTAGGTATAAAATCCAAGTTAAGACAATCAAGTCATTTCAAAACAACACCAACGCGCAAAAAAAGAATACACCAAAAAGAACACTCCCCGGGGGCTTCCCACAGATAGAATCCCTTGTCTTTGTACGACGAGGTTGAGAAGCACGGCTGCCGCTTTGTTCAGATAATGAGCGGGTGAACAGCAAGTTAAGACGGTGAAATAAAATTACTGACAGCGAAATGCACCCTGGAAACTAACTATGCCAAAATCAAACACGTGATTTGTAGAGTAACTAATAATGAACAACAACTACGCGACGAACTGCAGTGCTTAGAAACACGTCAAACGCTACACAGCAATAAGTTCATGAAAAAGTTCTCCCCAGCTAACGTTAGCAGAGACAACCAAGTGCACGTTTCCCAAACCAGATGGGCACTGAATTAATTGCAGTTGCCCACGGTCTGTAATCAGCCAGTTGAGGGGGGGGGGGGGAAACCAAACCACCGACTAATTAGCAGTGAAACGCACCGTGGAAACAGGGTGTAAAGCTTGTAACTATAATTGCAGCTACTGCCATGTTAGGCATTTTCAAACCAACAGAAAGTTTGTCCTCAAACTTTTCTTCCGTTTTATGTTTTGATTTACACGCATCATAGACAATCTTACCTACCTCGTACGCCCTCATCACTATGCCCACGTGTCTTTCGATAACCTGCTGTGTGAATGCAAACAGATCAAGCTGGAAGTGTTACTTGATTCCATCCGAACAGGTACCATAGTTGCCTATCCCTAGTCACAATAAATACCCACGCGGATGTTTGGACAAAGTGACTGGTGTTATACTGCCCTCTACTGCTCACTTTTCCCATTTGCAACCGACAATAATTCACAGTGCGTCTCGCGAGCGCATTTTAACGTTTTTATTAAGTTAATTAAAAAATACAGCCAGCTGTGGCTGGAAAAAAATCAAAACTGACAGCAGAGAAGAGAAGACATATCAATGTTCCGTAGTATTCTGGTTGTGACCTCCCAGTTACATAACATATAAAAACGTTTCTGTATTTCTTGTCATACTGAACCTTATTTCGTCAACTTTAGCATATATGAAAATGTCTGCGCGCAGAAAACATATTCGGGATATGTTTCACATATAGTATTGTGTCAGGTGGACGGGGAGATTTAATTTGATGCGCAGATGGGCTACATTCTTAGAAATCGCTACAACCTAAGTGTGAATTGAGCAGTGTAACGGTAGAAGTGGATTTAATCAATTTCATATTCATATTCTTCCTTTCAAAAAAAAAAAAAAAAAAACCTTCATGGAAGTGGTTTTCAGTAACTACCCCTTCTTTTATAAATTCAAGTAAGACCAGGTATTTCATTCATCGTTTTTATCTGGATAATGAGCAGACATCTCTATAAGTGATCGAGTATGAATAATTTAATTAGCTAATGGTATTATTTTATGCATTGTTACTCCAACATATAGTACCAGTCATAAGTCCAAATAGAAGGGTTTTTCTTTGCCATTATTCTAAAATGTAGAAAACAGTAACAAAAAAGACATCAAAACCATGAAATAACCCAAATGAAATTATCCAGTGACTAAAAAAAGTGTTAAAACTAAGCCAAAATTTTTTTTGTAAAGAATTTTATACATAGACAAATATAAATAGTGAAGTTGATGCCTCAGCAAATTTTTTTTGATATGTTCCATTCCCCCACGTGGATTGCAAGTGCGCCCCTCTGTATTTTCTCTGGGCGCCGAGCCTGTGCCTTAGAAACAAATTTCAAGCATTTAAGTACAAGTCTTTAGATCAAGATATGTCTTTGAACGTTTCCCATTAATCCAGTATGTCCAGAACATTTGCCTGGTACAGTACACCATTTCAAAAGAACACATTTACATTGCTGTGGAGTATCCCACCTTGTGGTACTTGTGGTACCTACAAAATTGTGTTGTGGTTTTTGCACACCTGCTCATGTCATTCATTTTACAATTCAAATTTCATTTCTCTGCAGACACTGATAACTCCCAGGACAAACAAATCAGACCTCCTCAGTTTCAGGACGCAGTTTATTCACAGGTTTGGCTTGCTGCTGAGTGCACCACAGTCTGATGTTTGCTACTGAAATGCAATGACATTTCACTGAATGAAGTAGCTGTTTTTTTTTTCCCATTCAAACATTTTTTTTATTATTATAACAAAAAATGGCTATTTAGCATACATAATACTCTGATGGGTTTAAAGACATCCTATCCCTTCAAATGGATTCACAATCAATAAAGTGGAACATACAAGTAATCAAGCATTTATAAACCTGTTGAGTTTCAAACAGCAACGCCATGCCTCACCTGTGCTTTAACACATTTCTGCTCCGTGCCCTTTGTGCCCCTCTCTGATCCAAGTTCACATATTCCACAGAAAGATGTGTTGAGTCAAACTTCAGCGCTGTCTGACAGACACAGTATTCATCACAATGACTTAAAATAAAGGACGCGGATCCTTTTAAACTGGGGTTCAGTTGTGGACAATCACACAATGTTTTTTTTTTTCTTCTTTTAAATGCACAGTAAGAAAAGCTGTTGTGTTTATAAATAGCAGATGCTGTCTACGTAGCTAAGCCAGCATAACTACATGCCGTTTTTGTGCTTTTTTTTTTTTTTTTTGCTTCTTTTAACCCTTTGAGAACTGTACCCACGTGTGCTCATCTCAGTTCCTTTTGTTTGAGGTTCATTGACATATAGGCCTTCATGTCAGTGTGTGAAAACTACAGCATGTGGGTTCTGCATGCGAACCTTTCCGGCACTCTTGCTTGCTTGTGCAAAATTAATTTATCGAAAGACATGTAGAAGACAACTCCAGCAAGTCTATTTCAGAAAATGAATTCCTAACCCTTTGAGATTACATTGTTTTTAGCTTGCGTGCAATTTTGATATACAGACTGTGGCCCATTGAACTGCACTGACAATGAGAAAAATGATGCAGAAGGGGAAAAAAAAAAACTTTAAAAATGGGTAAAAAGATTAAATTATGGGGCAGAAAAAAAAAATCAAGGCCTTTTCTAGCACACACATCTTAAAATGTATGAGCCCAAAAGGACCGAATACTGAAAGAATGCACTGAGTCAAAAACATCATCTCAATGCTTGAAATAAAGTGAATACACAGAGTGCAGTACAGTTAATACAATCATTGATTCAGCATCTGGATTTGACACATACGAGGAACAAAGAAGGCAAGACTTGGCACAGTGGCTGTTGATCAGGAGATTTCTCTGTGTTTGTTTTCAATATATGACTAATTTTTTTTTCTTTTTTTTTGAAAAGGTCAACATCATATTGGAATGGTCCATATGACACTGTCATCACCTCCTTTGAGTTGATTGGAGAACACTGCTGACATCTGGCAACGGCCACACGCAGAAAAATCAAGCCGAGGACAAACACATATATGAACACAGAGAAGCAGTTCTCAGAGGGTTAACTTGTGCTGAAGACAATTAAAAGGAATGATCCAGATTCCATCTAACCACAATTCTTCTGTCCTTAACTTTAAGTCATGAACTGAAGCAAGCATTATTTTTTTTCTATTACACAACATTATGAGCTCAGTGGTTGCTGACAAAAAAACAAGTTGTGTATAAAAAAAATTAAAAAAAAAACCTATCAGACTTGCCTAAATTCATTCATCATGGTTTCTCTCATCAGGGCTGAGATCATTGAATTACAAACGGCTAGTCTTAATACACGAAGAGTACAGAAAATTAAGTTTTTCATGTCATCCCCCCTCTCCTTTAATGACTGGAGTTCTCAAATCTACACAGGCATTAGCATGTATCCACCTCCAGTAATAAAAAAGTATAATCATTTTCCCGTTGTGGATTTTGTATGTAAATATGTCTGTTCAGTGGTTCTTAAACATCTTGTGCAGTTTTAACAAAGTATAAAACTTTTTGTAATTCTCCAGGTCATGTTGTGTTCCAACTGAAGTGGCATGGCCATTTATTCTGACCGGTTGTTATACTATAGTACAACAGCAGGTGGCAGTCTTGGTACAGCTCCAGCACTAAGTGTCTGTCAGCCACTTCATACACAAAGTGCTAGTTTCACCACTGCAGTTTAGTAAGTCATTTTATCAACTTAAACTAGCTGTATTTTAAGTGAACTGAGAGGAAACAATACTGTTGAGTGATTAGAGGACTGAATGTGGTAGCATACGGTCATTCATTTGGCTACATTTATGGATCTCTGGACCAATTCCAACAGCTAAATCGAAGACCTTCTGAGGTAAAGAGGTGAGTACAATATTGTGACAGCCCTCTCAGTAAAAAAGCCATCTATGCACAGTCCAGCATTGTTTGCCAACACTTACCCCAACAAAACACTTGACCACAGACTGAGTTTGGTGCCATGGCATCATCATGTAAGAAAGAAAATCTCTGAAATCAATGTATTTGTGCCCCAGCCATGGAGTCATAGACACACAGAGGTGAGCATACAGAGGGTATAGCTTCAACATTAATGTGTTGGACAGCTGACTGTTCAAAATGCTCTGTACCTTCATCCTGCAATCCAACATGAACTAGACCCAACTTATTGGTCTAGCACATGAAGTGTTCGCGCATGAACTGGTACTCACACTCTAATCTCTGCTGTTTTACCGTTTTGTGCTTTTAACAATGTGGTAATGCCATTTGCCCATAGTCATGAGTGACCACTGTTAAGCTTAGTTCAACAAACATTTCAGTTCATCACCGTTTAAAAAAAATTCCCAAATCTGAAGAAAAATGTAAAATTGATTGAAATACAATTTTAGACTTTGCAGCTGTCTGCTTCTGCCTGTTCAGATCCCTGACTCCACAGTCCATGTAGCTGTCTGCTTCTGCCTGTTCAGATCCCTGACTCCACAGTCCATGTCCGATAGCTTGATTGCCTTAAACCCACATACAATGTGCTGTCTGGGCTGCATGGCAAGGGTTCTCGTATTTAGCTGTTGAGGTTGGAACAGAGTGTCTGTAAATTTTGTTTATTGCAACAAATTCTCATGTAGTACTCCGTTTCCAATTCTGAGAAACACTTACGTTAACATTGTGACAAACACAAGTTTTTAGTCCACTGTCCTTGTGCCTCCATTATTACAGCTTTATTAAAAGTACCACAGTTCACATTTCATTGTTTATGACCACCATAGAAAATATGTAAAAGAAAAAAAACACCCCCCCCCCCAAAAAAAAAAAAAAAAAAAAAAAAAAACTGTCCACTGGACGGAAAAAAATCAGATCTGATTATTCTTATAAATAATAATAAAAAAAAAAATGCTACATTTGCATCCCAGTTTGCATAACATTCCAACTCCTCCAACTCTCTCACGGTCAGCTGTGACTACAACAAGCTCCGATCATTCTGATGTCATCACAGGAAGTCATTTCATAGTCCTGAAAGTCAGACCTGTCTCTCCGATGTGACGTCCAGGACAGACCGTTTTACAAAACTGTGACCTGAAAACAATCATCCAAGGATACCTATTTGTTTTGGGGGATATATTTATTGGGGGGGGTACATTGGTAGGGACCGTAGCGTGGGTAATGCGTGTCTGTGTCAACTCTGAATTGAGATACTGTACTGCTGTACCCTACTGTGCTGGGTGTGAAAAGTGTACACTGTGTGTACGTTAATTTAATTGCACTTATTTCTCTCTTGTTCAGACAGGACCTTATAATCTCACATTACAAAACAACTTCTAGGTATCCGACCTATTTGCTGATGACCTTGGTCTACGACCAAAAACATGAAAAGGCAGCGGCAAAAAAAAAAAATTGTGCACAATTGCCGTTTCAATATCCAATATTTTATAATCTGGAACAAGTGTGGTTTTAAAAAGGGCTAGTGCTTTATTGGACAGACCAGCAGGAGAGTGCAGAGGGTGATTCAGATATCGTTTCCTGTGCTTTCATGTACTAAAGACTCACTTACAAAACTGAAACCTAACTACAATGAAACCCAGGATAAAGGGGGTTACCACTGAACTGACTTACTCAGTTCCACTTTGACATCAAAACTATATATAACTGAATATTAATAAAGAGCATAAAGGCTGGTACAAGTATTGTTTTAAATTATGTTATTTTGTATGGAAGTTTCTTTTTTGTTCTTCTCTAGTGAGATAAATAAACCAGTGACCAACTATTAAAATAAAACTATTTTTTACATTACATACAAACTGCTCAGGAAGGACTTTTTGCCAGAATATCATTTGTCCGCAACTTATTATCTACTGAATTGTGCTTTCTGTAGAGCTCTCAAAGACTCTCAAAGGGCTTTTGCTTATCTACAGCTGGTCTTTCCACGTAAACACAAAAGGAGGAGGCTTCACTGTCCCATGACGCCTGTCTCTACAATTTAACTGTCAATTTAAAAAAAATAAATTAATAAGGCCTTGCAATTGCTGCGCAGTTTTACGAAAAAAATCAGCACGTACCGAATCATGGAGGGCGCAGATGTTATTCGAATGGTAAGACAGCTAGGGGGTTAGACATTCCGAAACACAGCATCACTCTCACTTTAGCTCTGAGTACAGCATGGGGCGGGGAGGGGGAGGAAAAAGCAGTCATCTCTCTCACCAAGACTCAAGTTAAACACTGAAAACAAAATAATAAATACATATAAATAATCAAAAAATCAAATCAGCGAATAAATAAAACCCATAAATAAAAAAGTAGCATACCGACATAAAGCCATGTTTACGGGGGACACGTCCTGTGAGTTAGATCGGACCATCTGCACCATTGTGCTTAAAAAACACGCTGCCGGTTCTGATCCAATTACCCCTCTCCATTCTCTCTCCTCTTTCCCCCTACCTCTCTGCGCCCATCCCCGCCCCCACCCCACCCCACCGTCTCCTCTCCTCCGGGGGGCCAGTCGGGGCTCCTGGTAGAGCGGAGGGGGTGGGGCTCTAGAAAGGTGAGTTGGGCGAGCGGACCGTCTCGGCGGAGCTGGGGGAGTAGTCCTCGGACTCGGAGGTAAATTCGGCGGGGGTGGGGCTGAGGGGGGCGGCGGCGGCGGGGAAGCTGCTCTGCGGCGGGCGGAGCGTGGGCCTCACATCCTGGTGGCGTCTTCGTCTGAAAACCTGCCTCTCCTTATCAAGAGCGGTGGTCTGGGAGGGACACAGGATACAAGCTGTCAGCGCCTCGCGGGGCGAAGAGGATCATGGGAAAAAGGAAGAGGGATCCCACTGTCTGGGTTTCTCGAGGTGGCAGTTGACTGAGGGCTTTGTAGTTTTGTTGAAATCTGTTATCTGTTATATATTTATATGTTCTTGCAGTCAATGCTTTTATACTGATTGCTTCAGTTTCAAGAGCACCAGGAAATGTGCCCTGAAAAACCTACACCCAGTGAAAGTATTTGTGTAGATATAGCAAGCATTTACCCAACATGTGAGTGATGCTACTTGGTGAGTGCTCGCTACAGCCAACGAAACACGTTCCCTGGGTTTTCTTTTCAAAAACCTGTTGACTCTTCCCTGACTTTAATATTAAATTCAAGCCTCAAGTACATGCAGTATAAAACACAGAAAGGCCATGGCAGCACAGTATGCCAAAGCTTCTGTAAAAAAAAAAAAAAAAAAAACACTTTAAGACACTCGCTCAGAAGTGGTGGGGTGATTCAGTCAGGTAAATGCTGTTGTGGTGGGGGCCTGTGAGTGTGGGCTGCGCTGTACTTCCAGATCATATTACAGAGCCAGGGTAAATAGCTGTGTAGGTGTCACTGTCCAGTGCAGAGGAAATGCCAACAACAGAGAGAGGAAGGTGACCCCCCCCATATGCAAGGCTGTGATCAAGCCTCCTAGGGGAGTGGAATGTCAGTGGGCATCAGACACAATCCACAGGTCATTCACAACAACAAAAAACAGAGTCACAGAGGATCACAGAGTCACAAATTACCTTTACACATCCATGTCAAAACACTTCCACCAAACCGGGTAGCATTAAAAGGTGCAACATATACACAAAACCAATATACCCCACTGTAGCACTGTAACGTATACTCAGAGGTATGCGTTACACATACCATCCTTTTACACAGAAAAGGAGAGGGTCGACTATACAACCAAGTCAAAGAAGAGATGAGCACGGAGCGAGTGAGATGGAGGAAGCTGGTGATGTCACTGTGAGTGATGACATGACAGGGTGTCTCAGAGTACCGTCTGATGAGGCAGAGGGAAGCAACAAATGGGATTGGGGGGGAGGGGGCAGGGCGGGGGAGGGGGAGGCGCAACGGCTCAGAAGCAATGCATCGGCCCACTGGGAAGAAACTAAGGGGGGAAAGGGGGGGATGAAGACTGCCAGCACGTTGCCATGGAAACACTGCGTGTTGGCGCTGCACCGTGCCATACCTTATCCAATACATCCCTGGGTGCTGGTAGTAGTCCAAAGACCCTGATCTCTGGATGGTAAACCCCTGGTCCAGCTGAGCAGAGAGAAATGAGCGCAACTCAGTGGATCATCTCTTTAAAACTGATTTTTTTTTTTTTTAAACTCAAGAATTCACTGTACTGTAAGATAAGACATCTTGTACAAAGCTGCTGGCTACGGCTCTGAGCTGAAAGCTCTGTTGAGCAGTGACAGCTGTGGCCTGGAATATGCTTTGCTGTTTCAGAGATGACAACCAAATAAACAAGTGAGGAAAAAAATGAACAAACAATAGCAAAAGCAAACGGGATTGGCAGATTCACGGGTCATTCAGTAATCACCACCAGGCATACCCTGATGCCACTATGCTTCTGTGCTTTAGGATCCTGGGTAGGACCCAGTGCGATGTGGGTTTTAGCTCTCACTCGGTAGGAGGAGCTAAAACATAACAGTAGACAACATTGTTAATGTGTCTCAAAATCTTTGCGGAGGAACGTACAGAAAGGGTACAACACAAACATAAATGTTTTCATACACGGAATAAAGCTTTCCAATGTTTCTGCATATAAAATAAAGTGAAACGTGTCAAAGAGCTCGGGATTTTGATGTTGAACACCATCAATTCCATTTATGGAAATGGATAACACTCTCCATAACATAATTTCATTTTAACAGCACAAAGTTATGTTTCTCTCTGGGTTCTGAGAGAATCTGCCAGTTTTGATTTTAGGATGGAAGGCCTAGTATACTGGGTTTAAATCTCAAGGTTTCAGACACTGCCAAAACATTACAAAACTCGTTCACTGCTCAACCACACATTGCACATTTACCTCTCCAAGTAAGAGAATCAACATTGTCAGCACGTTGGTGCCAAGTTTCCAAACAAAACTAGGGTTTCCCCCAACCTTCTAACCCAAGTTATCTTCTCAGAGCTGAGACAAATCCACCTTACTTGCATTGGCCAGTTCAAATTTGTGTATCTGAATTTAATTCACCTTGTGAATACAATAACTGACAAACCTGGAGAAATCTAATTCTGTAAAGGAATTTCCTGGTAAATAACACTGTAGAAAGCTGTCTGGTTTATAAGTGTGGTTTTAAAGATGGTAGCTTGACCGCTGGCCACTGGTTCCCTGGTCGAGTCCCTGACAACAGTGCTGACAGTCCGTACGAGAGAGAGAGCGAGAGAGAGAGGAAGAGGAGGAGAGAGACTGAAGCTCGAGCAACGCAAAGGCGGATCTCGCAGGAGGAAGAGGATGGTTGTTCTGACGATGAAGCCGGCGAGGAGTGGGAGATTCGACATGAGAGCGCGATCAATGGGAGACAGGGCGGCTCGTCCCAGTGGCTCAATGAGGTTGAGGGCGGATCAGAGAAACGTAATGGGCTCAGGATGCTAAAGATAAGATGCTCATTCTTACTGCAGGCGGGATACGTGCACCTGGAGAGAGAGCTACATGGACACCAACCCCTTCTGGGTCATCTCTCAGTTTATGCTTTTCTTCTCAGTAAAGAAACCTCATTGCAAATCATCTCAAGAAATAATATAATCTTTGGGAAGGAAGGAAAAATGACAACACAAAAATGGCTGAGTCTCATTCCACCTGATGAGAGCACTAACGCAGCCATTCCTAACCCATGCAATTCCGAATGTGCCTTTCAGATGGGCATTATACCGTGATCAGCTCCTGAAAAGTCAGAATTATTAATTGATTAATGAGCACCAAAACCAATAATAAGAACATAGCACATACTTAAAATTACTCGTGCTGCAGCAATCCCCACAGACAGTTAGCCAGGTACCTGAGGATGAGGATGATGACCCTGAGGGAGGAAGAGCTGTGAGAAGAAACCGCTCCTGCAAGTACCTGTTACCTGCAGTGCGTATGTGACAGATGCTTACTGTTATGACGGACACTCCAGCCGTGGTGCTGTTGGCTTTGGGACCCGTGTTGAAGTGCTTCTTGATTTTCCCGGCCACCGAAAGCTGGTGCTCGTTCTCCGACACGCCGTCATCCTGGGAGACAGGGGAGAGCATCACTCCGATTCAGATCATTGCAGCTGTAACACCCGAGTCCAGCTTTAAGCATTACCCCTGTATGAGTGTGTGTGTGTGTGTGCTTATATGCTGAATATAAATAGAGATGAAGACAGAGACAGAGAGAGAAATAGGCTGGTAGACAGACGGACGGACAGACAGGTAGACAGACGGATGGACGGAGAGATAGATATGTGTGATGGGTGTGAGAGGATATGACACAATCTCTTGTCTTTAATTAGGAAATAAGTTTTGGACAAGCGCAGATTGTTGGCAGAGGTGATATATGTGAGCTACCTTAACAGAAAAATGTAGCTGTAGCATATGTATCTTAATGCTGTTATCTAAATGGTAAATTTTCAACATTTGTTCTAGAATGCCAGTCATTTTTTTGTTCTGCATTTCTCTGGAATAACAGTGGAATGTGTGTCTCACTCACATTGACCCAGGGGTGATCGAGGACCTGCAGGGCTGTGTATCTCTGATCCACCTCCACCTGAAGCATGGATGTTATGAGCTCCTGCAGAGAAAGCAAAACACATTCTCAGAAGACTGAACCCTGAGAGATGAGAGAAAACACACGCACGCACGCACGCACGCACGCACACACGCACACACGCACACACGCACACACCCACACGCACCCACACGCACCCACACGCACCCACACGCACACACACGCACACACATGCACGCACACACACACCCACACACACCCACACACACCCACACACACCCACACACACCCACACACACACCCACACACACCCACACACACCCACACACACCCACACACACCCACACACACCCACACACGCACGCACGCACGCACGCACGCACGCACACACACACACACACACACACACACCCCTAAGCAGAATACACAATGCAGACATGTACTCACTCACTGTCAAATACAAACACAGACCTTTGGAGAGTCCAAAACCTGTGCGAACACACACACACACACTCACACATGCACACACATACCTTAGCAGTGTCTGAAACATTGTCCCAGTATGGTAAGGGAAAATCAAGCTGTCCCATTAGAATCTGATCAAAGAGTGCCTCCTGGTCATCACTACTTCTGCAAAATAGACAGATACAGAGCAAAATTATTCTCTTTTATTTACTATTGGGAGAATAAGCAACTCATTCCATCATTTGAAACACTACATAAATCCACAAACACATTTACAAGTACATTTAATGTATAATCACTGTGTTAGGTTTGTAAATTGTATATCAACGCTGAAGATACACTACTCGGCCAAGTAACACTTTTCCAACCATAAACTAGAGAGAATTATGTAGTTGTGATGTACTGTTCACTTGCCAGCACAGAACGGGGACAGTACTGCAAGCACCACTGTCATTTAAAGAAAATACTGATTCATATTTTAAACAGCATTAATTAAATCATAAATCCCTTCATGTTAAAACTAATGGCTTGTAATACAGGCTTATAATATAATAATGTAATTATATAAAATAAAATAACATGACTTAGAGTACATAAAACTATATTGCCCTGAGAACTCCAATGTCTCCATCAGTAGGTAGCAAGTTTATATTTATGTTAAAATTCTCATTTAACAAAATTGGTTGAGAGCAAACACACATTTCCAAATCAAACGTGGTCAGACACACACATGACAAGCATGAATGCACTGAGTACATACCCGCGGAAAGGGGGAAACCCACACAGGAGGATGTAAGTAATAACGCCGGCCGCCCAGATGTCAACCTTCAGACCATACCTGTCAGGGCAGAGGAGACGAGTCAGGTCAGGAGAGGGGTTTTGGTCTGAGCTTCTCCGCAGCCGTTAAAAAGGAGGCCGTGACATCTGCAAACAGCAAGGACTCAAGAGGCGGTGCCAGCGTGACCTGCACAGCTGTGTACTGCAAGGGTCACAGCATCCACCTGCGAAACCGTGACCAGCCTTCAACCATTTCTCCCCATCAACTTCCAAATCAGCTCCTTTCTCCTCCTGTTCTATCCCGTTTTATCTGATACAATTCAGACATACAGCACTCCACCTTTGGTTTCCTTTTCGTATGGTTGGTGGGGGGATACGCATTGGTGTTGGTTGTGATGAAAAACAGCTTTTCCATTAGCACTGACCTGTGTGTCTGAAAGGGGTCGCCCAATTTCAGTATGACTTTCTACTTTAACAGGGTTCAGTATTAATAGGTTTGTTTACCTGTGACAAAACGACCATTGTGTGACACAGTCCAATAACAGGCTAAATGATGCCCTTTTCTGCCTTTCCGTGCCATTGCTCAGAGACGCGTGTGACCAACAGCACATTAGCCCATCATTCATCTCACAAAAAACATCGGTGTGGAGGGCGGGAGGGAAAACTAACAGTAAAACCCTCTCTAGACGGCGGTGTCTTGGCAGGTGAGGTCAGTGGGGCAGGTGGAAAAAAGGTCAGTGCCTTTATAAATAATCAATAACCAAAGCCTTCACATCAATAGCCTATCCTGTGCCCGTCTCCAGTGGTGGAGGTGACCCGGACTCACCCAGTCTCAGCAATGATCTCTGGTGCTACATATGTGGGGGTCCCACACACAGTGTACAGGGGCCCGTCCACTAGGGTGGCCAAGCCGAAATCACCAAGCTTCAGGGACTTGCTACCATCCTGGTGTTCGTACACCTGGAACACAACGAGAGGAAGCTGAGTGAAGACCTGGCCAGAGAGTGTTTGTGAATGTTCTTCATCAACATACATATGCCCCTCATAAACATACATACAGATGTCAACCGTGCATAAAAACGGGATTACTTTGCAGGATTACTTTGTACAATACATCTATTGTGTGGTACATTTACATTTATTCATTTGGCAGACGCTTTTATCCAAAGCGACTTACATAGGTTACAGTTCTTTACAATGTTGTCCATTTATACAGCTGAGGCAACTGTGGGTAAAGTACCTTGCCCAAGGGTACAGTAGCAGTGTCCCAGCGGGGATCGAACCGGCAACCTTTCGGTTACGAGTCCTGCTCCTTAACCATTGTGCGACACTGCCGTGTGGTGATGGTCTTGGCACAGAAGTACACAAATTTCCATGCAAAATTAAACCAGCCGTGCAGAGATGGCATCCTTCAGAGCCAAGCTAGCAGTAGGATGCTTGAGGGCTGTAGGATTTTGAATGCTGCACTGGAGTTACACAACATCTGTGCCACTGAACCCCCCCCACCCAAAAAAAGCTCACCTCTCTATTCCACTAGAAGTAGAGTGAATGATTTTGAAAACAAGCTCCCAGCCACAAGCAATTATCTCCCGCGAGAGAGAGAGAGAGGGAAAGTGGATCCATACTGCATCTGTGCATCTCCTGCCAGAGTGACTCTCTAATCAAAGAGGAGGCTGGCTGAGTTTGTGCAGCAGTGAAAGGGGACAGGCAGGGGGTGGAAGTGACAGTCATTTCGGGATGCGCAATTTCATCAAAGGAACAACGGGAGGCGATGGAATCGAAGGCCCTGCGGCAGAGGTAAGTTACCCTGCAGAAGTGGAGTTACGAGGTTTCCAACTCTTCCACGTAGGTAAGGGAGAATACCGATCTAGCAGGGTGTGCGCGTGTTATTTTTGTGGATGTGACCTTCCCACTGCGCAAGGAGCAGAAACGGAAGAGACTCCCGCCCCCCATGATAAAGTTGTTCCGTTTTTTTTTTCGGGGTGCAGCGTTATAAACAGAAGGCCCTGGAGCATACGGTTTAGTTAAGAAGCGCAGATGATGGCTCTTGAGCGGGCACTGACTGAAGTGGTGACTCACTTCTCACTCCTCTGTACGGGTGAGATCACAGCTCCAGCCCAATTTAGAAGCTGCCCTCGCTGTGAAGCCAGCATGCTGCTTTTCCTCTCTCTCTCTCTCTCACACACACACACACACATCTGGGACTCCAACACTCAGAAGTGTGTTTTTAAGTGGATGCAGTGGGCAGCACTTCCGCATCATCTTTCACAAACAGTGTCGCAGCGAGGGGAGAGGGCGAGGGAGCAGAGAGAGGGGCAAGAGAAACTTCCGGCCACCGCAAGCGAAGCCGCGGCCGGTTGTGTCACCAGAAACAAAGCCGAGCAAATAAAGCTTCAAAAACACAGAATGATTCAGAGTGCAATTTGATTTGATCATGTCTTACCAAGCCAGCACAAGAGGCAAATCACTTTAGAGCACGGTTTGGCCAAACAATAAGATGACTCACTTTGTTTTTTTTCTAGTACCGTAACCTTGCCAAACAAGAGCGGACTCCATTCAAGATGTCAAAGTGACTCATTTCCCAGTTTCCAAATTCCCTTTCCACACACACAGGCGCGCACACACACACACACACACACACACTGCTCTCACCAGCAGGTTCTCTGGCTTGATGTCACGGTGGACGATGTTAAGGCTGTGCAGGTACTTGATGGCGCTGGCCAGGTTGTACAGCATACCACTGGCATCACGCTCTGTGTACTTGTTGGTGGAGGTGATGGCATCAAAGAGATCACCTCCCTATGGAAACACAAACATATAATAATTACATGTAATTACAGTGACAATTTCAGAATACAAGCATACTTCCCTCAGTCACACGCACACACAGAGACACACAAAATGCTGTTAAACACTAGCAGGTGCTGGGATGAAATAACACAAAAAGAGCAAACAAAACAATTAACAATAAGCCACTAATGCTTTTTCTCCATCCTGCAAATGAACAGCCGCTCTGGGCTCTGATTACCTTGACAACAGAGGTACTTTTGATTAAATTTTTCATGGGGTATTTCAATTCATTTTTGTTCCTTACTTTTTCAGTGAATTGCTCCAGGCCCCTAACCTTTACCTGAACAGAAATGGAGTTGGTGAAGTGGGGTTTCACATTAATAATTACACTGGCACAGAGCAGGAAGTGATTTATTTCAGACAGCTCCACGGCCACGCTCAGAAACATTACTTTCAAAAGACCCTTCAGAAGTGAGCAATATCCAGATTTTCAAATTTGACTCTAAAGTGCAGCAGTCTCAGACTTGTTATTAAAAAATGTTGATTCAAGATGTCTTCAAAGGCTGTGAAGTATTCGGTCTGGCCTATTTTTTGGCTCTGTGGCATTTATCAAAATCCCATTGCAGAAACAACAAAATGGAGCAAAGGCTTAAAATAGAGCCCTTCTCGACAGAGGCAATGCTTGTCTGAGGAAGAGTTATCAAAAAGAGCTTGAGGAAAAAGTCGTGAAATGGGGTGTCATTTAACATCAGACTGCATTCTTCTAAGACCGAAACGAAACAAACACTGACAAACAAACATTATTGTTACATTATTGGCATTTAGCAGATATTCTCATCCAGAGAGACTTTCATCAATTATGGGTTTTTTACAATGTTATCCATTTATCCAGCTGGATATTTACTACGGCAATTGTGGGTTAAGTATCATACCCAAGGGTGCAGCAGCAGTGCAGTGCATGGTCATGGTTTTCAGAGGCTAGAGGCTTTCTGTACCTTAACCAGCTCCATGACCAGGTAGAGCTCGTTGTAAGTGTCCATCTCCTCAATGAGCAGAACGATGTTGGGGTGCTTCACTCTTCTCAGTATGGACACTTCGTTCTGGATCATGTGCTCCTGAAGAAGACACCAAGGGAGGCTCAAGAATGCAACTACACCTTCCTATATCATTGGTACTATAAGAAGCAAAATGTAGGTATCTACAAGAGAGGAAAATATAAGCCCCACACAGCTCTTATATTGTATATATTGCATAATTCTTTTTCTATTTAACATTGATGTAGTTTTTATTTTATCATGTTTGGTGTGGGCATTGTCTTTTCTTTCCTTTACAGTATAATCATAACATGCTAATAAAATATTTGCATACTGTTTATTACACTGACATCTGTACTGATACCTATTTTTTATGAATGGGGGACTTCAGGATCACTGTTGGTCCTACTGAATGTTCAATGGCAGGAATGTAAGGGAGCCACTGGGCAGTCTCCTGGGTGATGGGACTTACCTTTCCTCTACATTTTCCTTTGTTGATGATTTTCAGAGCGTACTCTCTCCCTGTGGACCTCTCCACGCACTCCCTCACCACCGCAAAGTTCCCGTCCCCGATCGTCCTGCCCACTTTGTACCTCTCTGCAATGGAGGGTGGGACCTGGGGGTACTCTTCCATCAGCTCAGCTGCAATGCAGAGCACAGAAACAAACATGGCCATTACCCCTGGGCATTCCTTCCTGGAAATGCATTTGCTTTTCAGTTACAAACACGCTGGTGAGTACTACAGCCCTCTAGATAAGGAACAGTCCTCAAGGGACAGTAATTGGTGTCCATACTGGGATCAAAGCCAAACACTCTCCTGTCTCATTTCCAGAGCCAGGTTCCTCAGAGTCGGAGCCAATATCATTGACGCTTGTTTCAATCTCAGCTATCATTTCACTCTGGGTCATTTCCACTCCTTAGATGTAAGTATCAATTTCAAATACAAACTCTGGAGTTACAGAAGAAAGTCAAAACTTCAGTCGAGAGTGCAGGAGTAGCAGGTCTGTCCGCGCCTCCACCCTGCCCCCTCCCCAGCCTCACCTTCGCTCCCCACCCCGTCACCCTCGTCCATGGAGCTGCAGACCTTGGTGGAGGCCAGAGACAGCGAGGACCCACTGTGCTGGGAGCCCTAAAGGGGGGGGACAGAGGGAGTGAAAAGAGGCTTCAGCACCACTCCCTCCACAGGGACTCTCTCCATTCCTTTCAAAAGCAAGATTAGGAGGTGGTTAATAATTGTAAAAAACCTGTGGTGCAAAATGATCTTCTCCAGAGACATCACCAGCCATCCATCACCTCTAACCGAAGGTTGTCATTTAGCATTTCAAAGCCGTATTGCCTCCAACTGCCACGTTTCCCATCCCCTTTGAAATGGATACATAATGGAGGGCGTGAAAGAGTCTTACACAACCAGCTGTCATATCCCATCGCCTCTGCAGCGTGAAGAGCCAAGGGTAACAGGAAGTGGGGTGCAGTCTGCGTTTTTTAGCTTCAGTTTCTGTCACAGCAATGTCTTTTTGGCCAGACACGAAATGGGCCTATTGAGCGAGAGCCCTGCAATCTCGACCTTGCAGGAGCCGGCGCTCGCTGGAAAACATGACCCGTGAAAAAAGGCGGGTGTCAAGAGATTCAAAGACCAGCAGGAAGCTGCTGAAAAAAGAAAAAAAAACACACTGGTTCATGTTCGTGATATAACTGGATCTGCAATACGATGGCTGCCCAGCTTTTTCGTGTTTACATAACTCAGCTTCATTATATATCAGTTATTCATAAATGCAAATGTACAAACAGCGTGCTCTTTCCATTTAAAAAAAATGGCCGGTTAAAGTGAATTAGGATGACTGGTGGTGTTTTTCCTCCTAATTGTCCCTTGCAATCTACTCCCTGCTCTAAAACCTCACTCACAGTTTCGAGGTCTCTCTGAAGGAAATAAAACCGCTGTTTCTATGGAAACCATTTAAGCAAGAGGCACTAATAATACCTAGACGGCACAGAGCAAGCAGGTTGGGGCACGCCTGGGAACATTTCCTGCAATGAACCTACTTTCCAAATAAGGGCACTTCCTATTTTCCTCAAAGTTGCACCTTGCAATGGGTAAACATGACTGCGAGAATTCTTCTGAATCCTAAATGTTTCATGACATTCGACTGGCAGCAAAAGAGTGTTTACATTAAAAAATCATGGACTGAATTCTTGTGGATTATTGGACTTTGTTATGTAGGTATGATAGTGCAACAACACAAATACAAAAGTAACCTGATTAGTTAGAGAATATAACACATGGACCCCAACTTAAATACTTATTGAGCGCAAATGGTCAGGGTCATGCATTTAAAACCGTGTTGAATTAGTGACCAGATTAGCCGATTAGTTCGGTGATGTTAGAAACAAGGCGCTAAAGGCTTGCAATGTGGCCCGCCTCTCTTACAACAGCTCCTTACTTCAGCAGAGGGAAAAAAAAAAAAAGAGTAAAGAATGAACTTGTGCTCAGTGCTCCACAGACCCAAGGTTACCGGATCCCAAAGGGGGAGAAGCCTGTGTGTATGCGGCGGGGAGCTAATCACCAGTACTGGCATCTCTACCAGGGGCCGCTGACTGCCAGCCAAGCCCAGAGTGGCAGTCAGACGCCAGGCCTGTGGGGACTGAGTATGGGCTTCTGTTGGCAGGAACATCAGATACGAGAGAGGGCGAGCTGGACCCAAACACATACAGCTTCAACTGAACAAATAAACTACTTTATATAAACCCCCCCGGGCCCTCGGGATTGGCAAAATTACTTGGAGAGTTGAAACTGCTTTACTGTTTCCAGTGGCCAGTGGCACAGAGGAGATCTGCAAGAGGGCCAACACAAAATCCCTGAGCTAAGTCTGCCCCTCATGCCATCTCCCTCACTCTGCCCCCACAGAGATAATGCAAATAAGACTCTCCTCTCCCAGAAAAACAGAACAGAACGGATTCGTACAGTCAATCACAAACTTTTAAGTACTACAGCAATCCCCCTCACTACGGCATGACATCCGGCATATAATGTCATCGAAACAGTGTTAATCTGCTCAAGTGGGAGCAACACTGTCATCTTGTCTGGACTGGAGGCTTAAACAGAGTGAAGCTCACTGTCCTGCCCTGACCTGCTTCACACTTTTAATTAGAACTGCAGACAGAAACTGTTCTGTCTGAGGGGACTGGCACCATGGTAAAACCTCTTAGAGATGTGATATCTAAACTGAAGGTAATGAACTGCAATACGTTTTGAAGAAAATCCGGGCGGGGGGAAAAAAAAAAACTACATCATTACCAAAAGGTACATTATGCCCTTTTCAAAAATTGGATCCCTTTTCATCAAGAAATCTCCCCCTGTTACTCTGTCCCTGTATCCACGGGGGTGCTTCATGTCCAGCTCTGGGTTTTAATCATGCTGCAAACATCACAACATCTTGCACTTTGGTGATCCAATTACAGACATCTCCTGGAAAAAGGACTGATTTGGGGTGAGAGAGGTTTTTCAGCTCTGTGTTTTGTTTTTTTTCTACCACACCCTCTGCCAAGAAGGGCAATTCACTGAATAAAAATTTACAGATTTTCAGAACTCTTAGAAATGTATATGGAAGCAAAAAGGAGTACGTACAGCAATTATCTTCAAGACCTGTAAAATGGATTCTCTCTCTCTCTCTCTCTCTCTCTCGCTCTCACACACACACACACACACACAAACAAACAAACAAACAAGCCCTCTAACACAAACTAAAACAGATGAAAAGAATACAAACAGAATAGCATATGAACCCATAACCTATCTGGCGGGTATGAGACAGCTGATCAGCAGCTAGGCATTAAATATTAAAAAGTGCTATATGTGAAGAAATGGGATGAGATGGAAATAGTGAATGCCTTCACACAATCATCTGGCGCTTTGGGGTGCCCCAGCAGACAAAGAAACGACTTATTTTTCCATCTTTTGTTCTGGGGATAACTAAAGCTGAGGAGATAACATAACTCCACATCCATCTACACTGTCAGCTGCTTTGCATTTCAAATGAAAAAAGTGTGCCAGATTAGCAAGAGAAATATCTTGGTTTAGCACCATTTCTACACATTAAAAGGCCCTATTTTATACTGTTTCAACATTGGTGGCACAGATATTGAATATGTACGACTCATATTTCATCAGTGGTCACATGACTTTACGGAGAGAAAGCCAGAGACTATAGGTTATGAGGTCATAACTGTAGAGTGGACTTTTGCTTCTTAAGCTTGGCCAGCTAATTTCAAAAAGTGGGACATACTCTCGACACATAAAGACTCAACTTCCCACAGCGCAGTTCATCTAGCTGTGAAAATCTGTATTGGAGCCATTTGGCCACAATTTAACATAGATAATAGATATGGCTGTTAAATGCAACTGCAAGCCTGTTGCCATGCCACCTCCACTCAGCACAAACCCATTTCCTACAAATAACCATTTTGAAACTTTTTTTGAAAAACGAACGTGTAAATGCCCACATCGTGCAGGAGAGCTCAAGTTTTGAGCAAAGTAAATTGAGCGACTTACATTTACATCATTGCCATTTAGCAGACGCTCTTATCCAGAGTGACTTACATAGGTTGCAATTTACACGTTATCATTTATACAGCTGGATATTTACTGGGCAGTTCTGGGTTAAGTACCTTGCCCAAGGGTACAGCAGCAGTGCCCTAGCAGGGAATCAAACCAGCAACCTTTCAGTTACGAGCCTTGTTCCTTACCACTAAGGAAGGCCCAAGTATCACAGCCAATGCTAAACAGCCAATGAGCTGCTATATAATCACTCACTGTTGCACTGCTTCAGATCAACATAGCATGCTGTTGCACATTTAGAAGAGCCCTCCTGTAAACGCCAGTGGCATTTACATTTCAGAGCCCAGAATGACTCCCATTTCCAGAAGAGGAAAATTAGACTTTGAAATCATCTATTCTTTAGAGGTCCTTCAAGGTATCTGCTTGATTCGTTCATATCATGTGGAAGAGAGCAAACAGGAAAGACTACAGACAGCTGGAATAGGAGCACTGACAAAGATTAGTGCTAAGTGGAGAAACAAATTTTTGCACACAGATAGAATCAAGCCAAGTTTTTCAAAGGGGAAATGGTCTGAAAGTCAATATATAGAGTTTAGCTTTTGGCAATGCCATTTTCAAAGCTAAAATCTCACACAAAGAGTGTATATAAACACTTTATTTTTAAATGAGTTTTTTTAACGTTCTATGCCTCCGGTCAAGAAAAAGTCATGCAGTCCCAGGCCCAGATAAGAAAGCTGTGCCTTTTCTTTCAAAGGAAGTGAACTTCATGAGGAGGGCATGTCACTGGATGATATGTAGTGTTGTTTGGAGTCTGCCTCATGCATGCTATTATCGAATTGTTTGGAGTCATCTGTAGTTACAGTACTCTGGAACATATATGGCTTCTTGGGAGTTCTGTCAGGTTTTTTACCACCATTTACTGCGACTTGGCAAAGCTTCCTCATGCACAGAACTAGGATATACTGTCATTCCTGTAAGGAGCCCGAGTCCTCATTTATCCGGTATGACTGCGCTGTAGTGGAGGTTGTGGATCTTGACATCTATGACATCAACTGGCAGGATGAAACAAAGCAAAACAAATCATCACTTTTTCCCTGAGACTGGCAGTGGGACCAGTGTGTGACATGGAGTTTGTATGCTTGTATTGCTGCACTGTAGCCTAACGACGGCTCACAGCAGTAATGACGTCAGGGAGCGGGCATACATACACACACACCCACACAGGGAGACAGACAGACACAGACACACACATACGTGCACACAGGCACACAAACAGGCACTTACACGTGGATGGGAGCATACACATGACATTCCTTCAACAGTAATGATCGTCATCACTGTCAAACCACTCGGGGTGGGGGGGGGGGCACTGTCAGCATCATACCACACCATTCCTCTCGCCTGCATCTCACGTCCTTCCTCCTCTCTCCTCGTCCACCTCTTCCTTACCCTCTGCTACAGGGATGGAAGGGCCATGGCTACACACAACCCCAGGTCCAGCTGTGCACCAGTGCTGCTACCTACTGCCATAATAAGAGATACAGCTGCCCTAATTGGACCCACAACTCACAAATCCCTCCCTCTCTCTCTCTCTCTCTCTCTCTCTGACCGACTTAAGCCTTTTTACACAGGATATATGTCAGGGCCCAATAATGAGCCGGCTGGTAGCGACTGTATATCATACATGGACAAGCCGGAGCTACGCAGGACATGTAATTAAAGCAGGCTAAGCCGGGATAAAGCTCCCAGCCCTGGGCCTAAAAGCGCGGTAAGCAGCACAGAACAGCGGAGGAGGGAAATGAGCCAGAGTCTGTCCTGCAGGCTCATCTCTGGTTGCTAGGTTACTTTCCAGGCAGTTGGGAGCGGATTTCTTGTGCATTACTTCACAGCCTCGGCGGATTGGCTAGGTGGCTGGTGAAGATTCCTACATGGGGACAACGGCTTCCCTTCTCTCCCAAGTCCATGTGAAACAGGAAGAAGAGATCACATGATCATTGCACAGGGCATTGATACCCGGTTATTTCCCCAACAGCTTCCACTAGCATCTACCTGACACTGACTATCAACATATCACTCAAATGGCATGTTGTTGCTATTATAAATATAAATAGCATTAAAACAAATTTAGCAAAAACATAAGGGCTTTGATATTTTCTCTCAGTGACACAGTTTCTATACAGTTCACGTGAGGAATTTCACATCACTGAAGTCGATTTTGCCTGGGGTTGTAGAGTAAGCTGGCTCCGAGTTTGGCTCTAATCAAAGCATCACAGCTTTGATTATTGGTACACTGGCGGTGGCTACATCACTGTTCAGCTTGATGATCGGATTAATCAGGAAGGTTATCGTGCATGAATGGACCAAAGGGCAGGATGCCTCGAGACAGAACAGCTGAGAGTTTGAGTCTTACAGTGACATTTATAAGCATTTGAGATGAAGCGGGCAGCAGTAAAAATTTAACCTCTAGTTTGTGCATTAAGTATCCTCAGACAGAATGACAGGAGTCCAAACTCGGCTAGCCATAATGAAAAAAAACTGCATTCCTGAATGAATTCTCTCCTTTTCCCAAAGGGCACAGCACAAAGTGTGTTATCATGAGTCTGAGTGTGGGGGTGGGGGGTGGGGGGGCAGCTGCATACAAATCAGACCACAGCAACTTCCCAGACTACAGAAGCTGGGAATGTAGAGTGTACCATCATTTCTCCCGGGACTGGATTCTTCATCCCTCTATTCTACATCTACAAGAGTTCAAATTAATGTCAATCCACACGTGTTTAATAGGTCCAAATAGGTACAAATGTAGAGAAATACAACTACACTGTGTCACAACTACTTTCTGTGTCACATCTACACTTGTCACACTACTCTCTATGATAAGTGAATTCACACTGAACGTTCTGTACCAACGTAACACTATAAATATTTGATTGACCCTTAAACAACAGATGCTCATATCCTCTGCTCTGGTTACACAGTCCTTAAAAAATCCAGTGAGATTATTATGAAGGAAGAGCAGAATCTCTTAACATGACAACTGCCACCTCTTCAAAAACAGAGCTATAAAAGAGGCAGCATCCTCCTTTCACAAGAACATAACAGAAAATAAAAAGGAAAAGAGGCAGGGGGTCAAAAGGCTCTTACCCGACGTCTTCTGAGACTTCCCGGACTCGTTGGGGACGGGCTGGGGGACTTCCCTGACCGAGGGGTCGACAGCTGACTGCCCGGAGTCCCATTAACTAGAATAACAAAAACACAGAGAGAGAGAGAGAGAAGAAAGATGGGTGGACAGAAAAACACAGTGAATGGTTGTTAATGGCTTTGGCCGCAAACCAACTTAGTACAGCTCATGGTACTGACACTGACCAGGAATAATGAAGACACACTTCACAGCTGAACCCCCCTTGCCCCCCCACCCTCCAAAAAAAAATCAATGTGATGAAGTTATATATTGCTTCATGTTCAGAATTCCTCACAATTAAAAGCATCGTAAAAGACAGCAAACAAGGAATTATTTGCTAGGATAAAAATCACAGCACAGACCTTATATCAGAGGCAGATTTATAGCGAGGCAACCTGCATTAATGAGATCACTATTCCAGAGTTCAAGGCACTGATAAAATCATTTATGCATCATCTCTTTCCCTAAAAATTTGCAATTCATCAAGGAAAGCAGAAACCTATACAAACTCTCTCAGCCACTAGATTCCATGGAACTCAAGCTACGACTAAGAATCACTGAGCATCACAAAGGCAGTATAAGCAAAAACCAGAACAATATTTAGTCACTTTTATAACAGCAGAGCAAGAAAAAAAAAAAAAAAAAGACCACACACGCAACCAACACAAACACCTACAATCCCACTTGACCAGAGTATCTACATAGGAGCAACAATCGCAAAAAGAGTATGCGAAAGTTGTCACTGTTGCACAGACGTCTTGACAGATTAAAATTCCTCAATCGGCACACGGAAGGTTAGGCTTCCTCAGCGCGTGTGGAGCAGGGACCTGGTCGTGTGGGGGGGGCGTGGGGGGGGGGAGAAGAGGCTCTTACCTTCTATGCACTGCAGCATGGTGGCGAGGCAGAGCTGCTCTCCTCAGAGCTCGGCGCGGCTCTGCCACGGCGGTGTGAATGAACGGCGGAGGAGGGGAGGCGGGCGGTAAGTAGTGAACGCTCGCGCGCGGTCATAGGCAGACCGCCGTCCTGCGTAGGTCTGACGCGGGCCCGGCGGCGGTGGGAGGTGCTGGTGCTACATCAAAGGTGTCAATTAAACGCGAGGAGGCTGCCAGGGATTATGGGGCTGTGTGCCCCCCCCCTCCCGCCTTTCTCAATTAAGCGTCCACAAAAGCAACAGCGATACGTGTTTTAACCGCATTAATGTGCTTAATGACTGAAAGGGCTATCAGAGACGAGGCACCCGGAGAATGTGTTAATGCTGAGTGCATGGAAATAAATTAAATATGGATTACAACACTCCCTACAAAACATCCTCTACAAAGCTGCTGTGTATACAAAATCCTCCTCGCCCGCAGCACCTTAAGACAGTCCGATCAAAGCCCTTTCTCTGTGTTTAAAACGGCTACATTCTCTCTCCCTTTGTCTTTAATCGAGTCTCATACAGTATGATTATTATTTTTTAAAGCCCTGCTCACCAGTCTCATTATGGAGTCAAGCGGTAAAAAGAACACGGTGTGATTCCTCAGCTTCTTCATTCTGTAGCCCTCACAGAGTTACCCCTCAAGCACATCTGGGCCACACAATGGAGCAGGGTCAGCCCCAAACCATACTGCTTTCCCTGCATAGCCATATGCCGGAGCTTTTTGTCTCAGAACACTCTTGAAAACGTGTCTTCTTTTCTAGCTTTAGTGGGAAATGGGGCATAATGTATGCAGTGTCTGTGTCTGAGTGTGTGTGAGTGTGTGAGTGTGTGTGTGTGTGTGTGTGTGTGTGCATGCGTGCGAGTGAGAGTACGCCTGTGACTTTTGGATGAATCATGCATTTTCACGCCATCTGACAGCACACTTTTAATTATTATCGGGTACACTGCAGATAGTAGGGGGAATGCATCACCACACTATTTTAGGTCCTGAAAACAGACTCTCAGTACAGCTTTACTGTCATATTTGTGCCCTTCTCAGAACCGAATTTAAGGGCTGTTAAATGATGAGTAACGCGTATGAATTTTGAGAACCAGGAGGGCTTAAGGCTCTCTGAAATAGTAAATACTAATTGTAGATCAGTATTATAAGCTTTCTGGATCAGACAGCAACTGGAAATTCTGCCCTCAATCAACACTTGTACTTAACTTTAACTCACACTGCGAAGTTCAAAGTGCGAGCCCCCCCCCCCCCCCCCCCCCATTGTCAGTTAAGTGCAATACAATAGAGACACTGGGGTAAGTATTAGGCATAGGATGGATGCTTCAAAAATCACACACACACACACACACACACACAAAATATTGCTGGCTGTGATCCCAGTGCGGAGGTCTCAATGGTTCAGTTATTCACTTTTGGAGCATATGGAGTATAGGAGGCCTATGAAATTTTCAACTAGTTTAAACAATCACAAAGAACTTCCAACAGTGGCGGAAAAAAACACGACAGCAATATTGCTGAGGTTGATTTTTTTTTTTGCCCGCACTGCCTGAATAAACACTAAGCTTAAAGTGACTGCGCCGTTAATGGGCGTGTGAATGTATGTGAGCGAAGGGACCCGGAGCGTCACCGCGGCGCGGAGCCCGGGGAAGACAAGTGTCAGGCTCCTGATTATGCAGCATCTCACCGCTCGCAGGCCACGCCGGGCACCTCGCCTCGTTAGGCAGCGCTTGCTCGGAGGTCTCTGACGCAGGAACGGGAGAGGGAGGCCTGCTTTGCATGCGAAGCGCGGCGCGGGGCCGAGGTACAGGGCTGCGGGTCATCCCGGGGCGTTCGGCGGGGGCGTCCCGCGCGCCCCTCGGTGGGAGAGGCTGCTGATTGGTGCTCACAAAGACTGAGGCAGGTCTGATGTCTTTTTGCCACCAGTCCAGAGAGGCTACACCGGACCAGACAGCCTAGCCATACATCAATGCCATTACGATTCTATTTCTGAGTGAAATATAGTGCTAATATAAGCTCAGAAAGGAGCATGATACATCTTCTCACTATGTGATCAATTGATTGAGGTTTCATCCATTTTGTTGGCTGGCTATTTTTAAGGCAGTCTATGAAAATCCGATGTTCTATCAGATAGCTCTCCTGAAATTGTATTGGCAGCGTGTACCAGCAAAGGCACAATGACTTACTACAGGGCATGTTGTTGCAATGACTGGATTCCATGTATTGTACATGTGTATTGATCGCTCACACACACACCCATAGACACGCTATGATTGAGGTCTTGTCACTGCAGATTAGAGCACGGTAGGAGTCTATCCCTGACTTCTTCTTTCCAACCTGATGTACAGGTCCATAGAGAATATCAAAAGAGACTATTTCAGAAGGGATTATTTTTAAGTTGGATGACTGTATACATGTTTGCATTTTATGCTTAAAATCACTTCCAAACACACTGTACACACTGAACAGCAGTTCTAATCTATGCTTCACTGAAACAAATCCATTAATTTGTTGTGAACTTTTGTTAAGGCACCAATGATCACACTTAAACCCTCTACCCAGAGTAGGTGTGGGTAGTTAATTAAGGAGAAGCATCAATATTGATCGTGTGACAGCAGCTCCAGGGATGCTGGTGCTGGTAGGCGGCACAGGATCCCAGATCCTAACTCTTCATTGTGTGACAGAACACAACGACCTGTCTGAGGGGTAACAAGATCATGGTGAGACTGAACAGTGCAATCTGCTGGAGGGTAACTGAGGTCATCACAATGAGACTGAACAGTATGATCCTTCAGAGGGTGAATGAGGTCATTAGAATGAGACTAAACCGTTTGATCCTTCGGAAGGTAACCAAGGTCATCATAATGGGACTGAACAATATGATCCTTCTGAGGGGTAACTGAGGTCATCAGGATGAGACTGAACAATATCATCCTTCAGAGGGCAACTGAGGTCATCAGGATGAGACAACCATATGATCCTTCAGGAGCTAACTGAGGTCATCAGGATGAGACAACCATATCATCCTTCAGAAGGCAACTGAGGTCATCAGGATGAGACAACCATATGATCCTTCAGGAGCTAACTGAGGTCATCAAGATGAGACTGAACCGTATGATCTTTCAGGAGCTAACTGAGGTCATCAGGATGAGACTGAACCGTATGATCCTTCAGTAGCTAACTAAGGTCATCATGATGAGACTGAACAACATGATCTTTTAGGGTTGTTACTACTTTTTTTTTTCTCGCCCTTGACTACCATGTAAAGCGTGGGTACTTGGGTATTGAGCAAGGCGCTATATAAATGTAACTTATTATATGACCATATTAGGGAAGCTCCGCCCCAGCTCCACTCACTCATCCCATGATTGTCAGTTATCACTGTAATCTTCTATGCTGGAGAAAGATATGCAGATCAGAACACTTTCATACCAAATTTTCAGACTGCACTTTTAGCTAGTCAATAAGGTGAGACTAACAGTAAAATAATACAGTCTTTGATTGACATTAGGAAATCTTCACTAACAGTAGTTTACATAGCACTACAGGGTTAAATGATGATAGTACCAAAAACTAGCAACCTAGAGGAAAATGTTAAAGCTTTGACAGACATTCACAAGTTACAGTTTCAAGCATTATAAAAGTAGCTATTTTTGAGCACTCTCTCTCATGCTCAACAAGTAGTTGATGCAATCACCTTGTCAATGGTTCTAACTTAATTACCATCTTTTCCCAGTTTTTTGTGGTACTTGCACATGCAATGTGGCTAACTTTTGAGGTTTCATAGTTGCTGCAGATAAGAGTTTGCTAAAGGGGTGTGAAGTTGTAAGTATGTACTCATATCTGACAACATATTCAAATACTTTGAAAAACACAAAATATCACCCAAAATAAATGTACCAACTACAAATTAATGGTGCACAAAATGTAACCCTGACATGAAGAAACTTTGATTATCAAGTCTTAAAAAGGACCGTAACTAATTATAAGTTTGTTACAGTATGGGTACATGAGGAAATGACCTGTAACGGTGTACGGGATAGTCTTAGTTGGCATGACTGAGAACTGTAACCCCGTGTGAGACACTACTGATGGGACCAGATAAGGTTCTATGGGAGGCAGTGTTTCTAACCCCACTCCAGAGGGCATGCTATGTCTGCTGGCTCTTGATCTTGATTAATTCAATCTGATAGAGAGATTAATTAAATACCAAACTGGAACTGGCGTAACTTAACAGGTACCTTCTGTTAGGTCTTGGAACGATACAAGAAAAGACATCTATAAGTAACTTCTGTTTATCAAAGCCCAATGAATGAGTTAACAACATTACAGAGGGTACAGAAGGTCGCTGGGGGCTACAGGAAACAACTGAACAACCAATCGAGCTTGACGTATACAGATACTCTGAATCTTTTCAAGAGGGAGACGTAAAAAAAAAAAATTGCTGAATAAATGACGGCAAGTGACGAGCAGGATCAAATTTACAGACAAATGAACCATAATTAGTTTAGGGCTCAGCTGGAGTGAAAACAAACAAACAGCACAGCGTGTCCTGGAAGCCAGGGGTGGGAGACACAAACACAGGAGGACTCGGCGTCTGTGAAGTATAACAGACGAGACACAGTTACTTCACCAACACTGGCTCTCAAAGACCCGTTACTGTCAGTGCGTGTGGCAGCTGAAGGTGGAAGGACTGAAGGGGACTCCCCCTGTCCCTCTCTCAGTGAGAGGGCGGCATAAGGTGGATGCTTATGTCTGATGCTGCAGGACACTCGCTTCTCTCTCTCTCAATCTGTTGAGGGGGCAGGCACATGGCAGCCCTGGCTCTGATGGGCAAATCTGGCTTTGTCAGCATGACTGGACTTACTGGTAACTGTGTGTGTGTGTGTGTGTGTGTGGGGGCAGCCGGAGAGGAGACACATGTCACCTCCTGTCCCTCCCAGGCACTGTCCTCGTCTCACTCACAGTTTGTTCTGCCAAATGTCCCCTTTCTTAAACACAAGAGTTGAGGCTTGTGTGCCTGTGTGTGTGTGTGTGTGTGTGTGTGTGTGTGTGTGTGTGTGTGTGTGTTGAGGAGATAACATAGGATACTAATACTTTTCATGCACTTGGGTAGATTTTATTTAATAAGATTTCTATTTGCAGGATGTGAATATCTACAATAATATCATGTAAAAAAAGGATTTAGAAGCATGGGTGCATGGATACAGAAAACAGATTGGAGGCAGCTTTACCAATTGGATTTACACTGAGGCAATGAATGCCTCTTCCTGGAATATGAAATTAAATAGCTGGAAAGTGAGATGATTATGCAACTGTATTAGAGTTAGTTTAAATCCCCTCCCATAATTTTGAAAACATTTCCATGGCAACCAAGGATGGCTCTTCTAAATCAGCCCCAGTTGTTAACGCCAAAAACTTAATTCAGGATGAACAGCATATCAATTTAAGATCGATTTCATCTCATTCAGATCCTGCAGGCAAAAATGATCAAGTCTGCAGTGCCCAAATGTGGACAGACAAGAATTATACGAAATGCATGATGTTATTTACTGAATACAGTACATATTTCATTTTGTGCAGCTGTGCCACCCTATCAAAACATTTACTGACAAAAACATTTAATGTTGGAGGGTCAGTGTGGCAAGAACAAAAAAGCAATACATGTGCCCACTGTGAGAAAGAAAATGCCTTTTCTACATATGATGTGATACTTGCTGTAGGTCAGTCTCCATAATAGCTGCCCTTACAGTAACGCATAAGAATTCTGCATGCAGTGTTATGACAGCTCAGAAGAAACAACCCTGCAATATCTTGATGCAACCCTGTTATTTTCCAAATGTTTTATTTACTTAGCATACATCAGTTGTCACTGGTTCTCCACAGGAATCTCACTACATCGATTTGTGCATAAATAAGGCCAATTTAGTTCAGATTGCACTGTGTCAAATGTGTCATAAATATCGTCATTCCACATAATGGTGTCAATCTTTACAATATTACGTGCTAGTGTGCTTGAGTCACAGCCTAATTAAACAGTGGACCTTTGTTGCACGGGCCAGATTCAGACCGAGGTTTTCACACCAGAAAAATGCTGAGAACCCTGTACAGTGGTAAGGGGAAGCATTCTGTCTTGCTCTGGATTTAATTAGGCCGCCTGCAGCAGTGCTGGAGAGATAATTAGTGCTAGCCTTACATGACTTACTGCCTGCTGATGGAGAGGTTCAATCAGAAAATTAATTCCATCAACAACTGAGCTGAACCGCTGCTGCCTGTGAAGCAGAGCCTGACCAGCTCCTTTAAACAAAAAAAATTTAAATGTTCACATCAATGTGTGTGCGCAACAGGGCTGAAAATGAGGTTAAATTAAAAGAGCTTCATTAGACTTCTATGTGTACATTACAGTTCTTCAAAATTATATGTCTAGACAATAGGATTCAAACCGTAATTCCCCCAAAACTGAAGCACTGAACAGGGAACCAATGTATATAGAAATCTTATGTTCACAAGTAGCATGGTTCTGCTATTTCATGTAGGGCATGTAAATTCATAAAGGCTGTTCTTTAAAAAAAAGCATTTGATTGTGTAATATCCATTTCACATGGAAATTTAATACTCAAAAAATGTCAATAAGAACTTGAAAATGAACCCTACTAAGATTTCAATGGCCCTTAAACAGCTGATTTATAAATGCGTGGCACAGCCAACTAAACACTTTTTCTGAGGGAAGTTCTCACAAAACAGGCTTTTAATGAAACCAGCGGAGCAATAATTACGACCCAATGAAGTTATGGTAAGGTTGATGAGGTTATTGTTTCTGTTAAATACCATAGTTTACCACACTGCCACCACATGAATGAGTCCATTATGGGGAAAAATAAGTTGGAAATTCTGCTCACCCACAAGCACTGCCCATGCCAAATTGCTAAATGGTTTCTGTTGCTGGGCCGAGATGACTGCAATCAGCTCTGAGTCAAACATCACCATTGTATCTTCTGCAAGTAATTGGCAATGACACATATTCCCCTGTGAAAGTACAGCTCAGTTTTAATTGCGGTGATATTTCAGTAATGCATGCTTCTGGGCTTGCAGTGCTGAAATATCATTCCAATGGGCCTGTGGAATCGTTTCCAGCCACCTTCCCATTTAACAAAGGGATCCATGGCATCGTACAACCAAACACCATTCCTGCGTAATCCACCTCCATTTAATGAGTACGGGGACAATTTTTCTTATCACATGCTACAACCTGCACTTACTGAATCTGCTTTCTCAGTCATTCTTACCCGAGCAGTTTGCAGTTCTTTTTTATTACATACAGTACATCCCTTCAAAACGGCTCACACAGTGTGAAATGTTGCTACAATCAAGAGGGTGACTAAAAACTAAAATGTGAGTTATCAAGTTTTTCTTTTCAATTATTTCCTCCAAGTTACATACAATAACGACAGGTATGGTAGTTATGATGTCACTGAAAAAAATCAAGGTACATCAAAACAGGGCAGGAATGGCTCCGTCTCTGTACACCTGCTCTGTAAAGCCTTGGAAATTGTATGGTAGCTCCCACAAAGACTGGCTTATGCTGTTGCTCTCAATCAGCTTTATTTTGACCGAAAGGGTTTCACAAAATGTGCACTTATTTTATAAACAGCAAAACTTACACTTGCATTTAAAAACTGTTGCTGTAATTCACAGAAAGAAGGCTTTTTTGAAGGTGTTTCAATTAATTTAATTAATTCGGGCAATCAGAGCAGATGACCGTGTGGTTACTGCAGCTAGGCCAACATAACCCAGTCACCTACAGCTCTACACCGCCATTATTAATCCGCTCTCTCCACTCGCGCTATTGAGCTCCTAAGCACACAACTGATGAGCCTCGGCCTGCACAAACACTGCCAGAGCAGGGCGCAAACCTCCCACTCCAGAACATGCAACTATGCATACAAAACACTCCTCTCTGCTCGACTCCGCTCCGCTCCTTCCAAAAGACAGGGGGAAAAAAAACCCAACCCTCAACAGACACAATTCCCCCATTACGCAACATACTTGAGTGACCTCGATTCTATGACTGCCCTCATGATACTGGTAGGGAAAAAAAAAAACGAATGGGTTTGCAATGGTAAGCCATTATGCATACTCTTCCAGATGTATTTTAATATATTCCATGTGAAAATCAAAATGGCTGCCCTCTGATACTTTCTTTCCTTCTACTTCCTAACAAGCTGGATGGTGCCCTGTACCCCTCCCTTTGGTCATCTGCCCCTGCTCCTCAGCCCCAATGTTCCATGTACAGAACATAGTGGCTCTTTGCTCCAAGTGGCAGAATGCAGAGGCTGTTCTCTACCAGACACCTCCAATCATCAACTTCTCCCACCTTCAGACAACTCGTCTCTTCCGATTGCACCTGGGCTCGTCCAATTTGGCCCCGTCTTACTCTGCCCATTTAGCCTAGGACCTTACGCGCACCTGTCTGCTGTAATTTAGGTGTACTGAGAGCCGACAACCATAATCAACATTATGATTTAAATTGGGGCCATTACAATTAGGCTTCAATCATAAATCATGACTAAGTCCACATTTTACTTTCAATCAACCTTGAGAAAAATGTCATCTGTACCTGCAAGGTCCAAATATTTTTCCCCCAAAATGATGTGCAGGTTTAATTTGTTTGCGCAGTCAAGGATAAGGTTGGGAAATGTTAACTTTTTCAAAGGGTTGGAGCAACGGCTCTGATCTGTTAATTATCCAGACAGGCTGGTAGAAAAATGACACGAGCCTGTCCAGGTTATACGAAGATCAGTGGATCCACACAGTTGCAGCGCAGCTTTGATCTTCATGAACGAACTCTATTTTTCGTTTTCAATTAAAGATCTAAACATTTCAAATAAAGATAAAGATTACTTCATTGTCATGCAAATGCATGGTTACATTGTCTAATTGGGCCTGGGCAACAATTTACTGCAATTCCAACTTGACAGGATGCCTAAAGTGTCAGCCAGCTACTCCGCAGGCGTCGCTAGCATCGCGTGCTTTGCCGGGTACCAGCTCTAGCTTCACTCATCTAACCAGGACATAATTTTGTCCTTCCAAAATGCTAAAAAGGAGTCTGACGGTCAACTTGGCGCTCAGTGTCTGCGGCTGAGAGGTTCATGTCACGTCCCTGATTAAGGACTTGAAGAAATGTTTCCAGTTTCCAGTTTGGTGTATACACGTTATGTCAACGGATATTTGCGTTTGTGACTTTGACTTGGTAAGATGTAACTTTAGTGCAAAGTCAAATCCGTAATCTAATCTGCATCTGCACCATTATGAGCACTAGAAATGCCATCAGAAACTTGGGATCCTATTGTGACTGCTTGGCATTATGCAAGTATGTCAGAATCTTGCAGCTTTGCTTAGTACAGTATGTTCACCAATACAAAAATGAATAAATTGCGCCATGAACCCACTGAGAAACATTTTAGAATATAGTATCAGTAAAAGCCCTGCCCCTGCATATTCAGAGTGAGTGGTTTAAGATAACATTTAATCACAGGAGAGCAGTCACTGACACGGTTGCAGTGCCAGTGTCCAGTCTACCCTGCTAATGTAAGCAGTGATTCTGGGAAGATCAGAGAGTGGTGTAGGAGGTGTAAGGGCTCGGCACACGCTTATACTGCAAAATTGTATAATTAGCAAGAAATATACAAAACCATATGACCATCATTTGTTTGTAGTAATACTTTGCTTACTGCAAAATCCCATCCTTTACAAGGTTCTTTAATGTTTCACTGCTAGATTTTATTTTCCTGTAGTAGCTCACAGTAGTTTGAGGTTAAGCTTAAATATGGTGAACTACCATTAAATACGTACATGAGGATACGTATACTGCATAATTAATACTAATACTACTATACTAAACTAATACTGCTGTCAGTACATTAAATATAGCACATATACGCAGGCACTCTTCCAAGTGGTGAACCCTTCAGGGAAGCAATTAAGAATCAATAAGAACTGATTCGCTGGACCAGCCCTGAGAGAAGATCCACATGCCCGTAATGCCAGTCAGACAGGAAGTGAGAGCCATATTTGTGCATTGCCATCATTGGCTGTTCCAACCCGGTCCTGGTTTCCACAGCAACCATGATGTACTTTTCCCTCACAGTGGTAATTTCTTCAAAAACAATTTCCCTGCAGAACTGGAGACAATGACTCCCGCCCCTTCCAGCCACCACACCCCCTTCCCCCAGTCGCCTGTGTCGCATTTTCAATCAAATTTCAAGAATGGTTTTTGTTCTGTCTGCCTTCAATCAACTTATTTTTAAAAAAAAAAACTATGCGTAAACTGGTGAGATTGTTTTGTGAGAGCAAGAAGCACATTATGTATGCATGCAATTGCTAACTCCCCCTGAGAACCTCCTCTCATCCAGTTAAGGACACACATTTACAGTGCAAAGAGATCTCAAAACCAACCGATTTTTTTTTTAAGGTCGTGGAACCTAATTATAAACGGGACTAGATGAATGCTTTCTGGTTTTACATGCAAGGCGTGGCACTCCATCCATTCAGTTGCTTGCAGCAGAGTTGCTGACGTCCCACTGACTTTGAGATCTGCGGCCCACGCACTGACTCAGACCTCACCTGTCATCCGTGGTCACGTTTTGTGCCACTTGAAGCCCAGGAAGCCGGGCAGGGTGACCCAAAGGAGCAGCGCAGGGTTGCCGGCGTGAGCAGCATCCCACAGTAATCAATCACACACACACACACTCTGTCACACACACACACACACACACACACACACACACACACACACACACACACACACACACACACACACACGACAAATGTATAGTAGGTGATGTAAAATTTTTCCCACCTGGCATTGTGAAATTACGAGGAGATGAACTGTATTTGTAAAAGGAAAAAAAAACTGCCTCTTTTCAAAGGCTTTGTCATTTGTAATTCAGAGTGGTTATGCACTCTGACTGAACTTCAGCTCAAATAATGGTTCACATGCTAAAAACATGCATAGGACAATCTCTACACATAAAACATTTACATGGAAATAATGTTAAAATCTCTAGATACCGTAAAGGCTTTGTTAGGGAGAAGTGGGTTAATCAACACTGAGCAGCTTGATGTGTCACTGTGGCAACTCGCCTACCCTCTAATTACAATGACAGAATTTCATAATACAGACATACTTCACTCACTCAGTCACTCACTCTCTCTCACACACACACACACACACACACACACACACACACACACACACACTCTTACATTCAGCATCGGCCCTGGGAATAACATAGTGTGGAACTGTCTAGTAGCTCGCCCACACTCTACTGCTACAGCTCAATTTCTCAACGTCTGGAACTTTCTGGTAATTCATTCATATGCTGGCAGCTACAAAGCAGCAAACTTAAACCTTTAAATATTTTCATGATTCAGAACCATTCACTACTACTTAATTCATCACAATGTTTATTTAATAATGTTTAAAGAATCAGAAACAATGTAGATGTCTCAAACCCTACCACCTCCATCAGTGCAGGCTTGAACCCCATGTTCCAGGTGCATTAGTCATTATTACACATTCACACGGAGGGAAACGCACTTGCAGCCTGCTGTCAACCCCACTGGAAAGATAGACTGCTTTAGGGCACAGATCTCCACTTGCCTGACAAGGAGGATCCTATTCCAGGAGCCTCTCCCACATATCTACAACACTCTCTAAAACGAAGGACAGCTGAAATGGTCAAGTCAGGACAGTGATAGGATGGATCAGGTGGCAAGCTCCTGACTGAAGCTAAAGCCGGCAGACAATGTGGTGCTACAGAAACTGGGGAGCCCAGGTCTAGACTGAGCTGGGATCAGTCAATTTTCTGATTTTCTGTCTATTTGTCAGGACATATTCACGAAGCTAAACCTACCCATGGACACACAGTCAATAGCATCCATACATCTTCAGAGCCAATGTGAGGAGGGAAGTGGAACGTGGCCCAAAATCTCCCTATCGCTGAAGATGCATAAAGGACTACACACGAGAATTTGTTGTTTCAAGTAGAAGAACATCATCTGGGTTTTTTCACCACGGTGCAATGTATAATCAATCGCTCACACACAGTACGCGGACGGTGACAGGGTATGGTGGCAGGGTCACGTGGTCCTTACCTGAACCAGTGGACGCAGGGGACTTGCTCCTTCGGGACGGCCCTGCACTGCGGGGGGACCCCCTGCCCTGCATGGTGGAGATCCTGCCGTAAGACGTGGACTTCACCACCCTGCATTCTGCACAAAAAGAGCACAGGCACACGGTGAGCTTCATACCTTTACTGTGGACCGGGAACAATCGGCTAACACCAGGATCAACATTTGATTCAGATTTCTATCCAGCCGACACTTCCGATTCGCCAATCAAGAGTGGAAATCAAGGCCAATGGATCTCCTGTGAAAACCACCGGTCTGCCCTATCCAAACCATCCACACTTTTACCATGACTTTACACTCAGCAAACCCACACTACGGAGCAGCCCCTGTGACTATCGTAAGCATGAGAAGAACCCGTTACGTACATACCCGGAGCTCGTGACACACGTGGTGTGACTCCGTGACATGTGAGAGAATCACAGGGACTGTTTGTCCCTGGATGCAAGAACCTGATAGGCCCACAGACTGCCAAAAAGCATTCTGCTCATTCAAAATGATCCGTTCCTGTCATCCTTTCAGAAACTCTTAGCATTGGAACACATGCTAAAAGCCTGCATGGTTTACTGGGAAACTAGAAAACTAAAAATAACACGCTACCACAACAAGCTCTACACTGTATCTCCTTCTCACCAACGTTGAAGAAATCCCCTTTATATTCCATTATATTGCACGGAATAGTGAAAATAATATAACATTTATATTATATGACATATAAAGGAGAAGTAAGATTTAAATAAGCTTTTATGAAAGTTGAGATGATACAAAGGAAGACTTCTATCCAGAAGACTGGAAAACACTGAACACGTAAAGCCTGTCTGTGGAACCTGTCTGTACAGTGTATATGAATATCTGGAAGCTTCTGAGAATTAAATTCTTTCAAACTTGAAGAGAGACAAAACACAAGATCAAGTGCATAAATAAGAAAGCTCTCATCACCAACACGTGTTGTACAGACGCTTGATTACAGCACTTGTCTACGTGTAACTGAATATGATCGAGAAGGAATCATTGCACCGTGAAATATATTTCTGAAGTCTTGGAGACGGACGAGCACCAAGCCATCAAGTGAGCTCACTTGACATTCTAAAAGAGTACAATTTACTGATTAATTGTGCTTAATTACTGTATTTTCCTACACAGGAATCAAGCCCATGCTAGCAGCTGCTTCTTAATTCGGCAATAAGGAATAAAAAGGCCTAGAGCACACCACTTGTTTTCCACGCAGTTATCACTTTAGAGGAGTAATTATTTAAAATTTTTTGCACGTTAATTGCTGACAAAGTGTCAGAAAGCAAATGCCAGCAGTAATTAAGCGCTGGAGTTTGACGGTTACAATCCCAGCAGTGCTGTCTCTGATCAGAAGTTGTACTTTGTTGTTCAAAACTACCTGACCAAAAATAACCTTTTTAACTCCCCCATAATCGTTGTCACAAGATTAATTTGATGTTTTTATTTTCACATGCCACCAAAACCATGAAAAGTAAGATAAATAAGGAAAGAGGCGTACTCTGCCTCCATTCATAAATACTGGTTAAGACTCACTCAGGTCCACATTCAATTTAAATACAAAGTGCTTTGCCCTTAACTTCAATGTGATTTTAAGCAAGTTTCTTTGTAACAGAGCATTATGAATACGGAAGTCACTTGTGCTTAGATCAAATATGGGCCACAGATCTATAAACTAGCTTTCCTTTTGGGCCCTTTTTGGGGGAAATTTTAGAATGTCTGTGGGAAGAAAAGCACTTTTGCAAGGCTGTCATTGATCCCACGTGTGCAGGCACGTCATGTCCGAACGCAGCAGGAGGGACGGGGACTCAAAGTGCCCACGCGCTGTCAGGACCGTTTGTCACAGAGCCCCGTCATCTCGGCTTGGCCACACTCCTACCCTCGGGGACATGCTATCAGCGATCTTCATCTGTTACGCTCCACCCCCCCCATCCACCCCCACCTCAGATCTGACCAGCCGGGGGGCTTCTCTCGGCTGCAGTCCATGGGAGATGATGCAGACTGGGGAATTCGTTTCACTGGCTGCTCCTTGAAATGCGGGCTCCCCAGAATCCTGCCCAATCGACACTAAGCTTCATTTCATCCACCACCTTAACCGTAGTCCATTTTTCTTAGAAGAGTTTCAAATGGGCAGGCTGGCATAAAGTGCACGAGTTGTAAGTGTAAGACTGACAGAACAAGAGACACAGAGAGGTAGTTGTGCCCACACTCCCATCAGGCAGTGAGACATATGATGAGCACTTGACACTTTAAAAGGAGTACATCACTGTGGCATTCACACTGTGACAGGAAGTGAAGAGGTCGTTATTATCCATAATGTGTGAAGTTCACAGATCTGAAAGTTGTTATACTTGTGAAAAGCACCTCTGAGGGACCAAACATACACGCATAACACAGTGAGGTTTATTTAAAAGGTATATGTGTAATGTAAATTACTAATAAAGTACTATGAGGAAAACTACTGCTGATTTTCCCCAGGGGTCCATGGGGAGACCTTTTTAAAATAAACAGCAACAAATAAAAAGTTGCATCTCTCACCACTTTCATCCAGCAGGAAGTCATCCTGATAGCGAAACTTCTCAGGGCCACAGGCAATGAAGATATCATCATCGCCAAAAAAATCCTGAAGGCACGTCACCTGAGAGAGAGACAGACAGCACCTGTCAGTGGAAATGCAGGATCACAGAACTCCTGTATCACACACCTGTGTCAGAGAGATTTGGTTTCTATTCTTGGTCTGCTGGCTGGTCTTCTGCCATGGCAAATTGGTGAGAGGACTCTGGAGTTCTGACTGAGCTTTAACCTTTAGTCTTATATAAAATCAATTAGCTGTCCTCTGTTCTTGAAAGGCAGGGAGGAGTGTGACAGCCCTCTGCCCAACAACACACTGACAACCCGAGGGTAAAGGAACACTGCCTGGCTGTAAAAAATAATAATAATAATTATAATAATAATCAGAAAATGCAAGAAAACAGCCATGTCCATCACTGGCTCTCAAACACTGAGACACAGAAAAGGAATCATCACGCACACAGTGCATCAGATCAAACCTCTCAGTACAAACACATAACACCCTATCTAAACACAAATCATTCAAAAACAGTATCTGTTCAAAGACTGAAGACCTAAAGTCTAGTAAATTTTCAGAGCAGTTATTTCAGAAAATTACCCTTCCAGTTGTAAAATAACATTCTGGCCAGATACAGTTTATGAATTCTGCAAAAATTATAAGTAATACTTACTTAAAATAACATTAGAATAACTTCATGTATTAATATGTACAGCTTCCTTTATCACTGCAACCAAAAGCTTTAGTGCTGCCCCTCAGGACCTAGTGAGCCAGGCTGTTTCTGACTCATGTACTGATCCTACTGCCTCACACTCAGTCAGACTCCACCAGGACCTATCCTCCCTCAGTCACCCCAAACACCATGCACCACGCCTGAGGTACAGAGGGTGGAGTTAGGCCCAACAGCCCATGGTCAGGGCAAATTCCTGTCCAGGGGAAGACCAGCCTAGAGAAGGGCTGGAGCACTGCACTTGGGCTGGGGTGGAGAGAAAGATGTGTAAGCCAAAGGACAACTTCAGTGCTTCTCAAGGCACTAGCAGCACAGACAGTCTTCAGTGAGACAAAACGCAATGTGATCTGACGGTCCGCGTGTAAATCATAAACCTTCAAATAAAAGCCTGATAAAATGGCCCACTTCACACCTAATCACTTATGCATGTCCCCCAGAAAAATACCCTTTCTGGGCAGTGCAAGATCAGCCTAACTCGTAACGGGTCACACCGCCACTCCGAGAGCAGGGACCACTTATGGCCAGACATCCGCCTGCAGAGAACCCTTCAACGGGGCGAAGGCTCATTTGTGTGTGCAGCGACACCCCGGACCGTTATGAATGAGGGGAAATGGGCTGAACCCAATCTAAATTCCAGAACTGGAGTGTTTATTCGTTTGTACGAGAAGCGGCGTTGCCGCAGCAACGGTGACGTCATCCAAGCGGCCGCAATGTCTGGCTCTGCAGCAGAGTTGATTCACTCTGCCTTTGATAGTGCCGCTCAGCTTCGGCGCGGCTCCGCGGGTGCGAGTGAGGAGAAGTTACCTTACTTTAATTCTTTATTTACTTTCGGAACGATGCCGCTTCGTGAATTACAGAAGGAGTTATTATTTTGCACAACCTCTTTCACGGGAACCACACCTGAATAGGGAGGCTGTGCTGCAGCTGCCTGAGCAAAAAAACTTTTTTTTGCATTTCCAGAAGGTTCCTGTCAGATCACTTACAGGGAGGCAGTGGGAAAAGTGTAGGGGGGCAGCCACTGACAGATTGACCATTACCGTTTCACCCCTCACATGGGAAATCTTCGTTTATCTCCATAAACCCGCCTGCAGCAAAACCGACCAAGTCACAAATGCCTTGCCTCCCACAACTGAGCCAGTTCAAACACTCCACTGATACCATCAATGACTCCACTGCTAACACCGCCGGTTTGAGTAAACCAGTCCTCCAAGCTGAAAGCACTGCCCTGATCGATACTTAATGTTAGCTGTAAAGCCCTTTTGGCCAGAAGTGGCAAACCTGCAGTCCTTCAGAGCTTCATGCACGGGCCCTGATGCAAGCATGAAGGATGAAGGGGAAAACCTCTTAGCTATGTATAAAAATGTTACCATTGGGTCCTGTGATACAACTAAAATGCAACACAGACAAAGATAAGAGTGCTGTTCAGCAAGTAATCCTCGTCTTCAAACCAGAACCATAACACCAGCAGGAATGCAATGTGTACTTTACAATACCGTCACCTTCCCCCTAATGTGAACCATAGAACATACAAACGAATACACACATAGATAACCAACATATCTGGCGGGTCTCAGTATAACAAACACATCAGGTACTAGAATATCTTCACTGTGGTCCATTATGGCTCTATGAGTCAGGATGGCTGGACTGCATAGAAGGGATCCAACTCATCCTACAGTCTAATGTGGTCCTCGATTAGCCCTGCATCACTAGAACATCATGAACAGGCACTGTAAAGAGGAAGCATGCATTAGCACCCACATCTCAGACCCTGTCCTTTGATCTGACACACAGGCTTGCATTCACACCCATACGCAGCACAGTGGCACAAAAAAATGCAAGACCACCACAAAATATGGATCTATTTGGAGAAAAATACAAATACTAATCAAACTATTTAGTCAGCTGGGTCCTGCAGTTTCAAGGCAGGCTTAAAATATCTGTTTCTAACAGAATCTTACATCTAGTTGATGCTGGTGGTCAGAAATACTTGCAGTACTGTGCGAACTCCTTTTTTTCCTTCTCTGCAGAGGTTAACCCTCAATTGTTAATGGCAGGTGCAGTTATAAAAACCAGTAATATGCCTTTTAGCATAAGAGGGGTTTTGTATTAAACAGCAAGACCGCATTTGAAAAGAGCCAGAAACACGATTCATATGCTTTTTTTTTGAGCTCTGACTCCTTACAGATGAACAGGCTGCAGTGATTTCCCCCTTGCAACTTTTCCCTCTACTCCTCATTAAGACAAAAGCAAAGATGAGGCTCATTAAATATGAGAGAACAATCACCCCCTCTTTTGCAAACAAACACCCTCAGAGTCAGTTAGCATTCATTTCTTCTTACAAATGGCAAATAATGAGCAAAAAAAAAAAAAGTTGTGGAACAATACAAGAACGAAACATGGACTGCAGTTCTTATATAACTGATTAGCATAAGGGGAGAGTTCATAGTTCTGAGGGAACGGAAAGATTAAACTTTCATAATACTGCGTAATTCTCCGTAGAGCATAACAGCTGATGCTCTTATAGGAAAGCAATCAGTGTCACATCAGATCTGCAGTTTGAACGCTCCCCACATTGCAGAACCTTGGCACCATCTGTGCGCATTCTCACCTTTACCCAAATGAGAGCTGCGGCACAAGAATCAGACCCGACGACGGTGGAGCAGTGCACCTTGCACAAGAACAAGCTGGCGGTGGCAGAACCCTTTTCCAAGCCACGTTTTAAACGTCCATCCAGCATAACACAAGTAACAACAACAACTTAACTCGAGTTCTATTTAAAACACCATTTCCTTTTCCGAGATTTTGTGGAAAATTCTGAGAAGAGTTTCTGCAACAATCAACCCCATGGTGCTCCGTGACCCAGAAAAGCAGAGTGCGAAAACAGTCCTCGCAAACAAAAACACGAGAGCCCTGCTAGGTGACCCAGCTTCAGGCAGTGTTCTGCAGCTCAGAGGAGACGGAATACCTCACAGGACTCTTTCAACTGACAGAAGAGACTTAAGAAACTTTCTGTGCATGTCTGCTCTTTTGCATTATATTGCAATATTCTCATGTAACAGACACTCTTATTCTAACTTAAGGTACATAGGTTACATTATTTTTTATTTATTTTTTTACATGTTTTCCATTTATACAGCTTGATATTTACTCAAGCAATTCTGGGTTGAGTACCCTGCCCAAGGGTACAACAGCAGTGCCCCAGCCGGGAATCAAACCAGCAAACTATTGGTTACAATTGCATTTGCAGACATAAATCATATTTTCGCGCAGAGATCTTAAACTTTCAGGTGTAATGGACACCAATTCAATGGGGACATGTGGAACAATTAGACAAATTGTACAGCTGTGAGACAGGAAGTCTAAAGGCCAGTGAGCACAAAGGCAACTTGGAAAGATTCACGAGGAAATGGGAATCTTAAGACATGATGTAAAGTTGCGAATGATGAAAAGCCTTCAGTGCTTAGTACAGTATGTCACACTTAGCAATAGGTTACACCAAACAAAGGCTGAGACAGGATGTCCATTTGCTGCATAACCTTTGACTATTGCTGACACAAAAATTAATTTAGACCATTTACTATTAGTGATGTAAACTCTGCATCATTAACTAGCAGACACTCACATTGCATCAGATCTTTGACTAAACGATGCAGACTTTGGACTATTACTCATAGAAACATAGCAACATGCATTTGACTATCACTTACAAAAAGCATCAGACCTTTGACGATCACTGACACTAACAATGCATTAGACCTTTAACTCCAGCACGTACAATATATAACACTGGAAACAGTCTGAGTCTGAGTCTGAAAGGTCTTAGTATTTTGTACTTTTCTGGTGAATTTTTACCGACACAAGATGTTAGCATAACTCACCATGTAGCTACACGAGATATCTGACCCATTTCTATGAGGCCTTCACCACAGACCACCTTCACCGATCCAACACAAGCAGAAGCAACAGCACAGGCAGTGAGAGCAGACATTCAGTAACTGGGAAACAGTGGGCTATATAATCTGAGGCAAGACCAGTGGCCTCAGTGAATGGGGCAGCCAAACTGGTCCCCGTGGACACACTTACCACAGGCAATCGTGCAGTTGATGCACACTTCCCTCCTTTTTTCAGCCATTTGTTCCCTGGGAGGAATCGCTTCTATTTCACGCACAATGGTCCCTAGCTCTGCAATGAGTACTAAAGTCATCACAGCCTGCAGGCTGAGCTCAAGATAGCTGGCAGAGCTCTGGTTTGTTTTTCATTTGAAGTGGGAGAAAGATCAGTGATGTGTTCAGGCACGTTAATGACTTCAGTGGTGCCACATTGATGGTTGAAAACGTCCTTGGCACACAGAGAAAACAGCAGCAACAGCAGCTGTCTGAAAATGAGGGGGGGGGGATTTTGGGCTAAATACCATAGCAATTTCCCAGCTCTCTCTGCAAAACAAAGGATTTTATTTCTGATCACTAATTATTCTCCTTATTATTTTTTCTATAATAAAGTCTACGATTATGTCTGTGGGAATGAGGTGAGGTTGACGGCCTGCATTTTCCCTTTTTTCTCGGATAAACAGGTCTTGACAGATCTTTGGTGGGACATTTGTCTTGCTGGGCTCCGATAAATCAGTACAAGACACTGCCAGGGGTGGACAGAGATCACATGACAAGTTACCATGGTTACCAACAATACTGTGGGCGACCAGTCTTCTTTGGTGCCTAAGGACAATAAGCCAGACAACAAGAATACACTCTTTCAACGGACCTGATTGATTTCTTTTAGAAAACACAAAGAGTGATGTGTGTTCATGCTGCTCGGGTGATGAGAGCGACATCAGTACAATGAGCCCAATGCTGTCTAGACCGGTTAATAAGCACCTCTTCAGGCAGCTGACATTTTTACATGCACATTAATCTAAAATGTGACACTAAGCACATTCATAACCTGATACAGTAGCACTAACAAGGTAGCAAAGTGATAGTTGCCTCCACAAAGACGGCATCTGGGAAGTGGCACAAACTGGAATAAAGCACTAGAATGTTCTGGAAGCATGATCAGCCTGCACCAACAGTTTTCTCGGTAAGCTCATTCATTCAAAAGGCCTGGTGCCTGACAAGAAGCCAACTGGTTTCACCTTCCACTGAATCCGAACTGCAGGAGCTAATGGTTGAGAAACATGTTACGCGAGAACACCTATCAGCCCCGAGGAACACAAACTGCTTAGCTGAACAGTTCCAACCCAAAATTTTCAGGTTCAGTGCACTGAAGGAAATGATCCGGTTTGTTCAGCTTTCTCTGAAACATATCCAGGATACAGGAAAAAAAAAATCATTCATCAGAGCCAAATGTACACAAATTACAAGTAATGTCAAGACAAGGTTGGGCAGTATTTTTGATAGCCACAACATGGCTTATATTAACACAGGACAGTGACCTTAACGTGTAAGTCTTGATGTCATAAAAGATACTCCAGAATTTTTTTAAATACATTTTCAAGTAAGGACATCACTCCTAAATCTTCTCTGAGTTAAACTTGGGAAATAAACTCTTTTTTAACCCTTATCTTCATAATCAGGAAGAGAAAGAATCCAAACCCTTCTTAGATTGTCCCTCAGGAAGGTCATGTCTGGAAGAAAACACCCAGAGAGGAGCTGATTTTATACCCCTTCTCTGTGAAAATACAGTTCTGGCGTTGTAAGCAAATCGATTAATTAAAAGCTTTCTGCACATTGCACTGCTGTTACGTAAGCCATCAGCTGAAGCAGGACCAAGTTAGCAGACAGGTAGACCTGCTGGAGACAGTGTCAGCAAGGTAACTGCTAAGAAAGCGCTTTCCCCCATTAGAAACCAGTTACATTATTCCACACAATGGGTCTCATTCGTTATGCTTTAAACCTGCAGTACTGTACATTTTATTTTTTTGTCATGCCATTATTTTTTGTGGAGATGGATGACTTGGAAAAAATGAAGCTCTAGCCAGTTCCCCAGTTAGCAATGACACCATGGCATACTTTGCCACTCTTTCACAAATGCAGTTTCCCACACCAAAACAGCAAACAGCCAGCTGTGTTCTGTGGAAAGCTACCTTCATCCATTGAAACAAAATAAGTTGTGAAAACATATAAATACAGTATACAGCTGATTGGAAATAACAGAACAAATGGCACCTATCATCAAGAGTGAAAATACTGCATTTCTGCAGAAAAATACAAACACAAACGCTATTCTATCAACAGAAATAATTTGAAATGGTAGTAATTAAAACATTGCAAAGGCAGAGAAACAGGACTTCAGGACAGCATAATGATAAAGGTAGCAGCCGTGGTCAGACAGTGGTTAAGTGGTGGCTTAGTGGTAAAGGGGAGGGCCTGTAACCCAAAGGTTACCAGTTCAATTGACTACTGGGGCACTAGGGTACTTAACCCACAATAGCCTCAGTAAATATCCAGCTGTCTAAATGCATAACAGGTAAGAACGGTAACCAATTCAAGTTGCTCTGGACAAGAACATCCACTAAGCAACTAAATGTAAATGTATACACTGCAGTGCAACCTTCGTTGTATTTGTGTACAGACTAATGAGTCTGGATTCTACCTACCAGCAATACACTCTGTCCTAAACTTCGACCAACACGTTCAAGAACAGTTCTTTCACAACATTTCTGCACTGAAGTACTTTGCTTCCATACTTCTATCAGCAAGCTGCGGGTTTAGACTTAACAGGGAAGCAATGCGTAGGAATTTATAATGACACAGGAGCAGCAGCAGAGCGGCTGCACTGACTAAGAGAAACGGTACTGGCAGTCTCTTGTGCTTTGTGTCAAATGATTGACACATTGCCAGTGGATAATTAGGATAAGGACAAAAGAGGTCTATATTTCAGGAGCGTGTGAAGCCGGTTACTGATGTCATTTTGTTCCACATATGAATGTGTACCGTGAGCTCCCTTCCAGATTTTGTCTGGGGGAAAAACAAAAAAACTGCAATGTGCTGTACTGATAGGCAAGGTCCCTCTTACTGTATGCAGAAAGAAAACCTGGTGGGGGACGACCATACAAGGGCATATATGCATGCATAATGGGTTCCAGTGGAGAGCTTATACAGAAAATAGCCTTTAATCTCTCAAACCACGGTAGCCATTGGAAAATGAGGGCCTTTTTCATTCTTTTGAAAATCTCTAGTTTGTTCCCACACCTCATTTTCACTGCCTGTGGTAATGCCATAACAACATTTACCCTGTTATTTTCAGCAATTTAATGCCACCCAATTCACCAATTCAAAAACATAAAAGGCAGCCCTGCCATTCCCTCCCCTCTTTGCCACCAACGCTACGATGGCAACGTAAGACCGAATGTCAGAATGCACAAACTCTTGCCCGACTTTTTTCATAAAGAGACTAATGGGAGATAGAGCCCAGAGTTCAATGCCATCAATTATATCCAGCTGGCGCTAGAGTTTACCTCTGATCAGCGCAGCTGGAGAAATGTACGGCTCTTTCTTTGTTGATGTTCCATTACATTATTGGCATTGAGCAGACGCTCTTATCCAGAATGACTTTTTTTTTTTTTTTTTTTTACATGTAACCTATTTATACAGTTGGATATTTACTCAGGCACTTCTGGGTTAAGTTCCTTGCTCAAGAGTACAACAGCAGCAGTGCCTCAGCAGGGAATCGAACCGGCATAACCTAAAGGTTATAAGTCCTGCTCCATACCACTATGCTATACTGCCGCCACCATGTATTTTGTCTCACAGGTAACACAGAGTGAGCTACTTTACACACACACACACACACACACACACACGGCAGCACTAGCCTGCCTGCTTGCCCGCCCACACACACACACACACACACACACACACACACACACAGACACACACATACGGCAGCACTAGCCTACCCACACACACACACACACACACACACACACACACACACACACACGTCAGCATTAGCCTTACATTTCACGTTAAACAGTGAAAAGGGATGAATGAAGAGCGAGCACCTCGCCAGCCACACCAAGCCAGCTGGCGCAGCCGCGGTTCACACAACCATGGGAGAAATTCAATTTACCACAGACATAACCGTCTAGCATTGCTGCCAGCCTCTGATGTTTGCATCATGGCCCGTAACTGACAGAAGGATCCACACATATTGCAGTGAATGTTTCCATGGCGAGGCGACTCTGTCGCGGTATATCACAAACCAAGCACTAAAAGCACTCAAGGTGCAGAGAGGAGGGAGCAATGGCTCAGACGTGCAGTGCAGTACGTTACAGGTACTGAGGACAGAGGGTCACCAGCACACTGCACATCTGGCATTTCATCCCAAATGGCCAACAGTTACCATAGCTGGGTGTGCAAAGAATGCTCTGTGAGATCTGTAGACCTATCCCAGGTGGGCTTGAAATATCTCAACCCAAAAAACATAAACACTCATGTCATTATATTCTCATCGTTCACTCACTCACTCACACACACTCACTCGCTCGCTCACGCACAATGCACAAGCTGATTCCGATGGTGGTTCTCTGACAATAGTTAACAGCTTCAATATTGCGTGTTAGGCAAATTAATTCAGTGATTTAAGTAGGTACAGCGGCTTTTTCTTTTGGTTCAGTCACAGCTGTAAGGGGTTATAAAACAGTGACACCATTAATAAGTGAATACAATCTGTAGGTAGCCACCTATTGTACTAAAGGAAGCTTACACATTACATAGTACTGTGCCAGTAATCCTTCTAGAACAGCACATTTGAAATGTATTTGAAGTTTGTTTTCACAATAATAATTTCACCACATAGATGGTAAAGGGCAACCATACATCAATGTGGCAATGAAAAGTCAATAAACAGTGCAGTTGTGGAAATTATTTGTTATTGTTTCCTTGGAGATGTAGGGCATTACTGAGGTAATGACTCTCCCTCAAAAATTGTGGCCCAGTGCGCAGTCAAAAGTCCCAATGAAGACATTTCAATGCTATGTTGAAGTATGTCTCAGAAACTGCGCAATAATTCATCTTTCTATTGATAAAATATAAAATGACTCTCACTGAAAGAATTACCTGTTCTGCCTTGAACAAGTAGTCAAGGCTAGAGCTCTTGTTTTGTGCATTGCCATCTAGTGGATAGTTAAGATATTCTCAGTACAAAAACAAATGTTGCTTTTCATCGTCATCTAGTGGTCAGATGAAGAACTACAGATAATAATAAGTAGTAAATTGATTTCATCTCAAATTTCCAATATATTATTTCTTCCTAATAAACAACCCAGATCTAGAAAATCAGCTTTAGATTTTAAAATGAACCATGTCTGATATACGCCTAATACATCTGCCACATGAAAAACTGGAAAAATGTTCTTACAATCTCAAATTCAACAAGCTGTTTAATAATTTTGCTTCTAAAGACTACAAGAAAATACTAAAAGGGCATTTAAACTGTTCGACTATTAATGAAATAGAACTGTAAATACACAGTCTCTGGAATTCGTAGTGAATTAGAATCTAGATATTTAAATTCGAATTAAATTAGAACTGTGAATATTGCAAACTTGGAATCGGGATTTTCTAGTTAAAGGAATAAATGCACTTTTTATTTAAAATTGTTATGACTAACTATCCGTGGCTCGAAAACAAACGATGGGTAATGGCTGCGATAGTTAGCCGAACCTGACTGTGTGTTGTGTGTATGTGCAAAAACAAGCCCATAAAGTTGCAGAGTTCCCAGACCAAGGCATCAAAGGTGAACTAAACGAACGAACCGAACTTACCCCTCTCTCTAGCAGCGTCATCCGGACTCCCACAGCCACCGGAGTCATATCGGTGGATTGTTCAGTTTAGATGGTTTTAATAAAAATAAAAAAAAAAAACGATGGCACAAAGGCGATAGTCATCGATTTCAGGAAATTAACGAGAGGCAACCTCTTAGTTCCCGGAGGATGCAAACGGTTCTACAAAACGATGCAGACCATACGGTCGTTCTAGGCCCACACAAACACTACCGGCGTCCCGGCGAACACAAACAGCGTAAAAAAAAAAAAATAAAAAATAAAAAAAACCTAACCAAAATCATACTAATCCATATCCACATGCTGTCTAGTTATCTGCAAGAAAAGAGTACGTTGCATGCTCCAAATCAAACAAAATAAAATAAAATAAAATAAATAAAAACAATAATTTGATTTGGCCAAAACAAAATGGCTCCACCAAATTTCAAGTTCACCGCCATGATTTTTGTCTCCCTCCCCTTCCGGTCAGCGCTTCACCTTCGTAGGCTCACCTGGCAGGTAGGCTGCTTCGAGCTGCCTCAGGACGTCAGCAGCAAGCGCAAAATCAAAGACACAAAAGAGAAACAAAATGTGCACGTTTAAATGCACAACACGCGCACATTTTAATGTATAATTTAATGTATAATTAATGTAATTTAATGTACAATTAATTTATAAATTTTTGTAATAACTAGGCTGACTCAAGTGATTGAATCACACAAAATAACTTAATTGGTATTAGTTTGCTTCTTCCAAATGTGCTCCTCCATAAAGAATGGTTTACACCTTCTAAATGCATGTAGATGCATTTCAATCCATTTTTAAATTATTGATTATTCACAGAGCACTGAACATGTACCATAGTACACATTCACTTGTCCATTTGTTGAGGACGTGGTGAAGGATGGTTCACCTGACCATACTACATCTTCCCACAGCTTGGGAGTCCATTGTCTGTGATCTTTGATCACTGTACTTGCAAACGTGCACTGCCAGGTGCAATGAGTGGTTTACGCACCGCAACTCGACTATGTTATCCAGCTCAGTAGAGATCTCAGTGGACCATGACTGATGAAACTGCCTGCTCATGCCCTAATTTTAAATTTGCATCTCAAACTACACATATCACGATCTGGGGGTTTGCCCTTCTAACCACAATTGCCTTTGTTGATTATGTCTTTTCCTCTGAGTTCCAAGTACATGTGGCTACCAAAGACACCTCTCTGTTGGGGTTTTGACATATTTACATCAGCCATATGTTCTAAAGGATTCTGATCTATTTATTACCGGCAAGGAATTTCTATACGTGATCAAGCTAGCTCTTACATATATGGCAATACCAGCATCTTCTGCATTTGTGGGAGACTATTTAGAGTTGCAATCACAGTTTTTAGAGCATTTCAGGGGATTTAAACTGAGGGAATGTAGCTGGTCTAGAGAGGGAACGGAACTGAAGGAATTGTGAGAGAACACTAAATTGAGAATTTCAGTTTTTAATTGACTTAGAATTGAGAGGAAATGAATTGACTCTGGATTAGATAAGAACTGATCTGGAATTGTAACTGAAAGAATGGAATTTACAGGGAGAGGTGACTGAATTGAATGGAATTTCATGGAGTTGACCCCAACTCTGCCAGGTATGGGATGTTACAACAGTTACAGTTCCCCTTTCTTCCACAAGATGGCAGTGCTGATACATGGGGGAGGAAAATATCCTGAGGGGCGTAACCAAGATACTGCAGCTGGAACTTGGAATTCACAGTCTCCCTGTTGTTCACAGTCCTGTGCTTGCTTGCCTTTCATAATGCCTGAGACCGGAGTCTATATTGAAGGCAATCAGATCTACATCAGCCAGCAATCAGAACACCCCAGGGGACTCGGCGGAGAGACACGGCAGGATGGCATGCAATATCCGCACCATCTCTCTGATGGGAACTCACTTCCACAGGCCCCTGTGTATAAATAAATCAAGGTGGTGATACACTCCTGGCCCCTGCAACACACCGGCACTTATCAATGACGTGCCAGCGGTGGTAACGCGGCTTCTGCATGCTCGCTTCGGGAGTTGGGGTTAATGACAGCTCGGTGCTGGAAAGGGTCCCCTGCTGGAGCTTCAGGACCCTGACAGCGCTGCCTTGAAACTTTTCGATTAATTAGGGGATCTACCAGGAGCACCGAGCTCACGGTCACGGAGCTGCAGCAAACACATGAATCATAGGTTGGGTAGCGTGATAAACACGTATTCAGTCATGATGTAACGATCATGAACGCTCTCAGAAACTTCCTGAAGCCACTTCGGCCATACATGCACAGCGCATGGTACATGGTCTGAGAGTAAAAGGCAGGATCTGCTTTGTTTTTCCCACAGTAGTGCGCTGAGGATGCATGCTCTGCCTCTGCTTTCTGACTCGCGAGCTCTCGCTACCCCCAGGGGGAGGGAGAGATGGAGAGTCGGCTTCCACAGGTGTGGCTGATGTGAGCAGTGTTAACACCTTGCACCTCCGCTCCCGCACGCCGGCTAAGACACGCACGCGACACGCAGCGGAGAGGAAACATCGCCGCGGCAACATCCTGCGACAGAGCCGACCTGCCTCCAGCTCCATAATTAATGAGGTAATTTGTCTCTGGAATAAATCTCCGCAGTGGAGGCTGGCGATTATGAATTATGTATCCGGTTCACTGCCTCAGAAGGATGCTGCATCAGACACGTCCACTTGGATGGAGGCGCTGGTCTGGAAGGAAGCCCTCTGATAGATTTGAAGATGTACGTATTAAATGAGCCCCCTATCAAATCGAACTGCACTGAGAAACCCATTAGAGCCCACATTGGTTGTGGACCGGTGGAGGAGTATCGGGGCAAAGATTCCCTGAGGCTTTCATTCTGAAAAGGGGAAAGGAAAGCATTCAGTTCAAAGCATGATCAATTTTGAGGTGGCAACCCCTGTTTGACTGGATCTCAAGGCTGTGGTTTATTTCCTCACTTGTCAAGGGAATGAATGGAGAGGCCTTGCCTTTGTAAATAGGACTCCACAGAGAGACTCTAAGAGACACTGCTATATACTAACACTTGTCCTTGAACTGTTCCCTGAAGAACCAAAGCTCATACATTCAACCCTTGAAACCAGGTTGTGCAAGGGGATCACACCTTAAAGAAGGGAAGCTTTCTCACCTAATTACAGCATGGTCATGGTGGTGAAAGTAAGAGAATAGAGTGCCCTCAGAAGTGTGACCAAAGACCAATCACTTCCACTCTTTTCTTTCCTGCATATCAGATAAAACACCTTGGAAGGCTAAACTGGTTGTATAACGCATCATCTTACTAAAATCAGTGACAGCATTAGCACACAGAATAGAGACAAGAAAAAAAACAAACAGTACAACAGTTTTCTACTGTGAGGGAAAACGTAACATGGAAATGGACCTACGCTGCAACATAAGGGAGTAAAAAGGAGCATGCTTCTCTGCTCTCCTCTTCATAAGGAATAAATTGGAGAGGTGAAATGAAAATTTGATTTACCCCGACTCATATGTACCCAGTAGATTCATTTATCTCTTTGCAGTTGTGGGCTTTGGGGTATTTACCTGACACAGAGAGAATTGTGGAGAGCATTTATCTAATCAAAGAAATGGAGGAAAAAGACCTTGCGGGCAGTAGACAGAGAGGGGAGCAGGCGAGGTGTTAGACGCACACAGAATCAACACGACGCAATTCAATTTCCTGTGTGCAAACAGTTGCTGCAAAATTCAATTTCTCATGGGCATCTTTCCTTCCTCGGTCCTGTGTTAGTCTCACACTCTGCCAAATTAAAAGCTGACAGACACAATCCAATACAAGAGCTGTGTTTCTGTCATTTCTTCTGACAAATGAGATTAGCATTTTGGAAAATGACTAACGCTTTGAGTGGTGTGAAAATGGTTTCAGACTGTCAAACAGATTTGCCTAGGCTGTCTGGCGGGTAAAAATAGTGGCTTGGCACAGACGCTGCAGGTACAAGCTAGCAGGAACAGAAACACCTGAAACACCTGAAAAAAAAGCTTGACAGCATAACAGAGCACAAAATCTTCTGTTCTTTTCCAGGGCAATAAATTCCCTTGAGTGAATGCAGAAAGAAGTAGTGATAGCAATATGGTACAAAAATTAATAAATCAAATCCCTCCCTAAATACAGCAGATGATCCATCTAGTGATCTAGTGGTCATTTCAAGCTATACAATAGATAGTGATGTATTTTGGATTCTGTGTTCTGCACGAACAATGTTATGCTCACACTCACTGGCCCGGGAGTGTTGTTAGCCTGGTCTGACACTGTTGCTCATTTAAATTGAATGGGTACACTTATGTTTTATTGTGCTGGAAGTCGCTCTGGATAAGAGCGTCTGCTAAATGCATGTAATGTAATGTAATGGATAACTTCCCTTTTAAAGAACACTGGAAGTCGCAACATGTTGCAGAACTTAAATTAAGTAAGCCAAATAAGGGTTTAAAAAACCATGACACTACACATTTATTTTAAAAATACATTGATGATCAGAAACCTTGATAATGTTACGCTTTGCATAGCACTTTGGGGCTTTTGTCAGATGATAAGAGCTTTGAAAATGTGCTATTTATTGGCTCATTGATCCTGTTCACTCCCATTGGGAACCCTCCGGCCATCACACAAAACAAAAATACCACTCAGTCCCTTCTGGTTCAATCAATCTGACTGCAAGCCAAACAAAAAAAAAAAAGGAATGAAATGTCAACTCAATAAACATGACCACTGTAACCAACTCCACAGAAGCCAGACCACTCAAGGTCTGAGCTCGCGGTAAGTCCGCTCACACGTGGGGCAGGAGCGGGGAACGGTTACCTCGGTGACCAGACAGCGGACCAGCTAACTGAGAATGTGAGGAAAAACCTGTCTTTCTGCAATGGGGGCACAGATCTCTGTTCCTCTTTCTTGCTCGTGAGCACATTCATAGTTATATTTTCCACATCAGGCATTAATGACGAATTAAACAACAACGGCAATAAACACTGGAACAGGAATGATCTATCACAGCCTAAATGTGCTGCCCTGCAAACGAAATGTTGCCAGTTTAACAGGAGAAATGAGAGAGGCAGCGGCACTGGTGGGAGAGAGGGACAGAGGGAGGGGTAGGGGGGCAGTCCTCTGCAGCAAACAGTCCCAATATTGATTTCTTCTCCCCTGCTCAGTGACACAGCAGCTCTCGCTCTCTCTCTCTCTCTCTTTCTCTCTCTCTCTCTCTCTCTCTCTCTCTCTCTCTCTCTCTCTCGTTCTCAGTGTCCCAGGACAGCCTGTCACGCATCGATCTCCCAGGGTTTTCTGTGGTTACATCAGGCACAAATACCCAGGCTTTACCTCAGAGGAGAGAAGCCATTATGGCACAGAAAGGATCCCAGTGTGAAGGAATGCAGCCGATTTGACTGGTTTCTATTGCACGGAGCTGTCCGAGGTCCTGAACCTCTCCCACAGCACCAGAGCCCCTTTTGATGCCTTGAACATTTTCACCTCAAAGATTATATTACACAATCTTATTTTAGAAATACATTATAAATGATACAGTGAATAATTTACTGGGTGTATATACAAATCCAGTTTACCTTTCGTTGTCATATGTCAAAGATACAGCTGTATTTAACTGTGATTTCAGTTGGTGCTTTGGTTCATCCTGTGTCTCCTATATCACTTTGGGCATTCACTCTTCTTAAAGTATTGCGGTGAAGAGGTCTGTAAAATCTATCAGCCAGTGCTAAAATGAGTCCATACCAATATGGGGAGTCATAATTGAGAGTTTTTAAAGCCTGAGTCTCATGGGATGCCATCCATTATTACTGACCTTCCGCTGTTTTCTTCAGCATGTGAGAGCAACGGCAAGCCATCAGAAAAAAAGCATGCCCTTTTAAAAGGGGAAAAGGGTAATGGCCTCGATCTCATGCTCTAACACAAGCTGGAGGAATAATCTTATCTCACAGAGCCTGACAGGAGTTCAACATGCGAGAAAGGAAAATAACGCAATAGGGTCTGTGCGCCTCTCATGCTGGAGATCGACTGACTTTACTCAAGGTTTACTTGCTGGTGTTTACTTTACATTATCAATGCATTGCAGTCGCAAGGACTGTATTGTTTTCCAACAGGCAGAGGCTAAAACGCAATCAAATAAAGTAGCTTATTTTGTAAAGAACCACTGTGCAAGGTGACAGCACTGCTTATGTGGGCCATGTGTAGGAGAGTATGGTTGAATCTCCACACCACTAAGTGGAAATAAAGCTAATCCTGTAAAATAATTATCTTTGTATTAATCACCCCTGACATTAGGGGACAACTCCTAGGTATATGTATACGAGCAAGTTAGCTTGTTTGGGTGTCCAGTCTTGTGTGAGACTGAGTGTGTACTGTGTGTGAGTGTGTGTGTGTGTGTGTGCATGCATTTATGTGCCTGTGTGTGCCTGTGCCTGTGCCTATGTGTGTGTGTGAATATGTGTGTGTGTGTACATCTGTGCGTGTGTGCATGTGTGCGTGTGTGTGTGTCTTAGAGAGCAAGCTTACTTGTGTGCGTGTGTGTGTGTGTGTGTGTGTGTTTGTGTGTGTGTGTGTTTATATGTGTGCGTGTTTGTGAGAGAGAGAGAGAGCTTCTGTAGCCCTGCTCTCTCTTTGATGCAGCAGCTAGTCAGCAGAGTGCTGAGGCTCCAAAACACTCATTAAAGTATCATTTATCGCCACTCTCAGTTTCATTGGCCAGCAGAGTTATCTGCTGGAATTCGAACACCACCCAAGCCTTTTTCTTTCAGACGCAGGAGAACACTGTAAAAGTGCTCTTAGGTTATTTACAGCATCACCCCTGATGTAAATTGTTACACCTGAAAAAAATCTCGACTGGTTTCACCTGATTGTAATAAAAAACACTTCTACCAAGATTATTTCACTCCTTCCAGTGCTGAGGGAGAAATACAGGGACCCAAAATAATCAGATTTAGCCACAAGTGAACTCTGTCTTAAACTAGAGGGCAGTAAACAACACCTTTACAGAAGCAGGTCAATGGAAAAATCTGACATATTGACACACCAGTTATTTGCCCCTCACATCCTTTGAACAGTGGTACAGTTTCCTACACTGAGGCAAACATTTGCTCATGAAATGTAAAAACTAACGTAAAATGAGAAAATGTACAAATGACAGTAAGCACACTCAATTACATATCATGGATAGTTTTAATCTAAATATCTGGATTTAATTGACATATCAAACAGAGCTGACCCTCATTCATACGTAAACATCAGCGTTGGCAAATAATTTATGAGATCAGCTCCGTCAGGGTTGCATAACTGAGACCGATTAGCAGCATCATCAATGGGATGTGTCCGGCTTCATAAACGCCATCCACTCAGGCAACATAAGTGCCCTTGCTGAAGTGTTGAATGACTATCTGCCTCTATTCTCTCAAAGAGAACAAACTGAGTCACTGAGAACTTGAGTCAAAACAACGACCCGTGGCTGCACGGCACATCCACACACATCCATCACATCTGCAGGCATTGACTTTCCAGCAGTTTGTAAGTAGCGCGGGGTCACCAGTCTCCCGGTTCTCTGTGCCTCGAGAGCCTCTTGTCTACATGAGGCCTTTTCAGATCCAACACTTCTGTTTATTTCAAATGGAAGCTCAGCAGGGGGAGAGGGAGAAGGGAGGGGGAGAGAGCATCGAGCAGCTTTATAAGCCTGCCTCTGAAATACTTGACGGTCTGAAAAACTTTATGGAAATCTCACGCTGTTCAGCACAAGCTTTTTGCCCAGTCTCTATTGGAGAGTAGTGGAGGATAATATGGTTAAGGGCTTAATCAGTGGGGCGGGTAGAGCCAGAAAGGGGAACTCCAGGGCCATGGTTTGGAAATGCCACTTTACTCTGTGCTTAGAAAAGTTAGAGTGCCATCTCTGTGATGGAGGGAGTTCATGGTTCTCTGATTTGGATAAGCCTGAAGTGGGATGCACAGATAGCCCCCAAAACAAGAGTGGCCTACAGGCAGTGAGAGGGTAATTACTCCTCAAAAACCAATTGATTCATCTAGGTAATTACTTGTCCTTGATGTGAATAATTGGCCATCTACATCTTCAACCCCCCATTACAAACAGACAGACTCTGAGGCCTGTTACACACTGCCAGAAGTCTGCCTTGAGCCACTACGAAAAAAAAAAAATAAATAACAACCCTTAAAATTTTTATATACAGAGAAGTGGTGTGGAAATGATGAGAGCAGTTCATGTCAGAAGTTATAACCAATGCATATCCTGCTGCTTGCAAGGCTCTTGACTGTTTTCCCTCCATCATTATCTCTAGTTTCCTTCATTATCTCCATCATTTCTTTGGTTGACTGTGCCTCTCTGACCCGTATTCATGTATCTGAGCCCTTTCTCATTCCTCTTTATGGAAATCCATTTTTCAGCATTCCACCTCTCTCTTTCATAACATCCCTCTTAATGCCTACAGTACTTTCAACTATCTCCCTTCGTCTTCTTTCTTTCTTCTTTCTTCATGTCCCTCCTTTCTTTCTCCCTCTCTCCTGCACTGGCACACCTTGCTGCACTGCTCTAAGTGACAAGTCCTGGCAGCACAGATGGGTACCTCTCCTTTGCTCATGTTTTTTGGGGTCCTGGGGTCCTGTACTGCCCCACAACCCTCTCATCTGACAGCTGGAACGGAGGACTGCGCTAACATGAGACGAACAACCAACTGCGAGGCAACAGCGTCTCCGTTCCGATTGCTTCCATCCAATCTAATCGATTCTTTAATCCACTCCTCATTAGGCTTGCTCCTACATTGCCTTCAATTGCCTTCTGCCCCAGGGGATTGTGGGAAGCTTACATCTTGTCCAAAATCAATGGAAAAATGTACACACAGAAAGTGTCAGGGAGGCCTGCCTGTGATGAGAACAGCCCACAACAGGCATTTAACCAGAGTGAATCCTAATGCCCTGCTTAGGAGGCATTACTAAAAGCAATACAATTGGGGATGACTTTATTTCTACCCAGTAAAATAAGAAAAAAATGACTCCAGAGCAGTCTCTCCTTGAGCCTCTTGTACTGAGCATTTCTTTCATCAAAATTCCACACCCAAGCTTTTAATTCCCAGGATTTCTGGATTTCTGCATCCAGCTGCTCTCTATATTTTCTTAGATATGAGGGCTTTCTCTGCCACTTTCCATACGGGTTTCAGTTTAATCAGATCAAACATAAATTAAAATGGTTTGAAGACTCTGAGAAGCACCTGTGCTCATCCCATCTCAAATGACACAGAGGGGTCTTTGAGCCCCTCACACAAAAATGCCCAGAATACCGACGGGAAGGACTAATTACTTTCTAGAGGAAACAACCGTCTGGTATGAAGCACACTTGCATGTCTGCAGTTGGTGGAATGGCCTAGTTTAAGTGTCAGTTTGTTCTCTTTGAAAATACAGGCCTGCTCTCTGCAGCAGAGAACAAGGTAAACAGCAATTAGCATTCCAGCACTGGGCCCAGTGCTGTGTTGCTTGGCTGTGTTGTTACAGGCACTAAGTGGCTTCATTAGAAGATGGGGAGGCAGACAGCAGTGTGTCTAGGGTAGAAAGACGGCCCCTAATTAGGCCGCATTTAGAATCCACACACACACACACACACACACACACACACACACACACGTGTGCACATACCACATCCGTGTCTCTTGGAAACACACACATCACCGTTTTTTGAGTCAGGCAGGATTGTTCCGGACAAGGACTAAGCTGCAGTTCCAGGGAGAATTTCAAGACGATAAAGAGCCATTATCTTCAGCGCAGTGGGCTATTCTTCTTAGGAGCACGACGTCTGGCTGGCGGAAGCTGTAGGGTTGTGTAATCTGCTTTTATTCTGCTGCGGAGAAGCTGAGGGGCCTTCTGATTTATCCGATGCCGAAGAGACGTAAGCCACACAAAAGAGGAATAAGAGCTAAACCATGCCCCAATGCCCAGAGAAGAGAGGCGTGAGAAAAGAGAGACACGCACCCGATATGCATCAGGCTGCTGTGACATAAAGGTACCTTCTGGTTGATTTGTGACAACAAATGGAGATTGATTTTTGCGGACCGCCCGGGCACATGTTAGCAGCGAACGGGCCTAGCCAAGGTCACACGGATGATAATGGAATCACAGTCACAGTCAGTGGACTGGCTTCAGTGAAGGCAGCTCATGTACTGCTAAATATCTCTTAGAATTAAAAAAACACAATATATAACACACACCAGTGCACTTGACCAGGTGAAGGACAAACACAGTAACCAGAGTTTCAAGTACCAGAGGCATTAATCAAGAGAGAGAGAGAGGAGTCCATCCATTCAAGGGGAAATTTCAACAAGCGTACAATGCTGTACATGTTATACATGTGTATAACAGACGCACGGAACTCACAGCCCAGGACTTGCCCTCAGATGAACAGTGTCACTCGATTTGATGAGCGCTATTGACTCATCAGACAGGCAGACAGAAGTTACTAGTGTACATAATACAATTACCGAGCCGTCTCGCGCACAATGGGGCCGGGGGTCGCCTTAGGCAAATTCACCATTCAGGCTCGCTCAGCTGAGCAAATGCGCTTAGCTCTCCCCTGCGCGTGGCGAGGGAACCGCGGGGAACGACCGCTTCGCCTCTCCTCAGAGCAGCGATCTCGCACCCGCGCCGCTGCTGCTCTCTTTGAGACGAGAGAGCCTGTCACCTTCCCTACGGCACCACCTTTCAGTTGGGAACGAGAGAGGAAACAGAGATGGGTGGGGGGGCGGAGAATATTCTTGTTCGCCGCGAGCTGGCTGCCATGCGAGATTTCCGCGGTCACAAACAGCCGCTTGTGTGTACTGGCTCCGGAGCGGCCCCTCGGGTCTCCCACTCGGCCACACTCATCCCGCCACCGCCACCTCTCCGTCTCGCGGCGCTTCACGGTAGAGTGACTCAGCAGCTTGAAGATGTCCTGGGGCCCACTGGCAAGCCGCAGCCCGCCGACTGCTCCCTGAAGCTTGTTACCTAGCAGCGCGGTCGCCCCCATCAACCAGACTGACAGGCGTGTCAAGCCAGCCAATGATAATTTAACGCCGAGAGGCGGCTCTCAGGTTTCCAGTGCGGGGCGGGGTGAGCAGGGAGGGGGGGGCAGGAGCAACCTGTGGGTTGTAAGATGCCAACTCCCGTCACCCCGACAGACGATTAAGCCACAGAAGACAGAGAATAAAATCTCCAGGACAGCAATCTGCAATACCACGGGACCAAACGCAAATCCTAAAAACCTGAAATCCTTGCATGGGCAGAGTTCAAAAGATTTTAACCCCGTTGAAGCTCTTATTTCATCCCAAAAATGTCAAACCTCGCCACTGCCCCAGTGAACACGAGGATGACAGTGTAGCCCGGCGAGTTCATTAAATGGCCAGTAAAATGGCCATCAAGCGGCAGTTATCTGCCGGTGGGAGTGTTAGAGGGCATATGGAGTCGCACCATGACCACGAGCTCGCCAGCACTTCAGACTCCTGCCAACAATGCCAACATCAATCCACCCCATTTAGCAATGCAGAGAATGAGCCCAGTCAATATGTCTTTGAGCCACTTTGGGGAACAGTGGGGTCTTCGTAAATGCCCACTTAATGAAAACAATAGTATTGACCCCTGACTGCATGACAGACAAACATTTACCGATAAATACCAGCTCTATTGTACCAGTAAATGACTTAAGAGTGTGAATCTATATAATGATTCAGCACATATACATAGCCTGAGGTGGAGTGGAAGCACATATTACTGTCTCTCCAGAGGCATACCCAGCCACAGACAAGCAGTTTACGTATTTTACTGCCAATCAACACATCAAGCCACTTTGTAGAAAGGGACAGCATGCTATCTCTGTATCCACATTGTCAGTTTGTAAATGCTTAGTTGGCAACAATAGCCAAGTTGTGCCCATAAACTGAACCAGAGCTCAGCAATGAGTCTAAAGGCCCTGCTCTACTGCAGCCCAGAGCCCTCCTCTACACTACAGGCCTGAGTGACATCACTGCTGTACAGCTCTACTGCAGAGGCTGTTCCTAGGCAACCAGCCCCGGCAACCACATCACCATAGAAACTGGCCAAGGGAAAAAAAAAAACGGGGGAAAAGAATTCATATTTTCCTTGAAACTGGCACATTTACAGGAGAGGGGAGACAGCCTATAAATAGCTACTACATTCAGAAGTGAAATAAAATAGAAAAATCCCTCCTTTTGCCTCTAGGCAATTGGTTTTTCATACCTCAATGTTCTACATGTTGAATTATAAATTCGTGACATGAACACACCCCTCACCCCCACCTGGTAATCCACCCCACAATATACATATGTGTACATGTTGCACTATGAACACCACTGAATTTAAATTAAAGTCAGTTATTATTAACATTGAAATTGAATATGTTAGCCCTTTTCTGATCATTCATTTTACCTTTTAGTTGAGCATACATACTGTGTTTTACTAGTGAGCATTTCAAATCATTAATTTGATCATAAGTACCTTGATCAAAAATGTATCTACTATCAAAATGTATTTATGTTTCAGTGTAAAACTGCTCAAACCATACCAAATTTACACATTCTCAAAAATCTGGCTCTTCAGTTCCACAAAGAGCGTTTGTCTGTCTGGCGCTCAGCAACGGAGCCAAAAATACACAAAAGGTATTTATAGACATGAACAGATTCACTCGCTCCCTCCCAATTTATCAGACAAGGAGGTTACTGAGAGAAGGAGATGACACTCCCCAGTGTCTCAGGTGTATTACATGGCTGCTAGCATGGGTTCAGTGGAACCTGAATATTTCAATTATATAGCACACCTGGTTTACCCTGTGAATATTAATGAACTCTCACACTGCGACTTTCCGCAGTCTTCTGTTGAACGATGAGCAGGAAATCGGAATCTGACGCCTGATCTACTGCCTCTGACCTCATTCTGCAGGTTAATTATGCGTGACGGTGCTGTGGGGATCCATGCGCGAGTCCCACAAACCTACTTTACCTTCACACGGAATCTGATGCTGCTGATTGCCTTAACCCCTTACTCTCTCACCCAAGGCACTACGGAAAGCAGAACAGGACACAACCCCCTGAGGCCCACTCTCAGAACGGACACAGGAGTCGAGACACAGGACATAGTGCTGAGGGTAGACACATCAAATTCAGCCCCCACGCATGACCTCACATCAACTGTGGCTGGCCACACTAATGCGAGGGGACACTGACATGACAGTGCACTCTCTGGTTTCGATCTCCTCAAGCGCCGCTGGCATGAGTGGGAGGAGCCGCAGAAACACCAGTCAGGGTGGGGCGGCGGCTCTGTGGCAGACTGGCTCAGAGCCCCTCTGCCTACAGCTCAGACAGGCTGCCGCTAACACACCGTTGGGTCCAGGGCACAGGGAGAAAGGTCACTGGCCATGCCACTGACCGGGATCACTCCCACCACTCTGTGCAAATGGCCATCTTAAAGCAAACCCCACCCTCTTTCTTTCTAATTACTAACTGAATTCAATTGAATTGAACTGTGGGCTGGCAAGCCGTTTAAGCTCTCCCTTTAAGGGTTTTAATGAGGATAAGGCAACTCGTCTTTGTGTCAGAGATGCTGTATCTGCCAGCCACAGAGCCCATGCTTCACTGCTTAAGGTCAGTACTCACAGGGCTTAAAGGTCCACACCACCAGGCTCCCTCCAGCACTTTAATGCGTAAGCTGATAAACATCAAAATCCTTATCAGTGGAGGAAAGCTGACTCTGTCCTCATTCACAGGGCATTTTGGGTGGGTGTCCTCCGCCAGCGTAAACCGGTGATAGGGCTGATGGGAGAGTGGGTGGGGGCAGATAAATTCGGACAGATGGGTGGAACGGGAGAGGGAGCTGGCTAATGCGCTTGGGGAGGTGCACCTGGTGAGGGGGTAGCAGGAGGAATGAGTGGCAGACGCTGACGGGCATCTGAGGAAATGATGGCGCCTGTTACATCAGGCTGTGTAGGGTAGACTGGAATGCGGTCCCTAGCAAACAGGACCCTTCTATACGTCCTTTCTCCACACTGAGGCTTACATTTACATCTTGTCACTCGGATGATGTTCTGACCAGTGCATATGTTAATGCCACATTAACAGCACACACAGAAAATGACAGGCCACATCTGAAAGTGCGTCAGATCATCACACAGTCTTATAATAACCCGTGCCATACTACCAAAATGCCATAATACCCTACAGTAATATACACAAAAAGAAAAGGTATAAGTGTTACAAAGGGGAAAAAATATGGAGTCTGAAGAGGTGGATCTTCACTCTGTGGAGGAAGAAACTGCTGTCCTGACTATTATGGGAAACTTGTTCCATTACAAGGGAGCCAGGACAGACAGAACATATAATAAGAATGGAACCCGGTATGGGAGGGATGGCCAGGGGTTCTGAGGTTGCAGACCAGAGCGCTCTGGCCACTGGCTTCCATAAACATGCATAGAAACTGAACAAGCAGTTTTCTACCAGAGGGGAGAAATGTATGGGCATGTACTGTAGAAAGAAAAGAGGCTGTTCAAAATATGCGTCATAGACAAGCTGACAGAAGGCAGGCCTGGGCACAAGGAAATGGTGTTCAACAGTGCTGTGCTACTGTCAGTTCATGTGTATTTACTTCACCTTTACCTTCAGCGCACAGAGACACACAACTGCACCCTGTCTTTGATCTGTCACAGATGCTGGTGAAACTTTACTTTATAGTGTGAACTTTGCAATGTACCCACACCAAAGTAGAATATATGAGTCATAACACGGTTTGGGTATTGACATGTTTGGTTAACAACAGACTTTACAAACAAATGTGAGATTTGGAGGGTTGCAGGGAGATCTGATATGTAAATGACAATCTGTTCACCAGTGCATGAGAAGATGGTTATGTCTTTTGGAGAAAATAGGAGGATGGGGAACGATGAAGCATCTGATGACTGATCAGAGTAAGAGCTAGGTATTTCATCTAATCAATCACTGAGATTAAATATGAGGTTAACCATTAAACTGTTAAATACCCCTGCACAAATAAGGCTACTAAATACTGTCAGACTGCAAAACATATCCATTCAGCTTCCCGCCTCTAACGTCAGCTTTATGATGCAAAATTCTGGATCAATTCCAGTCCAATACAAACATGCACAAATTAGATCTCTCCATTGTTATTTATTAGTAATAAACCCACTGTTCAGGAAGAAAAGCACCACTAATTCTGCAGTTGTCAACAGCGAAATCACATTCATAGCATAGTTGCATGATATGAGTGCAGGACAGCTTAAACTTGGACAGCGCTGCTCAGACCCGAAGCATGGAACACAACCTGGATTGCCGTAACTCAAGCGTGGCTACACTGGATTCCACAGATTTTGAAAAAGTCTGGATAAAGGTGCCACTCTGACATATAACAACAAAAAAGGGGACAATTATAGAAGAAAGGTAGAAATAAGAGCAGGGAGTCTGCCTCAATGTAGCACTGACCTCGTAAAGAGAACAGGATGGCCTGTTTTTTGGCTTTCTACCTTTCATGCAGGTCCACCTCAGAGGAGCTAGGATATATAATTCAATTCAAATGGTCCTATGATCGGTGGAAACTGTGATGCAGAAAGTGTGAAGCAACAGCTTTTTTCATCTTGAATTCTTTTTTTAATTCAGACTGCCTCTCCTCAGTCTTCCAGATGCGCTATTTAAAAATGCAAACGGTGTCGGTAGACGTTGTGCGCCTCTGGGCTGAGTGATAGACTTACGGGGGAGGATGCAGGTTAGCTGTGGAAGCGATCCGGGGACAGGTGGGAGGAATTTTAACGAGGAGAAACCCGCTTCTATTTCAGGCTCTTCTCTGAAGCAGCTGTACATGCGGAAAGGGAAGGAGCAGAACCTCCGAGTCTCTCGTTCACACACCTCGCTCCCTCAGGCGAGCAGGAGACAAAAAAAATCACAAACGAATCAACAGCTCAAAGCCGACGCCGGCTCCCACCGCCCCACGCAAGTCAACGGATGAAAGACGGCTCCTTTCATCTCCAAAATGAGACTCTGATTTCTGCCATCGCATTCGAAGATGCCAAAAAAGACACATCGGCTGCTTTTCTCATGGCGTTATAAAAACTATGACTATGGCACTATGGACCCTTGCCTCCTTCCTCTTCTCCACGGACCAATAAATGTCACCTCTTATTGACATACCGCCTGCATATGAGCAATTATATTATTGACATGGGTATGCTTTTATATGCTGAGCAGACCTCCCATTGAGATTCTATTAACATATGACGCAGTCACGCAGATGAGGATGATACAGACATTACAGAATGACATTCACTATTTCACAGGCAAGGTGCTGCAGGTCTTGTGGAACATTATCTAATACTATAATATTTCATATCCCTCTTTATCATTACAGATTCTCTCATCCAGATGATCTTGTGAATTTTGATGTGACATCTCTGCTATACACATAATGACCCAATATTGCCAAATTTGCGGATTTCAAGCCATATGTGACAGTGTTATTAGCCTACAACTTTTACGTGAAAAAATAGTGATATACTTTTGCATACGTATAGGAACTTTTAAAACAACTAGGCTAACATGCCAAAAGTCATTACAGAGCATCATGTTAAGAATATTGCACTTTCATAAGAACAGAGTGTCTCACTTCCCTCATTAAATGGTGCATGTATCTTCCACATCAAAGAGAAGCTGGGGTTTAACAATGAAGCTGTGCATCCAGAATATAAAATATATTTTCACTGTAATAAGAAGAGGTACTGTAGAATAAACAGCCCAGAGCCACTCTTTATACTGTAGTATACAGTAGATGTAATCCATCCATAGATTCAAACAGTGTCCAAGGCCTTTCAAACAAACTAAAGCTGATCCCATCTGAGACCCTATGAGCTAATGAGTTTCTAAATTATACTCCTTGAAAAAAACAACACAGATTATCTGCCCATCCTCTCCATCAAAAGCAAAGGTATTTTCAAACCATTTTTGCTCCAAGATAACAAATATTCACTGCTGATGAAATATATCTGAAAAACAAAGTAGATATGCCCCAGTCCAAATGGTTAGCAGCCATTCTCTTGGCAAACGCAAAACAGAGACAAAAATAGGTCGAAATAGAGGGAAAAAAATAAAAACCAAATAAAAGGGGGAAATTCAAAAGAACCAGGTGAGTCTTTACCTGCTTCCCATCCACTGTGTAAAGCTTCTTGACGACCCCGGAGTCGAGCTTGATGGCGTCGGTGATGTCGGTGAGGACCTGCTCGAAGGAGTGGGCCGTCTTCTTGTTGAGCAGGATGCGCACGGCCTTGCGGGGCTTGACACCGCTGCGGATGATGGTCACCAGCTTGGGCCGGATGAAGTCCTTGTTCTCCTTGGTCTCCGAGGGCCCGGCCTTGGCGCTGGCCAGGGACATGGGCACGCGGGAGGACACGGAGGTCTTCACGTTGACCGACCAGTTGGGGTTGACGTTCTTGGTGTAGTCCAGCTTCTTGTAGGCCTCTATGGACCCGCACACGTAGCTCTCCCCTGCGGGTAGCGGAGACATAAAGACAGTTGTCAGTGCAGCGTAGAGTACAAATGCCACTGTGATCCACTAACATCCAGTGATGTCACTGGTGTCATGGACTGACCTTTAAAAAGACCCAAACATGCCCTGTTACATCACATATATTTGCTTGGACTTGAAGGACAGACTGAGCTGCACAGCTTTACTAAAAGTGCTCATATTTATTCATGAAGTGAGTGCAATTGTGTGAGAGCATGGCATGCATTTGGTGTCACTGGTTTAACAGGCTGAAACAGTGAAAACAAATTTTAAAATAGCACTGAGGAGGACCAGCTACCTCTTATAAATATTCTGTATTCAACTGGAGCATCGGTTGTAAATGTATAACTATGCACACGGTGTATGAGCAAACTGTTGATGCAAATATATTACATGAAAGCTTGCTTTGCAACAGGTTAGCCACACAAAGTTCACATTCAGATTTTTATTTAGATACTGTGTAATACAAACAGTGCTGTGCCTAACTTTCCATTTAAGAACCACATTTGTGAGGGGAATATTACGTCTAGCCTATTCTGGCTTTGCACATGGAGAACCTTAAAGAGGGGCAAACTATTTGTCAAAGAGAGATGTATTCTCACTTTGCACTGGGCATGGAAAAATGCATGTAGGATATCTGTCTCACCCACTGGGAAACATCAGAGCTCTTTACTGTAGACGCTACATTTGTATGTGCAAGGACACCACTCAAAAGCATTTTTATATCGCACCATGACCTTGATGACAGCGGCAGATACAACTGTGGCATACTCAGTGACAGATTAAATTACTTGATTATAACAATGCCATATAATGTGTTAGACCAATCTTTGATTACTGACTGTTAAGACGGGTTACCTAATGACCAATCTTCTGCATTTAAATAGGGTGCCACGTGTCCTCTCCCACAAAAACAGCATGATGAAAATACCTGTCCCACACGGGGTTTGTGGGAGCAAGCGCACTTTATTTCTCATAAGAGGTTTGCATACAGCACACACCCCTCTATAACATGGCATAATCCATTGTATCATGATCACAACATTCTCTCCATTCTTGTGTTACAGTTATGTTGAGTCAACAGATTCGGTTTGCATAGGAATCATGACAGGTGGTAGGTATGCTCAGAGATACTGGCATTATGCTTCACAGTCTCATATATGCTTGTGTGTGTGTGTGTGTGTGTATGTGTGTGTGTGTGACATAAATATATGTATATATATCAGAACGGAAAAGTACTGGAAAAATCAAAATCCAGTCAGACACTGCATAAGAGGCTGCTTGACAAAGGTTAATTATTCCTCCTTGGTTAATGAAGCGGCCTAATTTCAAAAGGCTCCTAGTAGATAATTTTTACATTTTCAGCCCGCTTGCCTTCAAGGTCATGTAACACTTCAAGTACTTCTGAGTAGGTCTGCCAAGTCAAGTCTGCTCCTGCACAAAAGCTTGGCACAAACTCTGAGTCATGTTGCACTGGATAACTGAACCGGAACAATAACTAGACGTGACAAAAGGAGTCTGTGTACAGTATCCATACTCATATGCAGGAAAAATGCTTGAGTCATGTGCTGCCCTCATGTTGTCAGTGCGAACATTTTTTACAGTGTCTGCGTTTTGAATTATTGATAGCCATTATGCAAAGTGGATGTTACTCTCATGACCCATATTTAAGTAGCAGTGCCCCGCGGTCCCCCACCTGACTGCAGGAGCCCAGGCTCTGGAGACCGAAACCTCAGAGCACGACGCAGCTCTGAACGCATCACGCCCCAGCATTCCTTTGTTCGGGATCTGCACCCACGTGGAGGGAAAGGCGTGAGCGAAATGCAAAGTGAATCAGTGGATTAGGGGTGCTGTGCTAATTACACGCTGTTAGATGGGGGGGAGTGGAGTCGTGGCACACCAAGCACTCTTATTCCGCCCACCCTTGGTAGCCCCATCCTGTCTGTGGTTGTCCATTGAGAGGCACAACTCCGTGGGTTTTCACAACAGGATCATAAGGACGGCTTGTGACTTGTGTCATCATAGTGAGCCCATGTTCACACACTGGATTACCCAAACACAACAACTATCACTCAGTCAAACCACTTGTACAACAGACCGCAGTAGAATTAATTTCTTAATAAATATGATTAAGTAATTCTACGTCTGTGATTTTGCCTACTCAGATAAACCCCCAAGCCTCTCCCTATTAGACAACTGCTGCTTATGTACTAAGTGAAAACTGAAAGACAGGACATACTGCAAACAGTCCATTTTAGAAGTATACGCCTTCCAGGATATAATCTCAAAGAATCAAAGAGCAATAAAGAGTTATGTCAGTAAATCCAAGTCAAAGTGTTTATATATTAATCTCTACAAAGAATACAAGGAAAATATTTCATATTATTTTAGAGGTTCTTCTACTAATCATTTTTGAGTCTAATGACAGGAAAGTAATCTACAATCCAGCGAAGGGGACGATACTAGCAGATTAAGAGGACCTGATTCTCAAATCTCACAAAGCTGTCCTCACAAAGTTTAGTTGCAGTACCTTCCACCAGCTGATCCATGCTGGTGATCTTCTTAGAACCGTCGATGGTATAGATGATCCGCACCCCCTGCGGCAAGTTGACATTGTCAGACAGAGTCCGGGTGAGGTCGGCCAGCAACGCCTCGAAAGACCTGAACCTGTCCGGGGAGATGGCGTATACAATCCCCTTGAAGTAGCGGTCCCCGTTGCGGTAGAAGCGAACCTTCTTCGCCTTCTTCTCCGAGCTCAGCGCTTGAAGGGTGCGGGTTCGGTATAGACTGCAGTGGGCGCTGTGAGTCGGGCTGGGCAGCCCGTTCGCCCGCGAACCCCCGCGGTTGTATCGCTGCGCTTTGTCCCGCTCATCAAAATGTTCCAACTCCATCTCTTTCGCCAAAAGACGTTACACCGATCTAAGGATCTTGAAAAGACAAAGGCAAACGAATGGGCGTGTAACAAACGCATATGACAGGATTCTCAGCACAAGATTCTCAACAACAGCACCAAAGCGACCCACCAGCAATTGCATCCATGCAAGGCTTGACAACAATATTCTGTAAATGTTTATTGTAAAGCCCTGTCAAGGATATGTCTGAAATAACTTTCCAATTGGAAATTAATTGTTTCCGAGTGGTTTTCCAAACCCCGACCGCTGTCACGCTGCATGTCAGTAACGTTATATTCGAATACAACTATTCCCCATGAAAAGAAAATGAAAAAATGTTACTGTTTTCAATTTGCTACACCCATATTAAACTGGTTATGTTCACTGGATGCTCAATTAAAAACATATTAGTGGAAATGCATCAGCCCTTTTTATGAACCGATGACTAAAATGTAATTTAAATTTTTTTCTATAGCCTGCATGCGAAAGCAAAACCAATTTTGGTCAATAAAATGTATAATAGAAAACAAAGTATAAATCTGAATTTAAATCTAGGTGACTGGTAGATACATGTTATTTGTCAAATAAAAACGTATCTAAATCCCACTGTGACATGCAAGAGATAAAGGGGGTGGGGGTTGTACCCTATAATGCATATCCACTAGCGCTACACCTTTACACGTTTTTGTCCGATTGCGAAAAGATGTCCATAGAACGTCAATAAAATTGAATTAGGACAAGTATTAAATAAAAAGGAGCACCTGCACAGAATTACTTTTGTGAATGCTGCGCTTGGTTCTACTAGGCTACTGGTAGTACCACTTGGTTGCTTACCTTAATGCGGTACCGGATCCTGTCAAATCTCGCCAATGCTTTATTTTCCAGGATACCTCCTTCAATTAGCTATTTTAAAGCTGTTAGCCTGGACTGTGTGGTGTTTTCAGAGACAGCGGAAACCTGGACCCTCTTTGTTGTCCCGCGGTGCTCCGTCTGTGCGCAAGACGGAGGGTAGGTTGCAGCTGCCTTCTTCTTCTGTGGTGCTATTGCAGTGATTTGCATTGGTCGGTCCCTCATTTAAATGCAGCCCTTTTCGATCCTGTACCCTCCCCACCTCCCACGAGATACGATCCTATCACGCAGCGCAATGTCTGTCCTTTACTTTCTTAGTACTAGAAATAATAGGTTGTATACATGTATCTGAACTACACACACGCACACACACACATTTGGGCACCTGCAGAGATATTAAATTATTATTATTCATATCACAATAAAAATGCTGAAAGTGCAAGATTCTGTTTTTTTTTGTGGCTCAGGGTTTTTGTGCATATCTTGGGTTTATGACGCCTAAACAGGGCAACGCGAGACAGTTCAGTATGCAGTAAACGCCTACAGAAATGTATTGTCACATGCGTAAGATATAAGCATGAATCAATTTATATCATACAGTAACGACAGGGCACGTGCTTCTGTGTGAAACATTTGACTCTGCAGCAAATACGCACCACTCTCACGCGCTGCAGTCACCTCAAGCACATTCTCATTCAGTACGCGGACAGTCACGTGAGTAAGCCTGTGCTTTTCTCCAACGCCAGCGTCGTTACAGCACTGCCTCGAGGGCCAGGGACACGGATATGGAGGAGCCTGAAAGGAACCCCCTCCTCCTCATTGTAATGGTTAAGCCCATCAATAATATTTGCAAGGATCAGTGTATCAGATCTTTGGTAAAAAAAAAAATCGCCATTGTATTACCTTGATTTGCAGGTGTTGAAATGTTGCTCTTATTCTTATGAAATTCTTGGGAACAATGGATTGGAAGTCATTGTAAGATTCTTTTTTTCCCCCTGAATAGTAATGCATTTTCACCAGTACTCATCAAGACACAATTGTCCGTGGTGACTTACACGGCTTACACTTTACTTTTAACACATTCATTCAGCTACCTATTTTTGTTAACTGGTAATTTGTGGCAGTTTGCCATTGTCCTGTTGCCCGCCCGCACTGTACTCGTGCTACAATAATTACAGTTGCTCAGTGACAGCTCAGTCAATAAAATGTGGGCTGAGGAGGAGTTGGAGAGAGCAGCCCCACGTGTTCAGACACACCAGCAGCATGAAATTTACGCCCCTGAATGCACTTCTGACAGCAGCACTGGCCAACAAAGTTGCTTTTACAGCATATTAGCTGCTGGTCTACCAACTGGCTCACTTCTCGCTTCACTCCATTAGTCATCAAGACCAGTAAAGTCAGTCTGTCCTTTTTCAGCAGGGTCTGTTGCCTCCCTACCATAGCGTAACTTCTTCAGCTTAAACTCAGCAGGGACAATAATGACAAGAAAATGTACTCCCTCTGCTCTTGGTTTTCTTTTGTGTTTGCCAGTTAAAATGCCAAACAAAGCCCTTGTAGTAAATAAACATCGACAAAAGTGTTTATCTGGTACTTCACAGCGAGTGCATGAATATGTGTCAAGTGCATGCTCAGTGATTGACAGTTAGTTCTTCACTGATAAAACCCTGGACACCACACAGGTCCTCAGATGCTTTGCTGTGTGCCAGGATAGAGCTTTGATTTGTTTATTTTTGTGGTTTGGATGGACAGGTGAGGTCTGAATCTCAGTAAAGTACAACTGATAAGCTCTGTCGTCGCCCATTTTGTTTGTAAAAAGAGCAGCAAACTCAGGTATTACTCAGAGGCCTGTTGTAGGCGGCTCTAAGGCATTTTGGTGTTCATGTTCCGGCACAAAAAACAAGCCATCCATCCAAGATAAAACTGGTTATAAATAAATTCAGCAAAATGTGTTGTTTTCATGACTGTGAATCACCCACAGGCTGGTCCATATGACATGAGAACAAACAACAATCAACAGCATCGTTATGACTACAATAATCGGACAGATTTTTATTGTATTATTAATGGCCAAGATTTGAACCACAGAGAAACTTGACATGAATGACATGAATGATGCTTAATTGTATGAGCAGTATCATTTAATAGCCAAGTTAATGCAATGATCCTTAGGAAGAACAGATGGACCTTCACGCTATTTAGATGCATTAAGAGTGACTGAGAACCCTACAAATGAAGTGCGCTGAGAAAGCGCATCAGCATTTCCAGTACGCTGAACGTACAGCCCAGCAAACAAGAGGGAGTGTCTGTGTGCTTTACCCCCTGACAGGTAAGCAAACGAGTCAGGCGCGCTGTACAGATCGCATGAATTATACATGCAGAGTGCTTTCTGTGCTCAAACCCCCCTCCTGGGCCCGGGGACCAGCGTCTGTCTAGAACATCAGCAGAGGGCTGCTGGGACCGCTTCAACGGGATGACAGTCAGGCCTGACGCTGCTGTGAGTGAGACCACAAGTGTTTGTCAGGAAACCGGCTCGGTCTCAGTTGAGAAAAGAAGAGCGCGCAATTTAGCGAACGTTGTGACCTACATTCCGTCCCTCTGGAATACCTCCTATCTCCGCGATTTAAATTTCTGGCTGCGGCGGCAGCTGGGGCTGCCTGTGACTGTGAGCGTATGGGAAACTGTTCATTGTTTGCACCGGTGTAACAAAAGCAAATCAGTCTTTGTGTGGGAGCAAGAGAGAACAAGCATACACTGTAGTAGTATTATAAGTATTATAAGTGATAGTATAGTATTATAAGTGATAGCTTATTGTTGTAATAAAACAAAATCCAGGCCCAGTTAGCAAATGGTGATGACTTTTTTTTGCATTCATGATGGAAGAACGCCTCTTGGTAGAACTAAAGAGAGTAGAAGACAAACAGAAAACTATACCAAGTAGGCTAAATCTTTGTCTTGGGGCGACTCTGGACTTGGAACACACAAAAGGCTGTCAGGAACATCTCTGCCATCAACACTCTTTCTGTCCCAGTTACAGCCTCATAACAAAAGAGCATCACTTTCCTTCCACCTGACAAATAGGCCATTTACTTTTCTCTCTCTAATCCCAAACTGCAGCTGCTCCAGTGGCACAGGGGACATTTTCCATCCCATCCGCATTCCTTTCAAAGTCAAACCATGCTGAACTACCCTCTAAGCACCATCTGTAAGTTAACTTAAGTTGACTGGGTGGCAATGTAGCGTAGCGGTAAGGAACAGGGCTCGTAACCAAAGGGTTTCTGGTTTGATTCCTTTTGGTTTGATTGCTGGGGCACTGCTGTTGTACCCCTGGGCAAGGTACTTAACCCAGGATTGCCTCAGTAAACGTCCATCTGTATAAATGGATAACGTGTAAAAATTTTAACCTATGTAAGTCGCTCTGGATAAGACCATCTCCTAAATGGCAATAATATAATGTAACTTGTAAAACAAAAACTTTGTATTAAAACACAACATTGATTCCCCCCCCCCCCCCCCCCCCCAAAAAAAAAAAAACAAAAAACAGGCCAGCCCCAATCACAAACAATACAACAACCAAGAACAGGCCACGCTAACAGAACACTGCCAACGCATCAGAATGGGCGAACGTGAAGGCAGGGACAGGAAATGACAGACAGCGAGAAGGATCACGACTCACGCTTATGTAAAGCCAGCCCACACGGAATCTGTCAGCTGAATATATGCGTGAAGGCTTCCATGCTGTTCTGTGCTGCCAAATCCCACATTTGTTTAATGCACTGCCTAGCTCAGCAGTTTCCCTCCCAAAGCAGGCTTTAAAGTTTATTTGCATTAATATTCTGCAGAATATTCTCATTGCCTTGGAGAGGAGCAACCGCTAAGCCAATAAGCAATGTCATGTGATGCAAAATAACAGCATTTATGTGCTCTGTGGCACCTGTGACCAAATTTGAGACAGAGAGCAGGTGGTTTTTTTTTTATAATGGGATGAATTCTTTGCAACAGATGAGAGATTCGTCATAGAGTTCTGGGCACAATCATGACACAATCAGGAAACGTTTCCCCATTTCTTCTTTCTTTGGGAAACAAACAGTCCACAGATCTGAATCTCAGCTGAAGGTATGCTGAAATACGTCTGAAAACAACTAATGGAATGAGCATGTCTAGTGAGGGCAGAAAAACACAATGGATGATGACCTGATAGTTTGCCACTGAGATTTTTTTTTTTTATTATTCACATTGTTTTTCTGCACCATGTGTAATTGAGAATACTGTCCACTTCCAGAAGTGAATGGGCAGGAACTAGTGGATATCAACTGTCAATAAAGCAACTGAAACACTGAACAGATTTTGGAACACAGCAATACACAGGCAATGCCAGTAACAATTTCCCCTTGACCGTAAAATAAAACAGTGAGTCAAAAATATATATATTTTTTTTCAATTCAAGCCATACATTTGCAAATGGAGTATTATTATAAACCAAGGAAAATTCTGTTAGTCCAATACAAACAAATTTGAATTTACTCTCATTAATGTTAAAACAACAAAAACATATCAACATTGAGAAATGGCATCAGCCAACATAAATATGGCCTATAAGAGACAGCTGAAAACAGAACAAAACAAATCCAATTAAATTAAAGACTACGTAAAGAATGAAAGTCGTGTACATGAGCTCCATCTTCTTCAACTTTATTTTCCCCTCCACTTGAGGTTATCTGTAAGTCCTAGAAGAGGAAAGCATTATTAAAAACTCATTCACCTAAAATTTTAAGATCTCGGTGAATAACATCATTCAAAATACACTGTAATAATGAGTGTCTAAAGTAACAACAAAAATCAGCACAGTGCCCCCAGCACAACTTACTGTTGCGCACATTTTCCATTCATACAACTGCACATTTACTGATGCAATTTAGCTGTAGCACTATACTGGAAAGTAAGGCAGTATTGCACCTCACCCGTGTTTAGAACCTACCACCTCCTGGATACGAGCCAAGTTCCCTAACAACAATACCCCTCTCTCACCTTTTCCCTTCCTGGACAGATTGACAAAGTATTTTTGCCCTCTTCCTTCTTGTGGGAAGATAAATGAATTCTAGTGACCACCCTCTGCCCCTACCTGCCTACAATCAGTTAAAGAGGGCCTCCACTGCCAGCTTGGAGGATGAGCTGATGTGATACTCTACCCCATCTCAGTTCACTTACATGGCAGGCCTACTTAAGACAGCTGACAGACGTTTTTCCCTGAGTGAACCTACAAACAATCAATACATCTTCACAGTAAAAATGTACTGTGAAAAAGATGTTGTTAGAATCGGCTATGTAGGCCAACCAGTGTTAGCTGGTTTGAAAGAAATGATGAGTATTGATATTCCACAATAAATTTATCATGGATTTTAAAATTGTAATTCAGTGTCTATGATTACGTATTTGTGGTTTAATTTGCCGTGTTATTGACTCCAGTGCTGGAGGTTAGCGAACTCCTTGTGAATCCAGAAAATATCTGACAGTTAAATCTGTGTGTGTGGCATCATTCTTTCATGTAATTGCTGTACTCACGGCATTCCACTGTAGTGTTGTCCATATAACTCCGGGGCGGAGTACAGGGATTCAAGCATGGAACTCTGAGGCTGGCTATCTGCTCTGCTTATGCAAAAGCAGGAATTCAGGCTTGGCAGAAAGGGGCCGGAGTCATACAGCGTCTCAGACGGCACAGGCTCTTGCCATGAGGTCACGTAGTTGTGCGCTACGCCCTCAGGCATGGTGGAGAGCACGGACTCCTGCATGCAGGGGTCATTCAGAAATGCTGGTGAGGCCAAGTTCTCGCTGAGGACCACAAGTGGGGTGAGGCTCTGGTTCATAATTAATGTCTGAGCTGGTGGTGCATATGGTGGATCAAAATTCGCTGGCTGGTAAAAAGTTGCATCCACCATCACTGGCTGAACTGGAGGGGGATTAGACTGGTCCAGTGTCAGGGATGGGTTCTGCATTGCTTCCACAGCGAAGGGCTGGTTCATCATCATAGCTGGAACTGGACCACAGGTTTGTGTCCAGACCATGGGCGGGGCAAAATTTTGGTTGATCATTGTCTGAGCTGGTTGGTTGAAGGTCTGGTTCACTGTGCCCGTTTGATCGAATGGAGCAAACGTTGGTTCCTGTGTTGTTCCTGCAGCCGAGTTCAGATCAGCCGCTGGGGCTTCGGACTGTGCCACGCCTACAGGTGGTGCTGGTTCTGAAGCAGGTTGGGTCACTTCCTTTCTGGGCTGAATGTGTCTCCCCAAGATGTGTGCTGCAATGAAATCTGGAGCCATACAAAGAGTTACACATATAATAAACCTTCAAACAGTTCACGCTATCAACTGACATTTCATTTTTTCAATGGGGTATGTCATGTTGGGCCAGATGGAGATTTTGGCATAAATGGCAAACACAGGAAAATTGGACAGGATTAGGTAGTAAATAACAATGGAACGTGGATGAATAATACCACACAGCTCAAAAGTGAACTAACATGTAGGCCTTAAAAAAAAGGTGTCAGCTGCACGGCAATTCAATTAGACAGTCATTAAATAGGTCAATACCGTCAACAAAATCTTCATTGGTTGGCACTGGTGTGACTGTAGGTTTCTTCCTCACTGCATTTATCTTGCCACTGAAGGAGCAGATTAAGAGGCAGTTAATTCAGGAAAAACCATTGATCCATGTCATCCTCGATACAAACTCCTCTCTATGTAGAGAGCGCATTTGCACAATGTTGTACAAAATTGCACACTGTCCAAGTGGTGTGGACTACAATATGTCAGCAGGGTTATTTTTTCCTGATATAAGTTATGATTATATATATATATATATATATATATATATATATATATATATATATATATATATATAAGGATGTCTACACCCCGAGAAATTTGGTACAGAAAGGTTGTACACACTAAAAGAATGGAAAAAGTTATTTCTAATCTGATTGACGAGGTGGTTATGGAATTAGTGCAGGTAAACTATTTAATCAGGTGTTTAACATCCTCAATACTACATATTTACACATACAAAATTATAGTCCCTTTCCTTTAATATTTCTTTTTCATCCATGACACACAATGTAACATCACTTTGTGCCTTAGTGAACAGGTTTGCTGGTTCAACAGTTCCCAGGGTCAGGGAGAGGTGCGAAACTTCATTTCTGGCCAAACAACCTTTCTTTCTAAATTTACAGCAAGTGAGGCTGGGGCATTACCATTCAGCCCATCTGTGACCTTCGGAAAAACAGGCAAGTACAGTACCATTTCTTAGTGGCTTTAGTTCGTTTGTGCCATGTCCCTCTCCTGTTCTCTTCAAGCTCTTTAACCACCTGAAATGCAGAACAAAGATTGACTTTGATTTAAAATGGGATCCCCAGGTCACAGCACCCCAAATAAATTTTACTTTGCAATAATTTTTATTTATATAGAGAAAACAGCTTAGTATGTCAATACTGTATATTCCTGTCAGCCCGGGACCATGAAAAGCCCTCCATCAGCACCTTGAATCAGTATACATTTAATATTTTAACTGGATTTCCAGGGGGAAAAAAAAGCATTTCCAAAGCAGTGTTCACAATAAAATAAAATTTTCACAAGTGGGCCGGCCCTTCAGAAGAAACCATCAGCAATATAACTGTCAGGTGACAGGGAAATGACACCCCTGGGGGGTGAGAGTCTCCTTCTTGCCACACTATGGGTCAGGACAAAAAGGCCTGAGGTATTGTGAAGGGGCACTGTTCACTACCTTTCTCATCATGTCCTCCGGGAGCTGCGTCTTGAGGTAGTTTATGTATTTAACGGTCATCTCCAGGGTAGAGGCTGTGTCCATCCGACATTTGATGAATGGCAGCAGCTCACGAAGACGGTGGCAACAATTCTTGATCTGCTGCCTGAGAAGATACAGCAGCAGTCAAAAGTTTGGACACACCTACTACTAGAAGGGTTTTTCTTTATTTTTTTTTTCTACCAATTTCCACATTTTAGAATAATAGTACAAACATCAAAACTATGAAATAATACAAATGGAATAATGCAGTGACCACAAAAAAGTGTTACATTAATCAAAACTCATATTTTAGTTTCTTCAAAGTAGCCAAAAATATTTTTAAAATGTTTAAGAAATTCATACATATACATCAACTTTATATATATATATGTAAAAGCCTTCATCAAGTACACACAATTCAAAAAGGGTCAGACTTGAAAATAAAGCTGTACTTCACAGTGAAAATCAATTTGGGGAAAAAACAACTTCAAAGATACCAGACAACAGGGCCGGCCCAAGCCTTTATGGGGCCCTAAGCAGAATTTGATTTGGGGGCCCCCCACCACCTCGGCACCGCCAATAAATTGACCCTTGTCAATGCTTGATCATTCGCACACCTACTGTAAATCTAACACACCCATTATCAATCCCAGAAAAAAACATTTCAAGCTCTCTTGTGGGACATTTCAAGTGCCCTTGGGGGCCCTCTGGTGGCCACGGGGGGCCCTAAGCAGGCACTTAGTTCGCTTATGCATCGGGCCGGCCCTGCCAGATAACCATGACATCAGTGCCCAATGTTGTAAGTGCAAGGTGATGCCTGATGTCTTCTCTACAGTATGCACATGGGCAATTCCATTTGATATGCAGGGGCAAGTGTGCTGTACTCTACAGTCAGGCAGGAGCTCACCTTCTTTTCTGCTCTTTCAGGGAGTGAAGGAAGGCCTGCAGGTCTCCGTTGGTCAAGGGAGGAGATCCGCAATTCGACCGGGTCTCGCTGCTCCGAGCTCCATCCTTAGCCTCACAGCTGAAACTAACACCAAGCAGCATGATGTGGCCTCCGTTTGCGGAATAAACAACGCTCATTATAGCTGGGAAGGGAAAAACCTCTCCGGATGCTTCTACAGCTTTATACCTGGGATCAGACTTACTATTGAAGACCGCTCACTCAATGGCTCTCTCTACAGTATAAGGTGAATAAATAAAAGCCAAGAAAGTCCTGCAAAATTCACCATTACCTGAAAGTTAGGAACTGATTTACACCTGGGAGAACAGAGGTGGGGTCAATGGGCAAAATGTTGCACAATATCACACAGGGATGCTGATGAAAAATGGAGTTAAGACCTTGTTTGAAAGTACTACAAAAGCTCTAAGTACACACACTCAGAATGCCTGCAAAACTGCTCTGCATTTACCCAGAGACCACAGATGAGTTTAAACAAGAGCAGTGCTGGAGCGAGGCTGAGATCACCCATGCCTGGATTTAAGGTTTCTTACTGTAATGTTCTTTTGGCTGGGCTCATTCCAGAATGCATAAAGGCCAGGTACAGTCACTTTTCAGCCGCATTAAAGCTCCTATCCTTACATCAAGCCATTAATCATCACAGAATTGCCTAGGCCTGCACACAAATTACATTTTTTTTTTTGTGCTCAAAACAGTGGCATGGCTGACCAATAACCACAGAGCTCAATCAGCATGCATAGAAAAATACTTGTTTAGGCAATGCAACAAACTGGGCATGTCTGTTTCACAGCAGACAGTTAGAGAGTGATATGCTCCCTCACTGTTTCAAGGGCTGTGTTGTTAGGAGGTTAAAATACATAAGATGATCTATTACAAACAAATATGTAGTATTTTCCGAGATGTCTACACCAGACTCGCGGGTGGTATTTAAAAATGAATTACAGATTAAAGCAAACAGGATGTGAAAATGTCAAACTCAGCATGTTTGTGCTGCAGTTTTAGACATGCCCCTGGTAACAAGTGGCTATTTTCAATTCCCTTTAATGACCTCAGGCAAAACACATGAGAACATTTTTAAATAGACAGAAATATTTTTGTTGGCTGGTGCATTTCTTTCAGACAGTCACTACGCTGAATGTTATACTTGCCTTCTTTCATAAATAACTGCCCAATCAAAAAAAATATGAAGATAAATGCAGTATTAAAAACCTTTGTTGCACAGACACTTCAGGCTCAGTTTGAGGGCCACTTGATCCAGGTTCTGCCGTTTCCGCAAAACTGTTTAAATTGGAGCTTGGGGAGGAAGTACCATCTTTTCTACCTGTGGAAAAAAACATTCAGTTGGGCAGCTCGATGAAACTTTACCAAACACATTACTTGACACTTTAAAGCATAACTTCTACTCTCCTCTTGTGGGTTCTGTGTATGGCAGCTCAATGAGTGGAATGTTGTGTCACACAGATGTCCTCACTTTTCTCAGACAGGAAGCTGCATCCTCTTAGAATCTCCTCCATCTTCTCCATGGTGACCGGCTGGGTCAGTATGAAGTTTGCTGCAAAGCCTGGAGTTTCTTCACACAGACAGACACCGGCACTCAGACATGTATTCTTCTTGATGAACTCTGACCACATGGAGGTCGCATACATACCAGGACTGGACTCTGGAACAATGAGGACACAGACCGTGTCATCTGACTGCTTGCAGTTCTTCTCCCTGTTGGAATTGAGAATGGACTCTCTTGTAAACATGAAAAAAATATTTTACAACACTTGGACCAAAGGCTGTGTACAGCTTAGAGGCACTGGCCCCACTGTTCAGGGTATCCTGAGTTCCTGGATATCTGCCTCACATAATTTTATGGCATAGGGTAATTGAGGTGAAATGTCTTGTTGATGCCAAACATTCAGGGCCAGAAAACTGGTGAAACCAGAGAAGGAGGGAGGGAAAAGAGGAAGAATTAAGAAAGGAATGAAGTTTTCAGGTAACATTCATACTTGATCCTTAATTGGAGTTGGAGAGCGAGAGAGAGAGAGAGAGAGAGAGAGAGAGATGACCATTTTATAATAAAATAATTATTTATGGTCAGCTTGGCAAATCACAGACTGTGATGCTGCAGCAAGGAGTTCTGGATAGAAGCTCTGCTTTCTAAATATAGTTCTACTGTCAAAGAAAGACTTGTGACATGAGACCCCCGAAGAATTCAGCGACGTTCTCACCTTAGGTCATGTAGGGTTCTCAGCTCTTCTGAAGAATCTGTGGAGCTGAGGTGGAAGAAGAGCAGCTGGAAGGGAACGATGTCTAGAAAAGAGGCAGCAGACTGGGGGACCAGTTTGATGACCCCAATCGCTCCAAACCTGGGCAGGGCCTCCCAGAGGAGACCTGAAGTCTTGATCACTTCATCATCACCACCACTACCAATCAGCAAGACACTGACACCCACCTAGGAAGGGGGTGGTGACAGAGAACCTTTCACATGGAATAGATGAACCAAAACTACTGTCTGACATTTCCTCTAAATATCAGTTTCCTTAAACACCAACATCTCTGGATATCGGGAAACCCAAAGAGATGTCAAAGTCCCTGATCTATAATCACATAAAAGAAATGGAGATTTGATGACGAAGATGTAGTGTATGTTTTATCACATATCACAAAGGGTTTAATGACAGCTGACACTTTGGAGCATGCTTATACACATACATACAAGAAAACAGGTCTAGAAAACCAAATATGACAGAAATACATGCATTAATTATTATGCATTTCAGAATATCAGAAATTCTGCCAATGTTGTAATTTCATTTTTTCTGGGAGCAGACCGAGGGCAGGAGCTATCGCCGCTAGGTGGCAGTAGATGAATCAGAATTTTTCGACTGTGAGGTTATGTGTACGCATATTATACATGTTTCCTGTTTCTTTTATTTTCGCTCGCTTAACAGAGGCAGGTCCCGGGCCTAACCCCTTTGAGCATGCCTAAATAGACAGAGGCAAGGATAAAAGGAAGAAACCTTAAGCAAAAACCAGCATATATATTGAAAATATATAGGCTAAAATACAGAACAAAGTACACATTTTGGATGTCGAACGTACCAAACTAAATAGATTAAGTTACTCATTACTCAAATAACCCAAATGTCTGAAAAACGCATTTCTCTGAGGGACAATCTCAGAGGGTCAAGAAAAAACTGCACGCAGACCTACAAACAATGTGTAATCAAGCCCTCGTGTAAATCTTTCCTCAACACCCATCCCTTAAATGAAAAAGTCTGCAATGCAAAATCAACAGCTTTCTGCTATTAGGTACTAAGAGAAATGAGATTTGGCTAGCAACAAAACAAATAAATAAAAATAACGCTAGGCCTATGTCCGAAAGCCGGAGACTCCGAACTGAAGAAACTGATTTTTTTGTCAATATAAAATAAATACACAGGCCCACGGCATATTCATGGTTAATTACGTAAAACTAGGGGGTCGCCACACGTGGAAATGTACTCGGTTTACCTGGTTGGAAGGGCATTTTTCGGGTTTTTTAGACGTAGTCATTCTCGTGGAAATTCAGCTCGCACGCTTGTGAAAACGCGACTTTGTTGGTGTATAACTGTGCACGTGATTTTTTCTTCAATTAATCTGTTCGACAGCAATTAGTGAGAGATCACGCTGCACGGCGCACCTGCTGCTGTTCAGCTGATCCGATACAGACATGTCGACATACACGGTTGAGCTGATACGGACAAAGTAGTCTGCGGATATCTACTTTGTGTCTGTGTGATAGAAAAACAACGTCTAATCACATGTTCAACTGACATATGGAAATACTGTAACTTCTACTTTAACTCCTTAGTTTAGATTCGCTATTTTAATTTCCATTATGTCGCGCCAAAGGGTCCATTCGTAAGCGTGTCATGTGCACTTATAATGAGAGCAATTTATCGTATCATGTTTACGAAATTTTCGCAACACGAGCTGAACAAAATCAAATCAAGGATCAGATTTAGCCTGATAGGAACTAGACAGCCTGCCAATGCTGTAATTTCCCTTCCACCCTTGGTCAACAGATATTCAGCAATGTTTATTGGAGCTCGTATCCATTGTTTAAAACCACGAAGACTGTAGCCTATTAAAATTACAACAGCCTATCGTTATTTATTTCACAACATGGGGCCTTACGAGCTCCTTTCTCTTCACTTTTTCTAAGGTCACCTCTCTGCTGGATGATGTCATGGTCCCCCAGCTGTTACATCATCTGCTTTACTCAAGATGAGCCCTTGATAAACCGAGAGGCCTTGTCCTGCGCTGGATCCTGCGCATCTGTTCTCTGGTTCAGCCCGATACTGAGATAGCTCTTGATTTGTATGTATCTGTTACTGTGGTTTCTGTCCTTAATTAGCTAAATTCTATTTGCTCCATTTGCCCTTTAAATTTCTCTTTGGTAGCTGGGTAAAATGGAAAGGGAAAAGTTCGTATCTTTGTCCTCATTAACATTTGAGGTTTTTGTGGGAGTTTTTTTGTTGTCCTCTTTAAGAGCAAATTGGTTTTATGAAATGTAACTGAAGTGTTCCCAAAAGACAAAAGCGTGTCACAGACTAAGCACGTCTCACTGATTCTGTCACTCTGGGTAATGTTTTGCTGCCATAGCATCATTGTTGCTACCATGTGATGTAGCTGTATGTGCCATAACATCCAGGAAATTCACTCTGTGAAGTTTTCTGTGAGGATTCCTTTGAAAAAATTGTTATATGATTTAAATTTGATTGTCATTTTATGTGGTGGCTACGCCCTCTCTCCTTTGCCACAGTGCACTTACGAGCATCTGGACAAGCTCATACAGTGCAGCTGCTTGAATACCACCGTGCATATACTTTAGGCGACTGTCAAACTAAAGGAATAGCAGATGTCTCACATAGTTTGAAGGCCACACCCTGCAGAAGTACAGCATATGATGAATATGCTGTATGATAAAACTGAATTTACAGCAAGCCTTTTGTCCTGAGCCATCTCTTTGCATAAACCTGAAATTTAGCATGTAGATTGACCACCCTTTAGAATACCTTTCTAGCATCAATATTGTGTGTAGTGAATATTAACTGATGTGCTTATAGCCATTTCTCATCGGTCACTTGCATAACCTTTCTCATCTGTTACTTGCATAACCATATTTTGGAAATAAGTTGTTAGGGTGAATTCAATTCTGATCTGATATGGATATTTACCTTCAAATCTTGCAGATTCATAACGTGGCTTCATGTTGGTATTTAGATCAAAATATGCTGACTCACAATGCCTGGTCACCATATTGTGTATGCTGAATATACGTTTTGCACTTGCAAAAGCCAATCAGTGTCTTGTGACTTCCATTACCCTCAGATGTTTGACTTAAATGTGTGAAACCATCAAATCTGTACTACTGTTGTTTGGATTACATGCCTTGTCAGCCATCTTGTAAATAGCAAGTTATTAAATACACAGTAATGCACCCTAAAATACAAATTCATACTGGCTCAATGACAATTATAACCGAATAAACTTTTTTTTTGTTATTCATATACCTTTTTTGAGCTTGGAAGCCTGTGTCTGACAGAACCCTCTTTCTGTTCTCTGGACTGCACATAGCAAGGCCTGCACTTCCTCATCACCCAACTGGACAGATGCTATTAAGACCTCCTGCGCCACCTAATGGCTAAACTTTGTAATTTCATCAGGTTTTTTCCACCTGTCCTTTCCCTCTTTTAATTTTTATACTAGAATGGGGATACCTTGTTCAGAAAATTACACAAGATTGGTTGTGAAGTAAACTAGGAGAGAAAAAAATGTGCAGGGCTAGCTGCCCCTCTGTATGCTTTAATTTTGACGACCTGTTACTGATGTTACTGTTTACGCAAAATGGCTCCGGTATTCAGATTTGTTTTAGAATTGATCTGTAAACATAATTGAGCAGCCTTCCATCTATTGGCTCCCCCTTGAAGAAAAATGCAGGCTTCTGGTGAACTGTTATAGTGAATTCCTAACAGCTTAAAATTTTAACATGTGTACTACTTTTCTAGCAAGCTGCTGCAGTGACATTCACGCAAACTTGTGATAAACAGTTGTGGTAAACAGAGGCAGCCAACTTATGATGAACATCTATGGAAGTACAATAGCTAACTATTGTTTACCCCTTATAATTGGTGCCAGCATTTGCCAGTATCACTTATTTTATAAAAATGTATATGTGCACACATATATACATACACGTCATCAATTTCATCCATATATATATTTCATCCAATCATTTCACATCTCATATCTCATCTCTTCTCTTACAAACTGAAAACACACAAAATTATACAAAATTGTATGGTTGAAAAATAGGATACTTGGGGTTTAGATGGAAATGAAATGTATCCAGCTGCTAGAAAATGAGGTTGGATATCAATGTTTAATCCTCACACACACCCACACACCATTAATGATTAGACAGAACAAAAACAAACTTCCTGCCATACCACTTTGCACATCTCAAATGTACTCATATACAAAATAATGAAATGATCTGCCATACTTTCACTACCTCCTGTCAGGCATGATCTCAAACCCTCCTCCAGCCATGGTACAGTTACAGCCAGCTTGACCAAGGGCTGCTCAATAAAGCCACCGCTATGTAAAAATGTGTGCCACCGTGTGGTCATAGCAAGAACAGTACCTGATATTAAGCAAACTGTTTGAACATTGTTAATTCTTTTTTAAAGTAAAACCAGCTCCCAGAGTCGCTGAAAGGAATGCATGTCCAGTGTGTGCAGAAATTTCAGGAGCGGGTGTATAACCAAAGCCTTGTACTGCTCCTGCTGTCTCAGCTGTTTGACCCGCCCACAGCCTGGTGTCATCGGAACAGCTGAGCAGTGCATTCAACATGACCATTTGGTAATGGCAGTCTGCAGTTGAGGCTTAGATACACAAGGCCCAACAGCAGCTCAAGTGTGAGATCTTCACTGCAGGAGATCTCCGCTGACGTACATTTGTTAAAACATTACAAAAAGTGATCAGAAAGGACCCTGAGATTCTGTTTGGTTCAGAATGACATGAGCAAATGCTTCTTTGACAAACCGATGAGTGGAGAGAGAACTGTGATGAAAAGATGGGGAAAATGTAATCCATCTATACCCCAGTTTTCCGTAGCTGATGACAACCATTGCTCTCCAGCGTAATTCCCATAAACGCAAAGCTGCTGCATATTTGGTTTGACCATCCCGTTTAAGTCTGTATTTTCAAGGCTATGTTCAGTTTTGATGTGTGTATTCATGTTGGAAAGGTAGTCAATATTTAGAAACACACTATTTGAACCAATATATCACTGGGAGCAATGTGGTCATACAACTACATATTGCACCAAATTCACACAAAAAGTGTTATATATGTATACAAGCATAAAAACACATCTATATATAGACATACAGCAGATGTACACAGAGACGCAGTTCCACTCAGAATAAAATGCACATCAAATTATGGTGTGTAAATTACTTGACAGAAGCTTGACAACTAATTTTGCAAGCAAATTAAAAGAAACCCATGTTACCAAAGCACTGTCAGAAGTGTCTCTTCAAAAAATCCCTTATGCATATAACATTTCCCCTCCCACCATTTTTGATTAAGAAAAAATATTTATGATTCTGATCAAATACATTTCTAAATGACTTACACAGTATGTACACAATTTTTTTTCTCCAAAATAATATTCTACACCATTTAAGTCAGTTTCCCTATCTTTCTGTGAAATCCTTGGAGGAAACGCTATTGCTTGGTCTCAGTGGAATTTGAGGGTTTCCTGAGTTTGCCCTTGCAGGAATAGGAGGGGGGATTCCTGAGAACACAGAGGGAGGAGGGGCTCCCCAGTTGAGGGTGGAGTCAAACCCAGAGGTGGGGAAGATGCCCTGTGTGTGTGGAGGGGCGATGCTAACGCTGGGGGCGGCGCTGGGCAGGGGCGGGGCCACGGCTGCCTGAGGCCTCCCCGGCACAGAAAAGTCGGAGTCATCATCGAATGTCACCCACTGCTGGACGCGCGCGGCTGGGGCGGGGACCGGCTGAGGGGCCAGTAAGGAGGACGCTGACGCACTCTGATGAAGCGTGGGCTTGGAGGCTAGCGCGTGGGCGCTGAAGTCAGGGGTAAGGGAGCGCTGCTGGGTCACCGCCTGCAGGCCGGTGAAAGGGTTGGTGCTGCCCGCCGGCTGGCTGCTGGGTAGGAAGGGGTTGGGTGAGGTGCGCAGGGTCTCCTGGGACTTGCTGCGTGTGGGGACGGGGGGGCACAGCTGGAAGGAGCATGCGGTGTCCTGGCCACTGGAGAAGTCCTGCAGGGATGAGAGAGGCGTGGAGTGCAGTGACAGTGACGTGGGGAGGGGTGCGACAGACGGGGCGGGTGTCGGCCTCAGAGAGGAGCCCCTCGTTAGGGACTGGGTGTTCAGCCAGGGAGTGGACGACAGCAGGTCGGAGGTGAGTGTGTCGAAAGGGTCAGATTTCCACAGTGCATCACTCTGGAGTCCGTTCAGTCCATTAGACTGTGAAAGCAGCAACACAATCAACATTAACAACCGATACACAAAATTGGGAATGCCCATTTGAAAATGTAGCAAAAGCTGCAAACTGCTCACCAAACCTTTCCACACTAAAGCTTTGTACTACTGCGTACTGCTAAGTAACAGGCTTCAGTAGACGCTCCTTCTACTGCCACTCCACCGTGGTAATGCCATTAACAGGAACAAAAATACTGTTGCCAGATGCAAAATAAACCAAAAAATGCATCAAAATAATAACGGTGAAAATAACACTAAAGGTAAATCTAAGGTAAAATATGCAAGTTATCTAATGCATGAAGACATGTCATTGAGGCTAGAAAGATAATCTTTGCCTTTTACTGTATTTACTGATTGCTGTAGCTTTTGTGAGAGAGGGAAAGAGACATCAGGGAAACAGATACAACTAGAGAGAAATGCTAACACTGGAGTCACTAGATCACAGGGAGAATATGGTGAAATGACTAAATAAGCAAGCCATTAACCATGAATTTAAACCCTCAGGGTAGCATTCCTGGACTAACAGGTTTTAATATTGGGAAAACAAACTACAAGAACACATGAAAGAGGTCAATATTTTTTTTCCTCTGTGTCAGGTTCCTGCCATTGTATTTCATGTGTTCTTTATTTTCTTCTAATCCTCTGAAACACGAGAAAGCCTGGTTTAACCTTTCGCGACTGACAGCCCCCAGTGTGGAGGAGACTGACCTCTGAGGTGGTGGTAGGCTCTGGAGATGGGGTGTGGGAGGAGCTGCTGCTAAGGGGAGGAGTTATTGAGGCCTGAGCTGGGACAGGCTGAAGGGGAACTGGCTGGAGGGACGGCACAGGCGGGGCCGCCGGTGGCACTGTGCGCTTTGGGTGGAGCCGTGCCGGGGGTGGGGGCAGAGGCTCTGGGATGGCCTGAACAGGAGGTGTGGCTGCCTGTGGCCGCCGGGGAGGCGCCATCTCGGGCTTCAGAGGCTCCGGAAGCAAGGGCGGCACTGTCACACAAGCACGCAGGAGGAAACGTCAGGAAACCCTCACCGTTTAAGAATACAGTATCTCACATTAGCAAAGCCTATGTGGAAAACATAGGACTAATGGACAGGGTTCATTTAGGATATTTTAGGATCATTTAGGCTTAGAATTTGCAAAAAACATTCACAAAAAGATTTCTTTTGTCTACTAAATCCAGTCTGATTGGACGGGATTACAAACCAACACCAGTGCTGATGACAGGGGATGTCTCGAATGGAGTCAGTGGAAGTCACCTTGTGACGGCCCTGTTGCTGTGCTTTCAGGTTCTGTGTTGGTTTTGGGGGCCCCTGGATGAGCCTCAGGGATGGGTCTGGGGGCTCCAGGGTTGGTGGCTTTGATGGGTCTGGGAGCTCCAGGATGGACGTCTCTGATGGGTCTGGGGGCACCCTGGTGGGCTGGTGGCTGGGGCCTGAGGGTCCCTGCTCGTGGAGGAACGTTCTAAAAGAGCCCAGGGAACAGTAACCGTCACAAACATCACCGTATAATTCCATCTGCAATGTTCCTACAACACTGCAACACTCCTACAACAATGTTCCAGCAAGAAAAACTCATTTAAAGCCGAGATCCTGTTAAAAATCCGAACAGCGTGCTTGTGTTACTGGTAACTCACCGTCCTTGGGACGCCTGGAGGAGGCTGGCCGCGACCTGTGAGAAGATTAAGGCACAGCTATAATTTCAAACAGCCATGACCCCCCCCCACCAACTGGCCAATTCACTTGCATAATTCTTGAATTGAATACACAAAACGCCATCCCTTCTTAACACGACTGCCTGTGTGGTTAGATGAGTTGTGTATTTGTTATCATCCCTGAGCTGTCTTATCTGAGGCATGCAGCTTGAGTTTCACATGAACTGGGTCTGAACAGCCTGTCAGTGGGCGCAGACAATCTCTCCCAGACAGGCGTCTTTTTCACACTCTGACAACCAAAGCCAGGGCACCACTTCCAAAATGTAGTGCCCTCTTCCAGCTCCATTTTGTTTAGTGTCGGCTATATAGCTACTCCACCCACGACAATATCTATCAATAAGGTCCAACTGAAGAACAGTCTCAGGCCACATTCTGGCTAAAAGAAACTGTGAGAACAGCATCACAACAGTTAACCACCACATAGTGCTGCTGTACACAAGTCTCTTGCTACTTAGCTAGGAAGCTAAGCTTCCTCACGTTTTTGTGCGTGGATTGCTAGTTTACTTTGATTAGCAAGAAAGCATCAAAATTGTTTATAGCTGCAGCATTTTTATACTATGTTAACTTCAGCCCACTTGACAGTTAAGCCTACAGTGACAAACTAGTTGCTTCAATTTGTTATGTACATGGGATATCTCTATCCCAATGACAGCTAGCTGGCAACCACAGCTTGCTAACAGAGACTATGGGTAGCACCTGCTTATAAACAAAACACATGCTTATGCATTCTATAGACTTACATGAAGTTCATAGATAGAACATGACATAGAACATGACATAGATAACATGAAGTTCTATATAGAAATAAAACTTGTTTTTCGTGAAAAGTAGGAGAAAGCACTATTTGCAAAAAGATTATTGGCTAGTGCGAAAAGTCACATCATTTTCACAAACACAGTGCCTGCTTTGACAACATGTCCTCACGCCTGGCACCGAGTCATTCCTGCGAAGGACTCATCGACAGACCATCCCACACAGGCACACCACAGCCAGCTGCTCTCAGTGCCGGCTTTGTAATGATGGTGGGGAAACAAGAGAACACTGTCAGCCTAGCCAGCCTCTCACATTCTAACACTCACTGATGCTCTGTAACAAGATGTTCAGACGGAGCGGATCCGCACTGTTTAATGGCCACCCTTCCGAAGAGGGAAGAGAAACGCTGAAAACAAAACCGAACACATGCATGGTATTTTACCTGAGGGAGGCGGGGGCCTCTGGGGGGGTGCCGGCCGGGAAGGGGGTGCACTGGGTCGTGGGGGTGGGGGTCGTTTGGGCTCCAGCCCTTGAGATGAGGGGGCACTGATTGGCTGGGGATCAGCAGGCATGTCTGAGACAAAGAGATATAGAGTTCTTAGGTACCTGAAAGTGGTCATTAGGGGGTCACAGCAGCAGTTTCTCTACACATCTGGAATGTGGGTCAAGCCTTTAAATACAGACACGCACCTTACAGTGTACCGTACTGATATGATTCTAGAATTGTCCTTTTTTAAAACATGTATAATCATACTTAAAATAAATGAAATCGCATGGTAAAAATGACTGAAATTCTGTACTAAGGGTTTATAGTTTTTCACCAATTAAGCCATGACAGAACAGCCTGCATTACCCTGCCAGGGTCCTGCAGGCCGCGGGGGCGGGGCTGCTCGGGTGGGCCAGCTGGGGGGTGCAGGGTCCAGCGTGGGGGAGGGACAGGGGCTGCTCCTGGGTGAAGAGGTGGGCGATGTTCCAGGCCCTGTGCCCACGCCAGGCTGCAGTTGCTGGGACACAGCCTCCTCCACCTCCTCACTGTAGTCTTCCACATCATCTGCCACAAGGACAACCACACATGGCAGTCAGACCATCGCTGTGACTCACTGGCACTAAGGAAACATTAAACCAGTAGAAGTACAAGCAGAACTGCACTCACACTATGGGGTGATAAAACTGATAATGAATTGAAAGCAGAACTTAAAACAGTTAGCACTATTCAAAAATATCATGCTAAATCACAACAAAGCACAGTAGTGTCTTCTCTTTGAGGTATTACCTTATTTTAGCAATTATGATAGTTAAATGTTATGTGGTGGGCTGAATGAAATGTTTAGTGATATTTATACGGTTACGAATACACAAGGCAAGACAAGAGGACCTTGTGGTTGAAACATATGACAGCCGAATGTTATGAGCGCCACAAAAGAAACTGGGTAATCTCCCAATTCGTGCTTTTCCATTTTAGTTCTCCATTGTAATTGCTGTCATAAGCTCTTCCAAATAACCACTGTTGGTACCTACACACTATGAGCCTTATACTGGCAAATTATCACACACTGTTTTTTTAACAAAGGTGTGGTCATTGTGTATAACTGCCGGTTGGGCCGAATGGAAACAAACAACAACTACAGAAGGTGGAAGACAGCCCTGCAGCAGAGGCTGAAATTTACTTCCTGTTCCTGTTAGATATGCTATCACCATATGAGTGTTATATACCCTCCATGTCGTAGTCTCCACCCAGGTCAGCATCCTCGGCCAGCAGAGTGGAGCCCGAGGAGGATGGGACTTCGCCGAAGTCCGCACTCATATCACCCTCCAAGCTCCTGGCCCAGTCGGGATTTTTCAGCTGCACCTCGATGGTCTTCCCAAGAATCTGTGCACAAACAGGCACTGCTCACTCTTTCCTCACAGTTTCATTTTTCGCTGTCTGAGGAAACTAGCAGAGTGTGCCAAAATTCGTTTTCATTGTTATTTGTTGCGGTCAGAAACTCACTGTGGTGGCATTCAGGGATAGTGCAGCCAGGGCGGAGTAGCCATCGAGAAATGTGACCAAGACTTTCTCCTCCACGAATCTGACAACACAGAAGGCCAAACAGTTATATTAAAAATTTGTAGTCTCTGCCTATGCTGTAGATTGACCCATGTAAGTGTGAGGTACATGCCTCATATGGAGCATAGTCAGAGAACTCAAGCATAGACTTATTCGGTCATTACTACAATAACTATGGTTAATCAGTTGGTTTAGAATTTAAACCGATACTGACTCAACTGAACAGTCTTAAGCGTTAATGTCATTAAGAATAGACATTAAGTCATTAACACCACACAGCTCTTTCACTCAGTCTTCACCTGATGAGAATGACCTCCCCAAAGGCTGCAAACTCATTGAGCAGGTGTTCAATCATGGCGTCGTCAAAGCAGTCCCCCTCTCCGGCGTCCCACAGGGACACGAGCACTGTGCCATCTGGCGGTCCCTGGAGTTCCATCACCTCCCTATAAACCTGGTAACGGGCCTCTGCGTCCACCTCCAGAACATCAACATCTATGATGGCTACGACCGGCCTGCAAAACAACGCGCAAAGCATTACACATTAACATCCTGCAGACATCAGACAAACAGCGGCAAAGCACACAGATGTGTAATACGATACGATGAATGCAATGTTATGAATATAATTCTTCGTACTGTGCATGTGAATGACATACAAGTAGCTGCGTACAAAAAGTTTGTTTTTATTGTCTTTGCATAAGGAAGGGCTATCCTCATACAGGAGGGGAATAAAGTGATCTAGTCTTATCCAGCCAAACACAAAAGGAGCTTTAGTGACAAGATCAACTCCCAATGACATCAGAGCCTTTACCTATGATCTGACATCTTCAGTTCTGCTCTGCCATAATATTGAAGAGTTCCTGGACTCCAAAAGCGTTCAAGCTCCTCATCACTAACAGTTGCATGCACCAGATCCGTCTCTTCATCTGCTGAATGCATAAACACACAGTGTTTGATCAGGGGACAGTAGGTGAACGTACTCAGGACCACCATTAACTGGTGGAAACATAAGCTATGGTAATAAAACATTACAGTGAACCTTACCAGGACTGAGATAGTTCCATTTCCTTCTTTTCCAGAGCACACGGTCTGTCCACGCAGGTGTTCGACACTTCTCACTGGTGTCATATTCATCTGAGAACAAGTCGTACTTATAGGTGGGTGGGAACTGTATTGGTCCTTCAATAAACCCTTTGAAAACCTGGGAAGATGGCCATATAAAAAAATGCCAACTATAATGAGATGCAAAGTACTCAAAAGGAAGGAACAGAACTGAGCTATTTCTGACTGACTTCATCATTTACTGATGGACTGAACCCACACCTGTCCAGCGTCCCTCTGCTCCTTGAGCTGGTCGCTGGCTGTCAGGGTCTCCCATTTCTGCTTTCCAACCAGTTCTTTCACCTCCTCGCCAGACAGATTGATGCGGTAGTTGAAGTCTCCGCACCAGAAAATGTAATCGTGGGAGTGCAACATCCTGCCCTGGACACACGGCACAGCACAGCAGACTCATAACAAGAGCTTAGGTAATCTGTAACTTCATCAAAGAGTCCTCTGAGGGCAATACTAAATGACCTCTGGTAACTGTTTTCTGAAGGGGTCTCAGCTTTTGAATTCATATGCCTGCTTTGATGTCTGCTTCTGAGAACCTTGCCATCCACATAGACACACCCACAAAGAGCATGTTGTACTGTATATAATTATAATTAAATTATTAACTTGCTTACCATGCTTTTACAAAGCTTACACATTAGTAAGTCTACATCAGTATCCCTGGTTATTTACTGAAGCAATTGAGACAGAATTCTTTACTTCATGTTGTGACTTCATCCCACTCTGAATTAGAACCTGTAGCGTTGTGGTGACGAGTCCCATCTGCTCAGCCCTGTTGCCTGTCATACCGCACTGCTATAGTTACCATGGGGAAGCTGAGTTTGCGGGAGATCTCGTTGTAGTCGTCGTTTCTCTCCTTGACCTGCGACTGGCCAGCGGCGAAGTGCGAGCAGACGAAGCAGATGCTGCTGGAGTGGAAGAGCATGCGAACGGCCACCGCCCCCTTGTTCCCCGTGGCTCCGCCCATGCCAGTCTTCACAGTGTCAATGGCAACGTCCCTGAAAACAGCACAGACGGGCTTCAGCTGACACTCAATCCGTTTGTACGAAGCGCTTCGTTGAATTCCATCTTACTTCCATTTAAATGACATAATTTCCAATTTAATTTATTTTTCAGTTCAATGTTATTGTACCCAATCCTACTAAAATTCCAGCCAAACTGACTTGTTCTGGTGTGTCAGGCACGTCAATTTGCCTTTTCATTTTGTATTTCAGCTTTCCACAATTTCAATAACGATCACATATAGAATATGCAGTTAAGTACTTTAATAAAATGCACATTGTGTAAAACCTGAAATATTAATGATTTTCAAACGATTAACTAATTAATATTGGTGGGTGACTTTTTGCAAAATCAAACAGAACTGATGAGTTCTGGACTTGACCCCATTTGAATCACAACTGATTCCTTAATTCAGAATCAACCCCAACATTGTGACATACTGTTCAGATACAATTATGTCAAAAGGATAAAATCCAGCCTTGCAATTTCTAGCTCTCCATCAGCTATTTGTTCAATTCTAGCTCATGATACTGTTGCCTTACTTGTATCGTTCTGTATCAGATCGAGACATACTTCTCCTTTTTAATTCCTGTTCAGAGCAACGGTCTCTGTGTTTAACCAGGTTAAGTGGGAACTGATGACACATTTGTGGAAAGTACACAATAAAAAAACCTGGTCTAATTGATATACTTATATTAAGAAGAGCTTATTTTTTGCTAGGATGACTATAAAGGAGGAGCAACAGAGAAATGAAAATCAATGCAGCTGAAAGATCATGAAGGCAGGTTCAGACATACATACCGAATGAATGGTGCATGCTGGGGCCGAATGAAAATAAAGAGACAAACTCCCACAAGCTGTTCTGAGGCTAGCAGAACATATTTGTGATCCCTTGAGACAGTCTTCTGCAGTTCAGTTGCCCAGAGCTTCTGATTGGTAGTGCTGTGAGAGGGTAGTGTAGTTAGATACTAACACAGAGCCTGATGAATGGTGCTGGCACAGGTCAAACAAGTATAATACATATTGACAGATATGTATAATCAAGTACTTTTAAGTTCAATAACATGATTTGTAAGCACAAACACAATGTTATGAAAAACCATTTGCATTTGCAACCATTGCATTATTCATGCCAGTCCACTGTTATTAGCTGCAAAAATCACATAGAGTAATTTCATCTATTGATAATTAGCTTAAGCGATACCATTGGTTACAGAGGTAGCCAGCTGATCACTATTGCTAGAAAATTAAAAATGGTTTTAGAATAACTACATTACATTTTATATATATATATATATATATATATATATATATGTATGTTATATACCACATGTTAGGTGGTTCCTTAGCTTACAGTTCAGTGGGTATTCAAATGGAAGTGCACAAAGCTATTTCAGGGGCAGAGAACATATTTTCGTTTCTCAGTTTCGACTCGCTCGAACAGGTCTGAACAAGACATTTCTTCTCTCCAGTGAATTACAAGTATGAGGAAACTTAACTTTCAATCTGTAACAAATCAGTATTTTTACATTCTTAATTTAAGTCCTCAACGCATATTCTTATGGCTGATCCACACAAATCGAGGCATCTGTACTTTTATGGGGCTGTCAGCTGAAATTCCCAAGTCGCCAGCATGCACAGTAAGTCTGATAAACCCATACAGAGAGAGATGGCAAAATGCATTCTGGTGTTTGTATGATACTTCGATTGCTTCAGAGATGGTAACGAAATCAGAGAAGAACTTCAAATTAGCTTGATTTACTGTGAGAAACAAGACATACTTATAAAAGTGCAACTGAAATCCACTTAAATGAACCATTCCATAACAGCAAATGGGTTAAACCTGTTTTTCCCCTTTTCCTTCCCTGCAGTTTCCTCTAATTGTCAATGTTGAGAACTACTAAGTATTACACTAGTTAGGACACATTATGAAGACAAAAGCCCACAGAAGAACAATGCATTTTACAGATCTTTTTCAGCACACTCTCATGAATCTCATCATTGTGGTGCTCATGGCATTCTTAGAATTCTACTAGTTAAAAGGTTGACAAATATCATGATTGTCCAATTTGTTGGAATCAAGTGTAAATTTCTCTGTACTTTCTCTAAACCACACAACATTTTCTGGATAATGTCCAAATTGCAAAAAAACTGCAGGGCAAAAGTAACAAGAGACACATACAAAAGCATGCCTCACCTGGCACTGACAATGTTGCCTGCGTTCAGTTCTACCATTTCTTCAAATCCAATGGCAAAAATGTCTATAGGGTTGGCTTTACTACCTAAAAATCAACCAGACAACACATCTTCAGAATGGTCAGGTCATGTAAGAAAGACAAAAAAACAACAGAAATGTGAATAAACATGTGAAACAACTATCCACACAACAGGTTCAACAACCCCAACGGACTGACGCTCACCTCGAAAACTCGCATTCTGCGCTAACTTTGGGGCATCCAGCAGCCACTCATAGAGCATCTCGCTGCGGTAGTTAATGCTGCGGATCTGCTTCCCGCCGTTGACATTCCAGGTGCCCACACACACCCTCACCTGCCTGGGCCTGGTGAACCTGTGCTGGCTCTCACACATCCCCAGGAGAACCCCAGGGGACGCTGCAACGGGAGACAACAAGCACACTTCTTTGTGGAGGAATAACAAAAACACAACACATGCCAGTGCCAGGCAATATTATACGTGAAAGGAACAAAAGCCCAGTACATAAATAATACATAAAACAGCAATATTGGATTGAAAAGGGTGATCAAAAGACCTCCAAATACGTGCAATGGTACTAGACAACAGTTACTGTACCTAATTGTAAAACTGGTTAAGAAACTAACTGCTGAAGCATTTGGGAGCTATAGCACACAGACATTAGCTGGAGAGGTGACACAAATACTATGAATCCAGCTGGTCAGAGTGGGATAATAGCAGGTGCTGGCCACACAGTGCAACTCTGCTCCTCACTTTTCAGCATGCACTGGGCGTCTCGTGTACCGTTCAGACTGCTGGTGGTGAGCAGGGCTCTGGCTTTGTCCGCGAGGTCAGTGTTCAGAGTGCTGCCCAGGCGCAGGCAGTCGATAGCCTCCTGCTTGGAGCTGTCAAAGAAGTTGTTCTGGATGGTTCTGGTGACCGAACGAGCACCATCTTTCAGCTTTCCGCCCTGTAGGGAAATCATAGGAAGGGAAGAATGTTTTTTGCGGAAATGTGAGAAACAACTGTAAAGTTAAATCATTCTCCTGTATCACAGTATTTTTTTGACTTCTGGTAGAGGGCTTAATAGACAAGCCGGAGAGATAGTTAAATTGGTAACTTCATTAGCTGACTGGCACTACTAAAAAGAACCAAGCTAATGATTTAGCAAGACACCATTTTTCTCACTGTGAGAAAAGATTTGAGCATTTTTCCATAACTCCACAAAGACAGTGGGACATCTGACCACTTTCCATGACTTCTCAGGATGTGAATTTTTCATGGGTTTTGAAGGACCACGGGGAAGCCTGACCTTAGCCTTTCCTTCCAGCGCTCCTGTCCCAGCATAGATCTTGCTGATGGAGTCCCCATTCAGAGACCACATGGTGCGGAAAGCTTCCTGGAAACGGCCCACCAGCTTCTCTGTCAGCCCCAGGTCCTCCAGCTGTTGCTGGACCATCTGTATGGAAGTACAAGAAACACCCAGTCAATGACATTCAGGGCATTCATAGCAGTTCCCAATCACTGAAATTACACTGGATATACTAAACAAGTAAGTCTATTAATAAAGAATACAGATATCAGTAAATCTAAGCGAATGACCTTTGTCTTAAAGATTATTTTTCCAGAGAGTCAAATACTTGCCAGTTCAACAAAGACAGGACAACCACCAGTATTCTTAATATGCTGAGTGAGACTCCACTAAAGCCTTCCGGTTGTGTCTACTGACACTATTTTCCACACACAAACTTGATGACTTACTGGTAACTTGGATTTGCTCACCTCTAGTCCAAAGAATGTTTGCACACTGTTGGTTCTATCCAGGCAATCCAGACAATTAACACGGATGGTACCAGTCTGGCATCTGAGACAAAAAAAAACGACTGGTATGACAAGAGGAAAGAGACACTTCCCTGTTTAGGTATGTGTAGACATCACAACTGTCAAATGCAACATAAGCACTATAGAGCTGACTGCATGAAGGGACGGCAGTGTAGCATAGTGGTTAATTAAGGAGCAGGACTCGTAACCGAAAGGTTGCCGGTTCGATTCCTCGCTGGGACACTGCTGCTGTACCCTTGGGCAAGGAACTCACTAAATTGCACACAACTGCCTCACTAAATATCCAGCTGCATAAATTGATAATATTGTAAAGAACTGTAACTGTAAAAGATGCTCTGGATAAGATCGTCTGCTAAATAATGTAAGGAATGAGCTGCCTCTTTTGTTCCACCTGCAGAGGACCCCTGCACTTTGTGAGGAGTGACCCTTGCTCCCTCACCTCTGGACACCCCCTTCCCCGGAGTAGGCGAAGAAGCCGCACTCCTCCAGGAACCTGCTGACCTGAGGATGCAGGACATTTTGCAGCTTGTCCGTTTTTCCCCCCCTCACCATCTGGTGGTAGTCGAAGTTGACCATCTTCACTGCTGAGGCATGCACTGACGCCTTCAGATGACTCTGCAGGCACATATGCACAAACGGAAGATGTGAACTGCTGTCAAACCATGACACACTTTCTCTCTGAGCAAACAGTAGGCCTCAGCGCTAGCAGTTCTCCTATCTTTATGGGTGTTTAAAACACATTACAGTGTTTTAAAAGACAGACATAAAAACACAGTAAAACAGACACACTCTTGACTAGTGATCCACCAGACTAGACTTTGAAGCTTGTTTCCTAACATGGAAGAAACAGATGCACCACCAACAAAGCCGTGGAGGGCCCTGGAGGCTCCGCCCACCTGATACGCCCTGCTCAGCAGCTGCTCCCCTCCCTTGATCCCCAGCAGGTTGACCACCACCTGGTTGCCATACAGCCCTCTGAGCGAGTCGAAGTGCCTGCAGAGTTCGCCACACAGATCAGACAGACACAGACACAACCACCCGTGTCAAAACAGTACTTCCTCCAAGCGCCATAATTAGTATCTTTTACTTACATACAGTACTACATACAGAGAAGACACCCACTATTTATGAAGTCAGAGTAATTCCAGCATACCTGAGAATTTGCAAATACTGCCCTGTACTGTAACATACTGATACAAAAAGCTTAGGTGCAAAACCACTATATTTTCAGCATAAAGAGCAATGGATCAATGCAAAACACAAGGTATAAGTATGAACATTCATCTTTCAATTCAGTAAAATTCATGAGTGTACCTATGAAAACATGGGCCAGGAATGATCCAAATACTCACAACCATGAATCTACAAATTACCAGGGTCTCCCGTATTTCAACCTAAGTCACTCTACACACACATCTCCCTTTCGGACTGTTGCAGACTGTAAAATGGGAGTGCACTTTCCACACGGAAATGCTTGAGGCAGTGATGCTTATCAGAGTTTAACTACTTCCCAGCACTGGTGTGATGAATCATATCCTACAATGGCCTTCTGTTACAATGTTACATTTGCTCTTGTATTGTGCTTATTTTTCCAGAATAGTGCGCACCTGGCACTTTTTTACAGACAAAAAAGATTATTTATTGACAGTACATGCTGCTATTCCCCTCCAAATATACCATAAAGACATGCTGCTATAAAGTCATGCTGCTACTCCCCTCCAGATGTTTACAAAACTGAGTGTATTGTATATAGATATATGTTGTTTTAATTTTCTTTCTGATTTATGTACACTGTTGGTATAGGAGAAACGGCATTTCATTCTTGATTGTATGCAAGTGCATGATAAAATAGCAATAAAGGAAATCTGAACCTGAATCTGCAATAAGCCATTATCCCATAGCGCTGGTTATGATACACTTATGACAGTCATCTATAAAAATGATTAAAAGCTGACAAGGAGGAGGAACTGCAAATCTACACAACTGAAGTCCTTACATAAATATGTATATTTATTTTATGGAAGCATACATACCACTATAAAAATAAATACTGAATTGTTTATTTCTGTTGTTGGTTGCCAGCACAGGACATTTGATGCCAGGCATCTTTACAATAAGTGTTAACAGACAGTGTTTCCCAAACAGATGCTAAGCTCCCCAATCCTGGCTGGCTTGCCAGGTGGATATTTCTTTTTATTACCTTTCAAAGGCTGGTGCGTTTGCTTCAAACCCACGCGACAGCCTCACACGATGTGAGCCAACCTGTTGAGAGCAGATGCAAATAAACAGCTCTGGTGGCTTAAAAAACAAAGACACTCTCAGGGAAGTTCAAAGTTCAGCATATGTTCATTAACAATGTAAATTAAAGGTAGCAGACAGTACTGCAATGCAATGGTTTTTTTTCCATTTGAAAAAGATATTAGATCTCATTGTGGTGCCTATTATCAAGTTTAGTCCTGCCCTTTTAAAATGTAAGTGGTGCATGCTTTGACTTGTAATGGGAACTTCCGATTTCAACCCTTTGCCACTACTGGTGGTCAGTGCACAAACTCTCCGATACACTTTATCAGATGCCAAAGAAACTCATTATACAGACTGCCAAATGCTGCCTGCAATTCAGATGTCGGTCCTCTCCTCTTTCACTGCAGAGCGATGTACTGTCAAGGCCATGGGTCCTGCCATCCTGACAACACTTCCCAATCTGAGAGGATGTTGTGAAAACTTCCCTCTGTGCAATATATGAGTTCTGACAACACTCTTTGCAGGTGTTCTTCACCAAGAGCTGGGGTCACCTTCATTAGAGGAAATTGCCCTTAGGGCTCCTTTGCCTTGGAACATCTTACCATTTCCTTCAGTACAACAGTATTATACTTTGTGGGTGAAAGCCAAAAATCCTACAACAACCTTTTGTAATAAATTTATTTGAGGGTTTGACTATATACTCTATGCAAAGCACACCACTAAATGGGAGAAATAAGCAAAATAAGTCCAGGAGACTGATCAACAGTCCAACTTCATCTGTACAAAAGCCATTTCCTGTGAACTGTTGACCACTGACATCCAGACCTCAGTATAAAGTCCATCCCCATATAAATGGAAGTTTAATATCCAAACACCAGATGTAGATTCTTACCCTTATCTTTATTCTGCAAGTTACAATTTTGATTCAGCTGCAAAATATCCCCTGGATAGATGTTTTGATGGCCTGAACACTGGGGCAGTATGCACTGATGGAGAAGGCAGAGGAGTTTCCACTTCTCTGATTGGGAACATGAAGATCTATTTAACAGTACTTGCACTCGTACTTGTGGTTGTGCTTTTCCATTCTCCACTTAAATTTGTTGTACAGCTCTCCATAAAATGAAATAAAATGTCTAAATTCTGCATGGCATCACATGTTTCCAAAGTTCTATCCTGTGCTTTTTCAATGCTGACTGTGCTGTGCTGTTAAAGTGAAAGTTTGGCCGTACCTGAATACCAGGCTGCTCCCAGAACAAAGGTACAGATCCACGGATTTGAATGAAGGAAGACACCTTGTCATCTAGGAAGATCACCTGCAAATTCAGCAATTAATACATCAATCTGTTGTTTTTATGAAATCAGAGATAACACACATTTAATGCATAAGGGGCAGTATGAGTCACAAGAAACAAACAAAAAAAAAACAAATTCGTAGGCCCCAATGCTCACTCAGGGTGAGGAAACCTGCCTTAAGATGGACAAATTTCAGTGAGAGACAGAGTAAGTCACTAATCTGAAAAAAGACAATACGAAACAACCCACTTCAAAGTGACAAATACAGGATCCTCCACATTAAGGCTATTTCTTTGACAACAACATGCCACACGCACGTTTAACACGCTCCCTACCTGTTCCGTCTCCACGAAGTTGGCCACCTGGCCGTCATCGTTGATGCCGCGGACGTTGAAGCGCGTGCCGGCCCTCTCGGAGCTGAGGCGGGAGATGACACAGGCCTTGGCCTGCTGGTGGCCAGCGTAGACGGTGCGGATCTCCACCCCGCCGCACATGAGCCGGAGCAGCCACTCGTCACAGTTCACCCCATAGTGCTTCAGGTGGAGGTGCAGGGACTGGTTCCTGGCACAGAGCCAAAACCAACAGAAAGACAGCATTCATTCATTGCTATCTTTAGCACTATGGTCATAACAACCTTGATCCTGGATGAGGTTTTCATGACTGAAAAGTAATTAAAGTTATCTTACAAGAGCAGTTATTTGAACAAGACAGAGTCAATTATTACTTTTAAAATTATGGTGGCGAATCAGTGACAGTTAAGCAAAATGCTACAATGAATTGCTTGATGAATTGCTTGCTTGCAATGGCACATATTAATTTCTACCCTGCAAGACATAAAATGTTAAGTTCTACACTGTGAGACACATCATCAAATGTATTGTTGCACATCACTCACCAGAAGAAGCGGTTATCCGTTGCACCCTCCTTTATCCTGCGGTAGGCGTTGAGACTCAGATCAAAGCTCGCCCCGCTGGATGACCAGGCAAAGTAAAAGCTGCCTGAATTCAAGATCTTCCGGATGTCTACAATCTTGTCCTCGTCTGTGGGGTCATTCCTCAGCGACACAAAGTCAGTGGAAGTGACCCGGAACACTTCCGAGTCCTGTACCTTCCCCATAGACATGCACCCGGTGACCAGGACGAGGCTGTGGAGCATAGTGTCCCCTACAGGACAAGAGATGAGGCAGCTTGTAGGGAATTTTGCCTCCGAAATAGACCCTTAATGAGTTTAATCATCACAGATAATGCAAAGTTAGAGAATGGCAACACAGAATACACACTTATGGAAAAAACATCCTTTTGTATAAGGTGTTTCTCCACCATGAACTAAGATGTCATTAGCCTAATTTTTTTTTCTTTCTGCCTAAAGAAGCTGAGAATCCCAGTAATCTGAGGGGGAAATAATTTCAACACTGATATTAATTTTGTAAGAAGCAACAAGCACAGTGGTGCCATGCTGCCAAAACAACATACTCCTCTCTGATTCAGATACAAAATAATAATTATTTCCCACTGTCAAAGAATTTACAATGCATTCCCTCTATACCAGTTTTTGCTTTGCAAAGACTTTCAGCAAGAATTAGATTTGCTTTCTGTCCCTGCCAAACTTTGTTCGAACCCCAGAGAAATGTATTCTCTCCTGGGACTGTTCATATATGTCAAACACTTAAATGAGCTCACCATATCAATAATACATCCTCTCAGCAAAACTCTCTATATCAATAAGATATTAAATTCAATTTAACAGTTTAATATGCCTTGCTATTTTAAAAGAGCTTGTCCCTAGCAAGCAAGCTAGCACATATAGCCAAAGTAACTTCCTACTCTGCATGACAGCAGGTGATGTCTGGTGTTAAAAAGTCTACATTTGCATGAAACAAAGTGAAAACAACTATTACAAACCATTCAAATTCAGTAATTCCAAACTTAAATTTGCTTAGCTAGCATGTTACCGACAGAATCCAGCTTATGCTTCTAGAAAGGAAAAGCTTTGCAAACCAAACTGCAAACTCGCACCTAACTGAATAATCTGCCAGCAGCATAGTGCCAGTTTTAGAGCCAATATGCTAAAAGCATTCAATCCATTTATACTGTGTTACTACACATATAGGCTTTTCCAGTGATTATACCACTGCCTTCAAGTCACCAGGTAGGAACTACAGATCTATAATATTCTGAAATGGCCAAAAGTGTCTGACGTATAAGAGGACAGGTTTACTACTAATTATCTTTAATCTTTGTTTTGATTTCAGCTCCCTGTGTTACAATAACAGACTCTTCAAGACTCTGGAAGTCCCTAGAAGAGGACACTGCCCACAATGTTTCAAACTCTCCTATCACGAGCTAGAGTAAGCACTCTCCTTACTAAGCATTCCACTCCGTGTTAAGAGAGTGACGTGATTTGTGTACATACTGCAGAGTTCACCGAGACCTGTTAACTCACCAAGGTTGAGCTGCAGCACTCCCAGAATTCCATAGGCATCCAACATTTTAGAGTATGTGGACTTAATGGCTCCCTTCTCTGCAGCAGCTGTTGGAGGACACCCCACATAAACCTTTATTAACACCAGATTGCAGGCACATGAAGAGTTCCCTTGTTTCACGTTTAAAAGGTTTGCACAAAAACGGGACACTGGGAGAGAGAAGTTCAGTGGCTTAATAATGCGTAACAGTAAATCTTCTCATGCAACTCATTTACATCCCAAAGCACAAAAGGTGAAAATGTCAAATGACTAATGACAAAAGAGATCGGCTTGTTGACCGAGAGCAAAAAAAAAAAACTGCTGACAGAGCAAACAGCTGACACAGTTACAGTAAGCACAGGTGAAACACACATGAAGCACAAAGATCTTTACAGATAGGGTGCTGTACTACAATACATGGATAAAGTCACAGGGAATCAGAAAAAAGCACATTCACAGAGCTCCCACGTATGGCATCCTAGACAACACTCCACCGTGTTCATTACTGCAGTTGTCATCCAGATGACCAACTTTTTCAAGATGTCCATGCGATTCTGGGACGTAAAGCCTGATAGAATCAGCGGAAGCTCTGCTTTTAATAACAGAAGGTGCATGTTCTTGTTTTGCCACAGGGCATGCGATTTATTTCTTACACAGAACAGCCACTGCTCCTGACTCAAACAGCAAGCATTCTTCCCGGTTCCGTGACTCCACTATTACGCTGTATGGGGGCGGGTCCAGTTTGTGGTGAATGCGATATCCTTTGCTGAAGGCCATTGCAGGTTCCCTGGGATGACTGGACCAGTCAGGTCACGCCTAACGGAACACAGAGCCGTGACCTGTCAGTACATGCACAGTTCAACTGGGGTACAGAAGAAATGTTCACACCAAAATCACTTCTGCTCTCCAATGGATTACGCATTATATATTACTGCATTTGTAACAAAAGGGAAATGGGCGTGATCAGAGTATTAGTACATCACTCCACAACTTAACACTTCAATGACCTTACGGTTAATGTGTCCCCCCAAACCAAAAGATTGTGGGCTAAACACCTAGACAAATCATTCAAAATACTTCAAAAACAATACTAGCTAAGAAGAGATGGCTTTGGGAAGTGACATCATAATAGTCAGGGGTCCAAAGAGTGCACTTTCGCAAAGCTGCTTCTGATATGTGCATTTTAATGAGTGCATTCGAATGTGCAAAATATCAAGCCGAGATAAAGATCTTCAACTTTATTTTTTCTGGATACATACAAGGGAGGATCCCAAACAAACTCTGGAGTTTATATGGATATCGTGCTGAACATACTTGAGTCAAGCACCTTCCTCAGCTTAGTTAAAGTGAATTTGCTAGACATCTAGTCTAGCTGTCATCGAATGACCTAGATGCTCCTTAGAGCCCTTTCACTTTTACCCGTCTAGTAACATCGGAAGCCCTGTCAGAGAACGCCAGTGACAGATACGTGTTAATGTACCACATACTTCGGGAAGCGATCGATAAATTATTATGATTACTATTATTCACAACACGTCACGATTAACAATTTCCATTCCATGTACAGCTAGTTAGCCTGAACAGTCCGATTCTAGCTAACTCTAATTTAGCTAGCTAGACTTCGCCCGCAAGCTATCTGCACAGCATAGTTGAGAGCTAAAGTCCATGTTAAGTTAGGTTATTAACGCAATAGCAAAGCAAATAGCTAACGTTATTAATCTAGCTTTGTAGCCAGCTAATATATTTCCGCGGACTAAAATAATTTGCTATCACATTCACTCGTAGCTAACTTATTTAAGCTAGCAAGCTAACTAGCCAGCTACCAACTCTTCCGGCAGTAGACTAACAAAAGTTGGACTATAGCCATCAGACTGCATTCTGTTTCGAAACACCTTCCTTCGTACAGTCAAATGATATCGCACAGCACTAGAAAACAGTCGATATCCTTTGTCAATTAACCTTTTGTAAGATATTCAAAATACGTTCTCTGACACCTTACCCACTGGCTCCGTCTCCTCGGCACCAAACTTCTCAGCGTGGGCTTTGATAACAAACTCGTGTGTCCCACCCACCCAACGTAACGTCTAGTCGGCCCATTTCCAAACTTCTCGGTTAACTAGGGGCCCCTTGCGTTTGGAGGGAAATACGACAGTTCTAGCTTGCATAGCCCTGGCTGTATGGATACCAAGTTCTGGGGTTCATCAAACGACTCAAGAAAAGAGTGTACAATTTAGACTGGACAAATCAAAGAAAAAAAGGCCATTAGAGACGATGCAGCACTGCATAAGATTCCTTTGTTCGTTAACTATGTGGGCTTAGTGCTTGGATGCTAACCGACCAGGAAAAGTGGAAGTGTTCTTGTTTGTTGGTCAAAGGGCAGTGTTTCCGCAGCACAAATCGGAAAAATCAGTTCTCGAGTGCGGGGCCGCTATGCTGTATGTCCTGATCCACTGTGGTCATTAAAAGTCTCATGACACTTATCACAAAGAATAGGGGTTTCCAAAGTGTCCTGGCTAAATCCCCAATCTGACTGCATCAGTTCGGCCATCTGATTATGTCAGGTAATAAACTAATTATTTTCCTCTGGCTCCAGTTCAGCTGATGTGTGGCGAGTTTTATATTACAACACCTCCCACCAAGGTGGGGTCTAACATTGAAAAACATCTCCATACCTGTCCACATGGTCGGCTGGACATCTCCAATTTCAGAAAACAATACACATTCAAACAAGAATATCCAGTCTACACTGAGCTGCTAACGTAGCTAACTTGTGGTACAAGCTAAGGTGACAGGCTAACATTTGCTAGCTAGCGAACGAATGGCTTCATCATTTTACCTCATAAAACCATTTTACAAAAATAAACATATTGCTGTATTTTATTACAATAAAATACAGGTAATACAAACTTTATATAACACTTTCTGTGATCATTACCCACATTTAGAAATTTTTGAACATTTAAAAATCGAGAAACGGGACATAACGCCGCCTACCTGTCATTAGCAGAAATAAAACTTTGAACGAGCTGGTGGCTGGTGCGCGCGACGCAGACGTCACATCAGAGCTCATAGATACGTACCAGGCAGAGATTCAACCAAAACACAATGAAAGAGAGTGGCTTTGTGAAAATACATCACATGTTATTTACTCCCGTTACCCTTAAGTATATCAGAATCCTTTAAGGACAAAGTAATCAGAGAACTGACCAGCCTCTGCCAATCCTTTTCTCCTTTTCTTTGTCTAATTGCCATGGCTCTTTGTGTATTTCTAGATGCCTGGTTTATATCCACCTGGATGTTGAATCATAATCTTAGACTCAGACTATCCAAGAAAGATCAGCTCTACTTAGCAAAACCCTCTCCTGTCTTAGATCACTCAGTAACCCATACTAGTGGTACATTTGCCAGGCAAATTGTACTTTTAATAACTCAGACCTGCATGAGTTTTCTTAGGAAGATAAATTTAATCTGTGTATTGTCATCACTTAATCCCACTACCTGGTCTAGAGCCATATATTATTTTACTTGGGTCTCTGCAACTCTGTTATCTGGCCTCCCTGTCTCTGTGAAAAAAAATAATATCACTCATTCATAACACTACTGTAAAACTAATCTTCAGGCTCCCAAAATATGCCTATGCCTCATACCTTCTATCCATCATCAGGGTTTACATCCCTGCACATTCTCTCTGCACATCAATCTCTAGTCCTCTGGCAGTAGCCTTCTTCTCTGGGCCCTTAGTGGTAGAATAAGATATCTGGAAATATCAAAACTGCAGAATCACTCACCCTCCTTCAACAAAGACTTAAAGACTAGTTTATATTAAGACAATGATTACAGAATAATTGAATCCAGACATTCTGCCAATTTGTTGGGTCAAATTTTCACAATTAGTATCTTTCAGGATGGATGGCTCACAGCTATCCGCATAGTCTCAGTATGTTCTCCCACTCAGTCTGCCTGAGAAAAACAAACTCAACACTCAAGAACAGTGATAATAATTAAATTCTGTTTGGATTTTTTCTTTACATTGGGTTTCATGCAAGCATTGCAATAAGGTGCACCACTGATGTATTATTTTCAGGGGTTTTTGGCACATTGTATAAAACTCTAGGGTTTCATGTGAGTGTTTCATTCAGGTCTACAAACTCATCATGCTATCATCTGTCCAAATATGTGTCTTCTTTAAAAAAAAACCTAAGGACTTGGTGAGCCAATTGCCTTAAAACAGTGGTATTGTGCAGTTTGCCACTGTTGTACTTACTTCCCACTACTGATATACCCCCACTGTAAATATAATTTCACTGATGCTCCAGGTGTCCCCCACATCCTTGATCGGCTCAGGGATCTCCAGCAAGTACTCAGGGTTCTCCCATTAACTCCCAACTACCTGCACTCATTAATTGGTCATGACAAGAGTCCTGTCAGGAGTTGTTAGCTTGATGTAAACTGGACTTGAAACATACCTGTTAAGACATAAGAGACTGAAAGACTTAAGCCCCCAGCATATGATCAATTAAACACCTCAGTGATATCTGATATTCAGTAATAAAGTGTTTCATGTGTACAAATCTGGCCTCACGATAAAGAAAAAAACTATTTTTGGTTTACAATTCAACATAATATATTATTAATTTAATTACATTAACACTAGGATTAAAATATATTGGTAAACCTGTGATGGTTTGATAGTGCTTTATTTAAATAAGACCAGAAGAAACCGATTTCCGAAATTTCAGGGACGCACAAGATAAATATACTATAATTTGGAACAAAGAAAAAATGTAAGCATGCCCACGTCGTGTGATTGACACAGGTATGAGCCACAGGGAGGACTGCACACATTTTTTTCCGCGGAGGCAGGCCTATTACGAAACTAGAATGGGAAGTCTCGGGAAATGAATAGGCGATGTTTGTATCCCACCACCTAGGTCTCTAAGAAGCAAATCGGTAATTGAGGAGGAGCAGAATTGAAACACTGATGAGGAAACACCGGTTCATGCTATGAATGTCTGAGGAGTAAGATACGATTTATTTTTTATATTCTTATAGCCTGGGTATTGTCGGTGAACTTTGCTTTTGTCGATTGGATTTAGAACTCATTCTGGCACGTTTTATAGCGTATTTGTAAATTATGAGTGATACGTCAGGAAAAACAATAAACACAGAAAGTGGCTCTAAATTTAATGTTATGGACATATTTAATAGCAAGATTGGTTCTACTCTTTCTTCCCGTGAACAGATGGCCACTTACTTTTATTCCTTTTGGCATCGTTACCAAGTTGTTCTAGGTAATAGTTTTAGGGGTTGCTTAATCTCACATGAATTTTAGTCGTTTGTTACGTGATTTAATTTGTTGATAAGAAAGCAAAAACTATAAATTTACCCTGAAAAAAAAGAGACAGCGTTCCTCAGTGTAAAATTCAATGCATGAAGTATTGGTACTGAGGTCAAGGTCACTTTATGAATATGCTTATTTATTTGTTTTCCTGTTGATTTTCAGGAATTGGATGTCCCTCGCGCAGTTATGAAGGGTTTTTACCTGGTGGAGCCTGTTGTTGCCATCTATTCATTCGCAACTTTTTTGGTGTACCCGCTTATGCAGCAGTATGTTTACCGGCGTCTCTGGGAAGAGCTGACCAACACTTCCTACCCAGTCGCAGACATCTCCGGATGCGCCGCAAACAGCAGTAATCTCTCACGCCAGTATGAAGTTAGTATCTTACTTTTAAGCACCGTACAAAGCGAAAGCCGAAAAAGAACTACGGTCATAGCCACCATTACCGCCGGCTGTTCTGTACCAATGTCGTTGTTGTTCATGTTTTCATACTAGCCCGCTATGTAATTGGACAGAAGCTGCTGTAACACTACTACTAATGATAATTACGCTACTCTGGTACCTGTTTCACACTACTTCCGAGGTCAGTTGTGGGTCTTGCCTTTATATGTATTTATACCCTTATTTTGTTTAACCTAAATTGTACCAAGTAGGGTAAATTGAGAACCATTTCTCTTATACAATGGAGACCTCGGGGAGGTAATTATTGAATGGCCAGATCGAAAGAGCCGGATTGGGAATTTAGCCAGGACATTGGGGATCCCCCATCACACTATATGAATTACCAGCAGAAAAATGGGCAATTGTGCGTTAAAAATGCAGTTGCACAATCCAATGTCGTAAACACGGTGCTGCTAACGATAATCGCAACAGGTGGAAATATCATTTTAGATAATTAAAGCAGGAGGGATCTCGTAACAGACTATGTCAGGTACTTCATTCAGGCAGCAGCATTGCTATGAATCATGATGGATGATGGATGATGGATGATGGATGATGGATTGTCAGGGTAAAGCTCGATGTGGAAAAAAGAATTTCAAAGGTGTCCAATTGGATGAACAAGGAGTTGGAAAAAAAATTACAGTGCATACAATGGTCACGGTATTTAAAGTCCAGCTTACTTGGTTCTCTTAGTGAGCAGTTAGAACAGCAGATACGTACGTTACCCTAGGCGGGAGTGACCCTTAGTCATCATTGATCAGTGAGTTTAACTTGAGATACTGCTTGTGAAATCTCTGAGGCATGTATTTTTGGGATGGCTTTGTTTTTGGGAAGTGCAATGAGAAGCGTGTTATTCGGACATAAGCTGCATACTCTCATTGCTGTGGGTTTGCAATTTATCGCTGCCAGCTTTACCTTCAACATCATCAGACACACGTGTTCTTGCTTGTTGAGTAGGCCGTTCTGTGTGCATGTGACCCGCAATGCTGTTATTTGGGGGCAAGCCAATCTGACGACTATCCAAGCCATTGTGTTTTGGAGTTTTAAGCAAAGTTTCGGGACGAAGGTTTTCAGATTATCCCTCAGTGGTTGCTCAAATCCAGCTAAACCAGTTTATCTGGAAGTATAAATACATCACATGATGGTCCCTTTCACATTTAATTGCTCTGTGTTATACCTTTTATGTTTTCATTCTGTTAGGTCCACTGGGAAGTGAACAACCTTGTCCTGATAGATTCCAAGGAAGGGATAACTGGCTATTTCTAGATGTAGTCAACTAACTATTTCTGTACCTGAGATCTCATCGTTTTGAACTAAATTTTTCTACCAAATACCATACTTTTACCTGCTGGCAATGATTGTGCAGAACATGTTCCCTAACCTACTTCTCACTCATTTCTCAGTCAAATTGGAGGGGCTCATCTGGTCTCTCAGTTTCTTTGGCTGTAGGGAGTGAGATGCACACAGGGTAGAGAAAGTAGCTAGCAGAAAAGTAAAGCTAAGTGTTAAACCCAGCAGGAATTTTCGAGCATTCAGACCACAGTGATAATGGATCTAGGGTTGATGCAAGATTAAGCGCATGACTCTTTCCCTGTCTGTGACTTTAGTTTAGTTTCTAAGAGATGGTCATGTGGCCCATGTGCTACTGTTTGTCAGATAGCTTTCTGCTTGTTTTTAAGAAATTTTCATGACTCAGAAGGATCTCACTTCCATATTTTGTATTTTGTATATTACTCGCTTCCATATGTAATGATCTCAACTTTTTTTTGTTTTTAAGAATTGATTTTTTTCCATTTGCATTTTATTGTGAAAGGAGGTAGATTACCCTCTTTTATTTTTAATTCCCAGTTTTTTCAGTACTTTGTCTTGATGTTTCACATGTGCTCATTCTGTGGTTCTGTTTCTTCAGGAAGTGGAAAAAGCAGCCTCTCTGTTCTCTCTCTACAACGAGCTTTTCTCCGTGGTCCCCGGCCTCATCGTCACAGTCATACTGCTGGCCTACAGCGACCACCGCGGCCGTCGGATCTCCATTATTCTCCCCCTGGTGGGCTCCCTCGTCTATACCGTCTCGGTTCTGGCCATCTCCTTCTTCGAGCTCAACATCAACCTGCTGATCGTGACCAGTTTCATCAGCGCCCTCTTCGGCAGCTGGGGCACCCTCCTGGGCGGGTGTTTCTCCTATGTGGCCGACGTGTGCCACGATGGCAAACAGAAGACGCTGCGCATGGCTGGCCTGGACATGGTGATCGGCGTGCTCTCCGGCGCGGCCTCCGTCTGCTCGGGCTACTTCCTGAAGGCGACCGGGTTCAACTGGCCCTTCTTCGCCTCCTCCCTCCTCCACGGCGCCAACCTGCTGTATGTCATCTTTGTCCTGGAGGAAACGGTGAAGGTGTCCGCGTCTGAGGGCGCTCAGGAGGGCCGGTCCCGTGTGCCCCTGCGGAAGCTGGCCTCCAGGGTGTACCAGCTCTTCGCGACGGCTGACAGGCGGAGGAGCGTCCTTCTGGTCCTCCTGCTCCTCACCTTCACCATTTACTGTTTCTGTAACGTAGGCAGCATGTCCGTGGTCACGCTCTTCGAGCTAAACGAGCCCCTCTGCTGGAGCGAGATTCTGATTGGCTACGGCTCGGCCTTTTCCACCATCAACTTCCTGACCAGCTTCCTCGGTGTGTCCATTCTCTCGCGCTGCCTGCCCAACCTGCCCATCGTCATCATCGGCCTGCTGTCCATGACAGCAGGGCTGATCATGACTGCTTTTGCTAAAACCACACAGCTCATGTTTCTGGGTAAGAGTTTCTGGCGCTCGATGTTCGCACAGTAGAAGGGCTCTGGCTACCCTTGCGGGATAGTGAGGTGCATTGTCTGTGCAGCCTTCTAAGTTGTACCTTTGACCTGAATAACAGTCATTTAGAATGTAGTATTATCCCTGCTCAGTGAACACATTGAAAAATCTGTCACCTCCCCCTTGTGAATAAAAGTATAAGTGATTTTACTGTGGGACTTTACTGCTTTGTTGCTTTAAATTACGTGCTGGTATGCTGTGGTGACTAGTGCCACTTGTCACGGTCCTCACCCATGGTGCCTCCTGTCCACAGCATTTCAAGACTGCAAATTCCTAGTAATTACAAAAAAAATACTGTCTGTTATGAGACTCTCATGAATGCAAACACAGGTGTGCGCGCACACACACACACACACACACACACACACGCACAATGTAACCATTTTAATATTTTAATCTAATAATGTATCATACTCCCTTAACGTGAATGTGTGCTGTATGTAGAGCACACAGTACTCGCTAAAATGTGTTGCCTAATGCTGCTGTTTATGGGATCCTGAGAGGCTGAACTGGCAAGTCGTTTGTCTTGAATGCCGGGCTGAGCCCTACAGCCAGGGCCTGAAGTCGGCTGTGTCAATTGCCAACAGTGAATGGGAGCCCACAGTGGCATAACAGATTGGCTTTGTTCTGCCAGGGATAGGGGTGGGTAAGTGAGCCATGGTTACCTTTTCTTTTTGGCTCCCTGCAACTTGAGGGTCCTCTTGAAAAGATAGACCAGCTGTTTCTAGTGATTTTTTTTTTCTGTCAAGTAAAGTGTAAAACGGCAGCAGTGACGGTAGCTTTATTAAGGGTTCTTTTGGCTCTTTCTCAGTGAACGTGCCAATGATTCTGGCCATCATGCCCGCTCCAGTTTTGCGCTCCATGATGTCCAAGATCGTCTCAAAATCTGAACAGGGTAAGTTTTTTTTTTTTTTTTTTTCCTGACAACATCCGTTGATCCAGGTGAGTGACATAGCGATTTACTGTCAAGGGGTATCAGCGCAGCCCGACCTTGCCTGCATCTGCCCTTTTACAGGTGTCTCTTTCTGTTGTCTCAAACAGGAGCGTTGTTTGGTTGCGTGGCGTTTCTGGAGAGTCTGAGCTCCAGCATAGCCTTCATTGCTTTCAGCAGCCTCTACGCGGCCACCGTGGCCTGGTTTCCCGGGCTCTGCTTCCTGGTGGCTGCAGGATTGTGCATGATCCCCATGGCCCTGATGGGGTAAGTGATCTCGGACCTCGGTTGGTCTTCGCTCGGCCGTATACCAAAGCGTTTCAAACATTTATATGCGGTTCCTCGCAACCTAAACAATGAAGAAGGTTTTGTTTTTTTTTGGTCTTAACTTCTACTGAATGCGCATTTTTGCAAATCTCATGAAAATGAAATGCTTTGTGTTACAAAGACATGTGCTTCTTGTTCCATTTTACTGCTCTTGTGGTGAAAAAAAAACACTGGAATGCCATTGAACAATATGTGTTTAAAATCCTTTGCAATATGAAAGGCTAAATTTATGAGATCCCTCTTGGTTTTTCAGTAAAGGAGAACTGTCATACACATTGCTTTTGATTCTCCTCTTCAAACAATATGTGTCTAGTATGAAATTTGGCCTGTGCAGAACAACTTACCTAATGTTTATCTAATGATTGTTAGCCAGTATTGAGTATCCAAAGCTGTACAACAACATTTTTTTTTACCATGCATTGTGGCACATCCAAGGAGGAAGTTGCAGTGTTCAGTCAGAATTGTATGTGACTTATCAGACCCAAAAATAGAGCAAGTCGGTTTCCATGCACGCCAAGTTGGTTTCCTCTAGAGAGCAGTCTGTTTAGGATCTTCAGATTTGAGAAAAACAGCCCTGCAATCTGGGGTTTGACAGAAGAACATGCTGAAACCCACAAACATACTAGACTCTCCAACCACAGTCCAAAGTAGCTGTTGCAACGACCTGGTCTTCAACACCCTGTCTTGTGCTCATCGTCACATCTCAGCGAAAAGATGCTGACTCACTATCTTCTTATCTGTACACAGCGTTGTGGGATTTTTGGATTCCAAAGAGGTTGCAGAACCCACGTCCCTCATTTCTGGAGAAGAGATGGAGGGCTAGGACACCCCGCCTCTCAGCAGAAAAACCAAGGGTGCATTTCTTTTGCTGAGGTCAGGTCTCGAAATACATGCGGTTTAACATAGTGAGTTTTTTTATTTTGACAAGAATGAAAGCCACAGCTATTTGAGTGAGTGATTATTCTTTCAGTTTAAACGCTGTAGGTCAAAACACTTTATCGGATCATTGCTGAATTGTCATTAAAGCACTTTATTTCTCTTTCCAAATAGAGGCTAAGGGAAGCTAGTTGCTTCTGTTGTAGTCTTATTATGTAGACTGTGGTACGCTGATGTTGTAGCATTGGACGAGCTGCACGACAGAGTTGCACAACAATTCACCATATTTCTCAGCGACCTGGATTTCAGAGAATTCCTGCTTCCTGTTCCCTTCAATAGGGAACAGGAAGCAGGTTGTTGTGGAGCATTCAGATGATTGTGTTTTGAATTTTCTTTAATATAAACACATTTCATGACAGCGCTAAAAGTAGTAAAATGCTAAGAATTTAATTTTCAAAGATAATGCAAACAATTGAAAACATGTGGTCTAGAGGATGTGGAAGAGCTTGCAAACAGAGAAATCTGACATTTGAACCTGACCATATAAACTAAATAATTACTGCTTTATCAGTTGTATTAATATAAAAGTCATAGTGCACAACTTAGACATACTGCTACACTGTAAAATGATTTTACCTCACAGTTTTTGATGGACAGTCATCATTATTGTGATGTCACATCCTTCCCACATGCGTACACTTTAGTAGCAGCTCATATAATTCGCGGCTTGGTTTTCAGTTTGATACTTGATTTGTTTAATTTTTATTGTTAAGGGACTGTATAAATATTTTAATTGTTTATTTTAGAAACACTTTGCACACCAGATAGTGTGTGTGTATGAAAAGAGACAGACAAGATGAGCTCCCCCTGGGTTATCAGTGAAGCCATAGTGATTCTTGGCTATATCAGGCCACATTCACAAAACATGCTTTGTAGAATTTAAACATGCTTTGTGAATTTAAACATCTGATGAAATAATACAGAATTCTGTAGTACAGCATGTGCTGTATCTTCCTCACCTCTGTCCTTCATGTATTCTCAGTTGCCTGACTTTCCTATTGTTACATACAGAAAGGCAATAAAACCCCGATCTGAGGAAATCTGTGAAATGAATCACTTAGAAATCTCAGTGGCTATATCACATTTGTTTCTCAATTAGCCAACAGAGCTGCAACAGTTTAAAAATGTATGTTCTGTGTAAATCAATTAAAGTTCTTTTTCATCAAGTCTGTCATTGTTTGTATTTACACATAATGTAAAATTGAATTCAATGGTTTTGGTGTCTGGCAATTTTTAAACATACAGAAAGTCAATGAGAAGCTCTCTGCAATAGATTTATGCTGTCACTAGAGGTCAGGCTTACTCTATGTATTTATTGGATTACCAGTGTTGTTGGTTTTCCCTGTAAAGGCTACATAAACTTTAGATGCAAATCCCAATTGGTCCTTTGCCTCAGAAAATGAGCAAATGAAATTCAGTTATCTCTATGTCAGGACAGTGCAGTGCACGAGATTCAACATCCAGTAGGTGTGCTTTTATAATGTTGTTCTGAGGGAATTTCAAAACATGGTGTTGTAAATATGATATGAACAGGGAAGGTGCTTTCAGCATGGCATTTTATATCTTTATTAAAGCAAATTTTATTGGGTAACTGAAACGGAATTAGCACTTCTGCTTTTCTTATCATTATATTATCATGATAATGATAATGGTTTACAGGAGGCTAGGAGCCTGACTTAATTTTTGATGGCTTTGTTCAGAAAAAAAACACTCCTAACCAAATTTACATAATTGAAACTCATTGTGTTAAGGTGTACCTCATTATGAATAAATAGGATGTGTATCAAAATGGTTTTAGATTCATCATGCTTCCAGCAGAATTTCAGAACTTTAGACACGCATTCATACACACATCTGAGGTGTGTATTTGGCTCCACGGGCTGAAATCTTATAAGAAATAATGGATGGATATTAATTATACACCCCTGAAAAGGAATCAACCAAAACCCTTTTTTTGTTGTATTTCTGAATATCAAAAAGATGGGTTTACTCCCTCCTCAACCAAAACCCTTTTTTTTGTTGTATTTCTGAATATCAAAAAAGATGGGTTTACTCCTTCCTCAACCAAAACCCTTTTTTTGTTGTATTTCTGAATATCAGAAAAGTTGGGTTTACTCCCTCCTCTGGTTCTGTTCTGGTCGGTCTTGCTGTTTGTCTGGGGGGGGGGGGGGGGGTTGTCCTGCTTTAATAGGAACCTGGAGAACAAAGGCAGAAATAAAGGGAGCTGAAGAGAGGGACAGCGCTGGGGACTGGTCATGCGATAGCTTGCTATCCTCCCGGCAACCCCGACACACGGAAAGAATTAGGAGCGTCGCCCACAGTCATCACTCCTCGCTGCCAGATCCCAGCGCCGTGATTTATACCGGGTCTCTTATCTAATAACTACTTCTTCAGGAACTGTAGGCCGCACGTTGTTTAACACCAGCTGTAAAACAAAGCTGTAAAAAAAAAAAAAAAACACAGACCTAAAAAAGCCAGAAAATGTGTTCTGGGCTGGTTCTTTTTTTTTTTTTAAAGACAAATGGCTGTGCATTAGATGTCATGGAGACGAGCTTGCGCTTAGGACCCCCCTAAGAGAAAAGACAAAAGTGGCCTGGTTTCTGCTGGTGAAAAATCACTCATGCCTTCCAAAGTAAAGAGTGCTGCTCTGAACAAGGAGCACAGTTGAGTATCCATATTTCAGTGTCATAAATAATAAATTACTGCCAAGATGTGGCCAAAGATCTGTATATCTTGTATTATTTTATTTAACAGCCTTTTAATTTAAGGTAAATCAGCATAGTTGTTTTTATTAGAATTTGAGATCAAAGCTGAACTCCTCGTCATGACATACAAGGAATTTTGGGAGGCATTCAATGGACTTGTTTCCTCAGATCTGTTCACAGTAGTCACACATCACACCTTCCATTTCTGTGAAGTGTTGTTGCTTACATTCATTATTCCAACAGCATTGTAAATCAGTGAAAAAGTGCAACTATCTAGCCTACAGTTTAATCATAAAATATAATGTTAACAAATGTTATGTAAAATGTTTAAATGTGATTTTAAAGAGTATCGCATGAACAGTGGCATATATGTGTAAGAATACAACTGGAAAGATTTATTTTTTTAATGTACACAGAACAAAATATTTCCAGGCATATTCTTCCACATGTATCTGCTGTAATTGTTCACACTGCTTTCTTTAGAACAACATTTTGTGATGTCATGTTTTTGGTCTTGTTTTTGGCTCAGTTTGCCACTGCTGGCTTTAAAAAATCAGTCACAGATTCATGTCTGGATTGCATTTGGCATAAAAAAGTTTTCACTAAGAAGATTAGGAGGAGGCCTGTATACAGTACCAAGCAGGGTAAGAGCTCATCTTCAGGGTAATGACCATGTGTGGGGGAATAGTTAGGGCTTAAATAGTGTCCTGCTAACATTCTCTGTTCTGAGAGTGTTGTTAGCCTGGTATGACACTGTTGCTCATTCAGCTTAAATGCATACAGAGCTGGAAGTCGCTCAGGCTAAGAGTGTCTGCCAAAAGAATGTAATGTAATGTAATGTGTGAATACACTCTCTATCATCTAAGTAAATACACGGTCTATCATAGACAGAGGTGGTTCCTGTCAGTGGCTGTGCCTCCAAGCCTTCATAGCCTTTCCAACACTCCGTTTGCACCAGAGTGGCCCTGGACTCTTCTCCTTCCCCTTTATTTAATTTCCTGCCTTCCCCAGTCAACTTTCCACTGCGGACAACCCCAAAAATGGAAGGTGCCAGAAGGTCATCTCTCTGTGAAATGCATTTTCAAAGCAAAACGGGTGGGAATGTGTGGACGGTCTGGGCCTAGGGTATTGGGGGGGAGGGGGGGGGGGGGTTGTCCGCAATGGAAAGTGTGCAGAGCGACCTTCACCCTGACCCCGTTGTAAATCATATTTTAACGCGCGAGCATGCCGGGAAGGTAACGGCAGGAGCCGCGGTCCCATGTTAGGGCTCTGAGATTGGGTGGCTCTTTCAACCTCAGCGGGCGAGGACATTCCACAATGGAGAAACCTCCCATCTGATTCATTTACTGGGGAGGGGAGGGGGGGTGGGACGGCCGTGGGACAGCAGTGGAAAAAAAAGGAAGCCAAACTCCATGGGATAGCTTAAAAGTAAACAAAAATCTAGCTGTGTTTTTCAAAAATACATTTTCCCTCTGAAGAATGACAGTTTGTGAGAGGGTGATGGGTGGGCTCTGCGTTGTAGGAGGGCCAAAGGTCAAATCACGTGTGATTTGGTGGCTGTGGAAAAAAAAAGCTGTGGCAGCATTTCAGCTGACCCTACACCACACTCTCACACCTCCGGGCCAATACGCTGCAGTCGGTCTTTAGGCTGCTGTTTGTTTCTATTTGAATGGCTGGAAAGCATCGATCGGTAGACGAAGCCCAATTTCTCTCAACAATAGCCTGTTTCATGAACGGCCCATCTCCGAGGGATGGGATCTTCAGAGTCCAAACACTCGTTCTCACTCAGAAACATTTCTCATCTCATTTCTCGTGAGCAGACCCATATGTGCAAGCCCGTATTTTTTTTTCACAATGGACGTTCTTAAAATATGAGACACACTTGTGGGAGAAGGTGTTTAAAGATTAAATTAGTATTGGCTTTCCTGTCTGGGGGAAGGAAGGCTTGGTCTTCCCTGGGTCCCACTTGTTTGCTCCCAGCAGAGGCTCCATTTTCGGACTTCTCTCAGATTCTCCTTTCCGGTGTCAACAGGTTGTTTCCAAAGTCTTTCTCCAGCCCTTTTTCTAGCCTAATTAGAACAGCTACTCCCAGCATGCTATGGGGGACTGGCAGGGTTATTGTTTAGGCCTGGGATGTGGAAGGGTTGGGCCTTGAGTTCCTCAGCAGAGCAGGCAGAAGTGACCTCCCGAAGGAGTGCCGTGGAAGGACAGCTCTCTGTTACATGCTAGGTAGTGCTGGGAAGTATCAGAGGCAGACTTGTCTGAAAACCTCCCACAGACTCTACAGAAAAACAGGGCTAACTGCGAAGCCCTGAGCACAGCACAGAAACCAATGCGCTTTGGACACCGGCACCTTCCTGATGATTAAAACACGTCCAGGGACAGATCCACGTCCTCTCAGCCAATGCTGAGAAACCGTAAAAATCCCAACTAACTAATATTCCATCTAGCCACGTTTTCCCACCCTGAATGATTTCCGTCTCTGAATAACGGCTAATTTCCCTGTCGGTCCCTGTTTCTTCACCTCTCTCCAGCGGCGAGCACTCGCTCCGTGATTTGTTAGGCGAAGCGTTTTTATTTTGAGCGAGGGGAGCGATCAGCCGCGTCGCCTCATTAGAAGCTGCTACCAGAGCGCTCGGCCTTCCTGTCGGGGGGCTTAGATGGTGCAGCTGCCTCTGGAGTCCACAGGAAGCAGGATCAGCCCTGGCTTGTGCAGGCCTCTCCGGCCCATAAACGCCGCATTTATTTTTGAAGTTCTGCATCAGCGCACGTTGCTTTCCCAAAATACTTCCCCTGCGAAACAAAATGCACGGGCACCCAGGGACTGCCGTTTCTCGCCCTTCTCCGAAATGCGTGAGAGAGAGAGAGAGAGAGAGAGCGAGCGAGCCGTGGGCACTGGTGACGTGCGCGGTGCACAGATTTTGTGTGTCAGCAGCTGAAGGGGCATGAAACCGTGTATTTCTGTGGAAAATCAAACTTGACATCGGTGAGGTTCAGAGGGGTGAGAAAACGGGTTATTTACGACGCGGTTCTTTTCCAGGGGGAATACGACTACAATATTTAGCGCTGATATATGACATGATTAATATTTCAGTCGGGAGATAAAACAGAGCAGAGCACAGTTTTGCTAAATGCATTAACATCACTATGTGGCCCAAGTTCGTTGCTTTTTTTTTTTTTGCACTCGCAGTAGCTGTGCCAGATTGTATAGGCAAGATAGTCGGGAACAACACTTCCCTCCTCTTTAATGTTTTATAACTCTTGTCATGCATTTCCAGATCCATTTCTTTTGATGAGAAACGTGCATCTGCAACTAGGATGCTGCACACAGGCTACTGCATCTGCCGTGAAAAGCCTGGTAAAAAGGCAGGGGGCTGGGGGAGAGGTATTCCGCAAACGCTGTGGCTGTCGACCAGCTCCTCTTGTGTCATGGACACCATGTGATCAGCCTCACCGCAGCGCTCTGTGAGGCCAGGTCCCCGCACGTCCGCTGCGTGCTGCGCACACCCTCCTCACGATGTCGCCCGGGGGCCCATGTCTCCCGGGGGGATCAAAGATCGCCCGCTCCTAACAAACAGCCAGACACTTCGCCAATCAGAAACATCTGGGATCGGTTTGGGCCCAGCTGTCAGTGCCTGCCCACGCCCCCTCCAAACCAACAGGGCTTGGCCCACATGTGGAGAAAATCCATCTCACGTAAGGTACAGATGTTCCCTTTCCCTGGGATCACCACAGGAGAACTGAGAAGCGGTCCGCAGCCCTATTAAATTTGGACCTCTCGTGCCACGCCCAGCTCTGAGGCCTTCGTTCAGGAGGGAGATCAGTTTTGAGTGTGCCAGTCTGAGACCTAATGAAAAATGTCCCCTTCCAACAGTAATGTAGTAATGCAGTAATTTCCAGGAGTAAATGGGAAAGAGATATCTGCAGAGCAGGACTACTTCTTGTGTTCACCTAAATACATGCAGTTCCACTAATAAATGTCACTGAGGTCTAAAATTGTAAAATGCAAGGTTGGAGGTTGTACTAGGTTGGAGTTCTGCTCCTCAGGTTTTAGCACACAGGGCAAAATAAGGCGATAATGCCAGATGACATGCATTCACATCTGATCTTGTGAAGGCATTTGCGAGTGGAGTCACTGTCAGGCCTGCTGAAGGACCAGCTGTGGGATGAGGCAGCATGGTTTGAAACAGCTGATATTTATTTCCCATATTTGCCCAAAGAGTGATGGCAGTGGATCACCCAAAGAAACCATCAATACCTCTATATCTGGTGGAAGGCTTTATTTCTGTTTATTTTCATTTTTTTTCAATGGCAGAAACATTTAACAGAATTCCCCATGTTGGTGTCTGGCACTTGCCACATATAATTTCTACCAGGCATGTTTGCATTTAGGTAACGCTTTAGCAGAGGGCCACTATTTTGTTGCGCGCTCGTAATTACAGTGCTCGGGTGTCCTGCTGCATTCCACTGAGAAGGGAAAGCTTATAATAATTCACTGCAGGGCTCCTGAAATCATTGCGACTTCGGCAGAGTATTCCGTCTTAGATTCGCTTTCACTAAGTAAAACAGAACCCCCCCCCACTCTCCAGTAGACGTTTCCTGACTGATGGGTTTCCTGGCTGTTATTGTCTCTCCATCCTCGGTCCCTTTTGAAACGGCACAGTTGTTGACCTTTTCCCCCCAAGTCAGACAGTCATACAGTACAAATTTGCAAATGTAATTCCGCCCTGCTTTCTTCACCTCCTTGGATTATATTGTGTTTTTAATTGGATTAGCGAGTATTGGAAGCCGCTAAGACATAACGTAAACCTTATGAGGGTCAGATGTGGGGAATAGGATTCCAAGCTCCCCAGCCTTCCTCCTCCTGTTCCCAACGACCTCTCTCGTTCGGTGGTGGTCTGCAGCCTACAAATGCTGAAATCCGGCGTCTGTTTTGTGATTTAAAAGCTGGACTCTCTGCAGCAGTAGGCCCCAATCCTCACAATACCAGCATCAGATGTGACCCAAGGTGAGCTTCCTGCTTAAGACATTTCAATTAGCTCAGTGCTGGAGCTGCCCTCCTCCATTTACTCTCGGCTCCTCTTCCACTTTGGCCTTGTGGAGGACTTCTCCCGAAGAGATGAGATATCCAGGTCCTCTTCATTATCTGACTGAGCTGAAGAGGGACAGTTAGATCTATTTCAATTTACGCTGCCTCGAAGCAGAAGATTGCAATTTCCCCCCAGCGCCTCTTCTGTTAAGCCCCTTCCATGGCGACTCAGTGCTGAGTTCAACTTTTCTCCTCGCCACGAGTACAAGGTGTTCTTTTACATTGCAGTGGTAACCCCGTGGAGATTAGCTGGTCTTTATCTTCACAGAAAACCTGCTGTGCTATCAGATACAGTAAACAAACCTGAGTTTGCAGGCGTCGACACCGACACAGACAAACACACACACACACACACACACACACAGCATCAACTTATACTCTGGCTTTTATTGGATACTCCTCTGGTGTGACACGACAGCACAGATCTGATCAGAGTTTCAGCTGGAGCGGTCGGACTGCGCTTCAAGGGGTCGGGTGAAATGGCCGAACTCGGTAAGGGTCAGCAGCAGAAGATGCATTGTGGGTCGTTGCGGGGCTGACGTTTTAATGTTGTGAATATGAATAACATTAACACCGGGCTGGAGAGGGACTGAAAAGAGCTTTCCGCCGCTCCGGACTCCCTGAGGTGATTATGAAAACACTTTGGTGGATATTACACCGTGTTATTCTTTCGCTCCGCTGTCTCTGTCTGCCCCTGTTCCCTCGCTCTGCTCTCCGTTAAAACAACATCTCAGGACCAGGTTCACCAAGCATCTCACCGGATGCAGTGATTTCCACCCAGCACCCCCTGCCCCCCAACGAAAAAAGAGCTTTTCTTCTTCAAATAAATCATAGCTATATGCTCCTTTCCTTTACTTGTGAGCTCTTGTAAGAGATTCCTCTCTTCTTCCCAGGCACACAGGCTGACTTGCTTGCCTCTCTGACGTCATCATGCTCCTTGACTACAATTAAGTCATGCTGTGAAAGGCTTTTACCCTGTGGAGCTGTAATGGTCTGGTAAATTGACAGGGTATTTATTTCCAATTTCAAATATAGACCAGAACACACCCCTTAAACCACAAACCCCCCACCCTTCCCACACCCACCGTCACAAGAGACTGAGCCTCGCCTTCTCTTCAATTGCCAGCCCATCTTCAGAGTGTGTTTTCTACTTGGACTACACCCCTGCCCACCACCCAGACTCCATCTGAGTGCTTTATTTTTGCTGACAAACCAGTATTGTGAATCTGCCTCTCCTGGAAATCATCCTTATAAAATTCCCAGCCCCGCAGTCACGAGGGGGCCAGACAGGCCAATGTCGGCAGTGCTTAATTCTGAAATATTGCAGCATAACGATAAGGAGGAGACTGAGTGAACCTTTAAAACAAGATTTACTCCCGCGGTCTTGAATTGCAAAGATTCTGTGACATTGATGAATTCGCTTGAACTGGAACCTATCTGGTGATAACACGTTGTTTCAATTGAGAAAAAACAATGTCTTAACCTTTCAGGTTAACACGTGGAGGTGAATGTTATACTTGCATAAAAAACTTCTCTGATGTGACCTGTTGAATTTTTCAGGCGCTCAACTGTGGAAAAATGATGGTCCTACAACTCAGTTCATAGTTTCTTATGTTGTTATCATTAGTAAGTTCATCTCGGCTCAGTCCTCTGTTTTCTTCTTCATGATAATGCTATATAATAGTCTTATCATTGTTTTTTTCTTCAATGCTTTATCTTTAAATTAATACATATCAATTGATGAAGACGAATGAAAGAACCAAGTCAGATCAATTTCATCTAAAAGGGCACAGTAGGTCATTCAATATGAAGATAAAGATTTTCTGCTCTCCTGTTTCCTGCTTTGCTGATGTCAGATCATCAGGATTCCACCAGAGATTGGTTGCTCTTTACCCATGCAAGCCTGTGTGCAAAGGAGTCCCTTGTGTATTTTACGCAGAAATCACTGCTCATTGATTTTATCCCACTCTGCGTAAATGCAGTTTTGCAGAATCCTTTAAATGCTCTCCTGTGTGCATGAAATGCCCGTTAATTGGGCAACAAGGCCTTTTTCGTGCATGCAGCAGTTGATCAGAAAGCTGCTTCCCCTTTTTTCCCTCTGTGTTGAAATGGCAGTGCAGCCTGGCCACACCGCCCTCTGACCACACACGAGTAGCTGTTACTCATTTCTCCCGAATCAGGATGACCGTGTGCCAAATGGACTATTTCCACATTCTTGCTCCTGCTCACAGTTGTAGTACCTATAACCACTCCCGTCCGCTCCTGAAAGGTTTCTGACCACTCCCAGATCCTACTGCGATATTTATGACCACTCCCATCCACTAGCGCAATATTTATGGCCACACCCATCTACTCCCCTGAATATCTCCAACCACTTCCATCCACTAGCGCAATATTTCTCTCTACTCCCTATCACTCCTACAGTGCATTAGTGACATGTTTTTGTCCTCCCTTTGGGACTTATTAGTACTAATCCCGGTAATGAAGACATTTTCATTTCAGCAGGTGCCGAACCTCTTTCTGAGACACAGCTCTGGTTTAGGGAAGAGAGCTCTCACAGCCTAGGGAGACAAAAAGATGTAGAGGCTTTGCTAAATCATAAAATGCTTATCATATATATGTACATACAGTGTGTATATATATATATATATATATATATATATATATATATATATATATATATATATATATAGTTTTTAAGGAGAATTTCCCTTTAGAACTCCTTGGGCTGATTTCTTCATGGCTGCACTCGTCATATACTTTCCCATACTTTCTCACATCTGCGCCCTAAATGTTGGAGACCACTCCCACACACTTCTGCAAAATTTCCGATCACTACCACCTGTACCCACAATATTTACACGAATGGTATCTGCGTCTAAAAAAAAAAAAATGCCACACAGAGCTACGCTCGCACATCTCTTGTGCATTCACATTGAATTCTGGGAATGAACTGTTTGTCTGCACAATCATATCTGGAGCCCTTGAGTACTCTTGTGGACAAATAAAGTATCCGTGCATGTAAACATGCTCATTGAGATTGAGGCATTTGTGGAAGTACACTGTAGATGTTATGCTGAACGAAGACAATTTTTTATTTATTTACAAGGCATTTTTGATCTCTTGCACTCCCAGCAGTAGTATTTGTCCTGCTGGGTCCTGCTACACAGTTCCCCTATGCTTCCCAAGGTCTCTTTGTTCCAGAGTATTCTTACATGGCCTGACTCTGATTTACACCCCCTGGATCTGTTTTGCTCAAAATTAGGATTTACATAGCACTTAGTGTACAGCACAGCCAGCACGGTGGGCTGTGTGCAGCATGCTGTCTGGTCTCTGGGCTCCACTGCACTCTTAATGTGAAGAAAAAGAAGTGCTGGATCCTTGCTCCCCCCTCGCCTTTGATCCTCAGGCAAATTCATCTCATTTATGACCATGGCTCACCATTTGTTTATGGCCCGACTCGATCCTCACAATGTTTTTTCCAAAGCTAGTGAGTCATGGCGTTGGATGACCCCCCCCCCCCCCCCCCCCCCCTCGCAGTTGAAGATTCCTAAATCTCTGCAGATTGGGAGGGAAAAGTCAGCTCTTGACTGCCATCAAAGGACTACAGCGAGATATACTGATTTACAATTTCCACAACTGTAATGTCACTCCTTTCAGTTGCCAATAAAGAAATTATATATTTATATATAATTTCCTGATTTATATAACCTCTGGGGTATTTTTAGAGATGGCTTCAGCAGCTGCCTTTATTGAGTGCTACTGATTATAGTGTGTAGCGCAAACCAGAGTACATTTATCCCTGACGCTATCATGACTGCTCTCCCCATAAAACATCTGTGTATGACTAATGCAACACCATAACATGGTGACGTGAGATTGTACCAAGAGCCATGTATTTATTAGCCCTTCCCCTGATCCTGCAAGCACCAGGTTAGCTGTTTGGTTTGGCTCCTGATCTCCTGCTAGTTGTTCCCTCGCAGTCCCAGGGACAGTGATTTCATGTGTACTAAACCAACAGCCTGTGCTGGCCTGTTTTCATTAAGATTACGCCAGGTGAGGACATCGCTGATATAATGCAACAGCAATAACTAATTGTACCGTATTGTTGGAGCATTTTGGTGATGGTCAGGACGTATAGTTTCTTGACTGAATTTGGTTTGCATGAAAACTAGGGCAATAGCACACGCAGTGTTCCTCAGGACAGAAGCAAACAAGTTAAGAAGTGATAAAAAAAATAATTGCATTCAATAAGAACAGCAAGCAGCTGAGCCCTGGTAGGGTTTATTGCTTCTCAGTGAGGCAAAACTCACCCGGTGAGCTAGAAGCACAGGGGAAGTGTGTGCTCCTTCCATATTAAACAAGATGATCTTCGCTTAGATCCCAATACGTCCTGTTTATTTTCAGAGGATTTATCAAACATAAATGTCCACGGCACAGAACACGTAAACACCACAAGGGAAGCCTTACTATTAAACGCTCATTAATTTCACTCTGTAAATATTTCCAGTGGTTTCTGCAGTTTATCTAAAACTTTGCTCTTTTGGTGCCTTTCACCGGGGTCAAATTAAACCTTTTTGCTAAGATTTATTGAGGGAGGCGGTTTGAGCTGTGTTTCGGTTAGGCTGGGTTATGGAGACATGAGATGATAACAGTTTTATTGCCCTTGGAGAGCTTTAGGACAGATTTCTTTTTTCTCTCCTAAAGCACTGAATGCAAGTACTGCAAATCCCAGAGAAAAAATGGCATGGTGGCTTGTACAAAAAAAAAACTTTTCATGGTCTCATGTTCTTCTTGCTGCGTGTTCCAGCTTTTCGGTTGAAATACACGAATGGTGCCTTAATCTGTGGAGTAAGAAGATTTGTAATTTCCACCTCCTGTAATAGTCTAAACCACAGGACTTTGGGGAGCCCTTTTTTTTGAAGGCTGGAGCAGGTGCAGGGGAAGATAACATTACAGGGGTGGAAGTAAGGGCGCATCCACGGATGGACTTTAGATTAATTATTCGTTTTCGTTAAGTTTCAGGAAGCTTTCCAGCCACTCTGTGTTTGCTAGCGTTCGCTCGGTTACGACTTTAACATCTGCGCGCTCACCTTCCCTCCGGTTAAAGTCAGCCAAAAAAGATCGCACAAAGACTAAGCCAAGATGCGCAGTGGACTCACAGCGCTTGATGTGCAATATTTAATATCAGCAGGGGATCGTTCCCCCTCCTGAACTCTCCAGTTTTGTCTTTCCATTTGTGATGACTTGCTTTACTTTCTATCCCCCAAGACTGGCTCCAGCATCCGCTGTCTCTGTCTCTCTCACACACTCACACATCCCTGTCCTTTCTTCTCCAGATGAAAAAACTCAGACACCACTTCCATCCCACTGGTGTTAGGCTGTTTTATTTCTCTCTCTCTCTCTGTCCCTCTCTCTTTATGAAAGTGCCAAGAATAACGGTGTTTTGCTGATCCATGTCAATCACTGTGGCGGGGCACAGAGGCTCTGTAAAGGAGTGGGAGTTAAATAAAGATAAAGAGCTCTTATCTAGTGTGGATGACTTCTGAATAACTAGTGATAAAAAATCAACCACAAAACTTTCAATGTTGTAGCATCCATCTGTTGGTTATATCACATTACATTATGTACATTTAGCAGAAAGCGACTTACAGCACAAGAGAACATTAGTGTTCAAGTTAAATGAGCAACAGTATCAGAACAACACTCCCAGACCAATGAGTGTGAGCATAGAAAAAGAGTAAAGGGTAAACAAAGGTGGTCAAAGAACACTTTTGAATTTATACTTCCCCATGTGCTCCCATTGCCATGTGACAGGTCAATGGCTGGGAAGGAGCTGTTGGCCTGTGCGAGACTGACATACAGATAATGTTACAGTTACTTCTCTCTCAGGTCCTGTGTGATCTGGTGTTGCATCTTTAAACCCTTCATTGTTTATCACGCTCTTCCATGCAACTTAGCTGATTCATATAACTTCTGTATATAGGCTGCAGTATGTGGCTGTCTGCAGTGTCATTGAACATGCATGTTCTTCTTCAAAGGTGTTCCTGGAAAGGCAAGGAGCCATCACTTCCCACATTGTCCTGACGAACAGTTGCGGTGGCAAGCTGCCATCTGCAGGCTGACCCCACAATGCACTGGTGCATTCTGGGATCCCTCAAGTAAATATCACTCAGCAAACTGCCTGTTTTCTGACAACTTCTCTTCCTTCACATCCTTACACCTGAGTGCTTTTAATAAACGAAGGCCTTTTCCTCATTTTGAAGAACAGAGCGTGAGGCATGCCATCCTAGCGCGTGCTTGCACCCCTCAAAGCCTCGAAACAGTTGACCTGTAACCCTCCCTGCCCCCCCCCCCACCTTCCGAGGGAATTTCCTTCCAGTAGTTGAATAATAATGACCTCAGCGCTTTCCCTGATCTGCTCTGCACCTGGTTGTGTGCTTGCCTGCCATGTTGCGGAGCATGCTTCTCAGAAGGGGTTCCCTTGGGCCCTCAGTCCGACAACTCATGAGTCCAATGCACAGTTGTGATGGATTTATTATTTCCTGTAAATATATCACACTGATGCGCATTTTAACGTGCTGCTATCGTGGGTGCGTGTCCAGGGGCTGAAGCACGTCCAGTAGGCATTGTTTCTCCAACATCCTCTCCGTGCGTGAAATAAAGGATCGCATAGGATGTTGTCAGTGATGGGGCTCAGTCTGTCTGTAATGTAGTCAAAATCATTCCAGGGAAATTCAATGGTGTTTTTTTTTCCCCACTGACAAATGATCAAATTAAGCCACTAAGCAGAGCTTCAGCAATGACAATGACAAAGGTAAAATAACCATTTTTGAGTATCTGTGGTTGTTATGCGCTTTTGCACGCCACTGTGAAAGCAATTATGCTGTTTAGTCCTCTCTGTGATGTAAGCAAAGTTAATGCAATGATCTTTTTTTACTCTCCCTTTCTGTCTGGCTTGGTTCCTCCAGTTCTTGCACCCCATTAGAAAAGTAAAAGAATGACTTCATACAAAATATCATCCGCATCATAGGTGTAGAGGATGTGCTGGAGACCCAAAGCAGTAAAACTGACCTGACCCGACAGACATCTGTTCACTTGCTACATGTCTGACGTTAAACTGACACAGAACTTAAACTGTCAGATTGTTTTACACATGACCTATCACACATGACTAACCAGTTGCTCTAATCAGCTCAAAATCACCACTGCAAGTGCAAAATACCAAAACAAATGGTTCATTTTGTTTTGAAGATAAGACATAAACAATTTTCTAAAGCAATTTCTTATCAGGGTTACCCATCTGTAAAATTATGAAACTGCCAGAATGGTTAACATTCCACTTCCCTCAATAGATTCAGAAAGACCTTCTATACAGTTGCAAGTGGATGTAGTTTGGCATCATGCCAAAGATTGTCTGACTAAAAATTATTGCGCTTTCGTCTCGGTTTGTTGAACCTTGTCTAATGAAGTACACTTATCTACCAACGGTGACCTTAACAAGATCAAATCAATCCAGACATTTATAAACAAACTAAATGTTGTATGTTTTCATTGTTTTGAACTTTAGACCTCCAAATACCATTCACATGACAATTGGCTAAACTGAGACAGTGGCTTAGTGGTGAGCAAACTGACAATAAAACTTTTAAGTTAAAACACATTTTACGTCTTAAATATCCTGAAGTATTCCTTCAAAAATTATATTTGGCTTTGAATGAGCAACCCCTTGAGTACTTTTGTTTGGTGATGGCTTCAACTGACTGGTATATTTAGAATAAAAACACAATGTGGATTAGGCAAGCAGTCCGTCACACGCTATCCCAGCTGTAAATTGACAGATACACCAAGTGCTACAGCATTAAATTGCGTGGTTTCTCTGAGGCAACATAATAGCAAGCAGATTGCTGTGGCAAACACAAACACACATACTCACGCACATAGGCATGTAGGCACAGACACACGCACACACACACACACGCACACGGCCCTCGCAGAGATCTTCACACTTTCTGTCAACCAGACGCAAGTCGCTCTGCATTGGTTCGCGCGCGGCGCTTGACAGGATGTGGGGAGATACTGTACACAACAAGGACGACATGAGATTCCTGGAAACTATTTCTAATAATGCTCCTCGGGTCAAAACGGCCATTTCCAGGAGAGGAAGGCAGCGTGGCTGAGAAAGGCAGAAACGGAAGGGAAAAGAAACAAAAGATCTAAGAGGAAGATCAGCCCCCTCACAGGGATGAAGTATTCCCTCCCCTCCCCCCAAGTCTTTGTAGTGGTTTGTTGTGTAGCTGAAAGATAGTCGGTGAATCTCCCCGGCTGCGGTGAGCCTCCGTGCCCACTCTTGCCTCTGGAATGTCCTGAAAGAGCCACTCGCGAGGAAGTGGGCACCGGTCTGGACACCACACGTGCAGCCAGGGCGCCCTGATTTCGCGGCTGTATTTGTGCGGAGCGGCGCGAGGGCACGGTCTGCGTGCCGCCCCGCTTTGAACTCCCCCCGGAACCGCGGGGTTTCATGTTTTTGCCACATGTGGAGGGAGCTGTTTTGCGGGGCGCTGGCTTCTGCCGCCTCTTTGATGGCTGGATGCAGCACTATGTGCACGGGGGGGAGAGAGGCGTGGCGGGATTTTCGCGTTATCTGCAGGGTGGGGCGGGGAGAGGCTTCGGAGGGTGAGAACTAATGATACAGCATCTATTCACACAACACACACCCCTTAACATATAAAAATGGGAGGGGGTGGGTGGGCATGGCAAAACCAACAACTTCATTGAGTTTAATTGCAATTTAAGTTTATATATGAGCTATATACAGCAACTCATGAAAGATTTTATTGAATCAACTTACATGCGCAGTTGACATAGATGAAGAAGGCAATAAAGCATGCACAGTTTGATTCACCTGTTAGAACTGTCATAAGCAATTCTTCCGTGCAATTAAGCATTGCGGTACCTTTTGCCCTTCTCCCAATTATTTCTGTGCATCTGGCTGGTAAAGACCTGTTTTCCATCACCATTATTTTCTATATGTTTCCTGGACTGTTTCTCTTTATGCAAATGTATGCAGAATACATTCCCATGATAGCCAGTTGGTGGAGGAACATTTTATTGGCAAGCTGACAGAAAAAGAGCATCACTGTGGATAGTAGTCACATGTCCCTGCCGGCTACGATGGCATCACACCACTACACAGCACACAGTCTGAGCTGATACACATGTGCACATGGGTACAGAGTCATTGCCAAGAGGGGAGAATTAAGAGGTAGCCACTTTGTGTGCAGCTGGTGCAATAGCACTGAAAACAGGAATCCAAGCATCTTAGGGTTCCTAAAGTGACGAACGGCATTGTCACATCTACAGCAACCGCGACCTTTCGCTAAGTGGAAACCCCAATTGTTATGGTGCTTTAACATGTGGGCCCACTTTGGCGAGGTTAACCAGACAATTATTTACATTTCTGCCTCTGCCCATTGTGTATGAGGAGTGAAATAAAACCAAGCCTCTTTTATGGCATATTCAAAGGAAATATGGCAGGGCCTTCAGAAACTGAAACCAGCTCACTTCGCTTTTCCTTGCTGTTTACTATAATGGCTTTCGCGTGGCCTTAATTGTACATAATGATGATTACAGTGAAGAAATGTGATTACAGGCCCAAATTTGACTACTGAGGCAAAAAGGCAGACTAAAGTATTGTATTATGTGTTACCAGCTTTTATAATAAACCTCACGTCATGTGTTGGTAGAACTACAGTATGATTCAGTTCCAAAGAACAACAACTGTACCATCAATAGCCAGTGGAGCCAGCTGTCATCTAAACACAAGTTCCTTCAGTGAGATGGTTTTTATAAGCTTGGCAGAAGTCATGAGAGCTGGGACATGCAGACTCTAGGCAAATTCCATTTTACTTGTCTAACTGAAATAGCTGAGGTGATGCTGGGCACCGAAAGCGTAGTGACACAACACAAACCGACTTGATTGTTTTGTGCTGTGCTTAATTGTGTTGTTTAAGGTACAGGTTTAAGTGGTGTGAAACGGTGAATGGGTCCCTGCGGGTGCCTGAAATGACGTTGAGGAAACAAACCCAGCTTCCAGGGAAGATCAGAAAAGGCTGATAAATGAGAAGTGAAAGGCAGGGAAAAAATGAACAATGTTGGTCATTGACGCAGCGTTCAGGGCACTCCTGATCAAGTTGCCCTTTACTAGGCTTCTTCTGAGCACCCCCCCCCCCCCAAACTGTGGGGGGGGAAATCAAACAAACTCCCTGTGGTTCAGTTTTGCGGTCATCAGACAGAGTGGCAGAGACTGGTGTAGGTGAGAATTCCCTAAAACAAAAGCCAAAAGATCATTTATTTTTCCAGGACAAAGATGATGATAGTTGTGACAGCAACAGTGGGGTCCACTGATTCCGAATTGTATCAGGCAGTGCAAAAGATCCTGACCAAACCAAAGTCATCAAAAATGCTGCGCAATCAATGATCCATGCAAACAAATGGCAAACGCAACAGGGAATTCTTTTCTTGCCAGTATTCAAAGAAATGGGAATTCTCTGACTTAGTATTTCTGTTGCTGGCTCTATATGAGACACCACGATTATCAATTTGTGGGAGAAGAAGAAAAAAATAAAAATATAGCCGCACTTGGAACCACTTTGGCATCTAAGAAATTCTACAATGTCTCCATAATAGATAGGAGGGGTCTTGACTTACTGAGTAAGGGAAAATGAGGATAAGTATAGTCTAAGTAAATAGCTCAATAATAGTTTTCTTGTGTCCCTTATTGTTCTAATTTGCCTGTGTCGTCCTGGACCCTGGGGAGAGGAGAACCATCACTTCCTCTTTCTTCTCAGTGGATGCATGAGTTCAGGCAGACAGAATGCAGAGAGCTGTGATCTTTTTTGTGTGATGGACACCAGTGTGGTGTTCTCTCCCTTTGTTCTTGTGTCTTTGCAGTGTGTCGGGAATGTTTCAGGAATATGAATTATTCTGATTAGCCTAGCCACTCTCATCTGTTAAAGGGCATCCATTCTTAGCTCCTGACAGTAAGAATCTCCCCAGCTAGGACCCACCATCTTTTCCCACACAGTCTTTGCTGACAATCATCATTACATTGAACAATAGCTTAAGTTAGTGGCTCACCATGTAATTCTGTGATGATTAATGTGGTCACTACATTGAAAGTCTACGGGAAAATGGACCAGGATGTTTTACTTGCAGAAAAGTGGGTAATGCTTGTATTATTCAATTATGTGCAATATTGTAATTACTTCAAGAATTAGTGTGCAACAAACATTTAGCAACCAATGTGGAACAGAGCTTTAGCAGTGTAAATACTCTGCTTTATTTGACTAACTCCTGGCATTCCCCTTTTCCTCACCCTCCTCAGCTCTACCTCTCACTCTAAGACACATGTTTAACCTTACCCCAATCTTAAATCTAGCCACAAATCATAAAACATGTGTAACAACGTGAAACAGCACAACAGGTACTCCTCACTCTCTTGCAATAACATATTACTTACATATGTGACTACAGTTAAACGTCAAAGCATACGGTAGATAAATGTTTACTTAACATAAAGCGTGACAGTAAGTATTTCAGATGCTAAATCATGAAAAGAATTGTGATAACATGCTGAAAATATCGTCCATATTCTAATGTATTTAATTGTTTTTGAGAGAAAGTGACTATAATCTGATGTCTTGAATTGATGCATTCTCCATATTATCAGCACTAACATAGATGACTTGGGGAAGTCATATTGTTTTGGACCTGACAGAACGGGAATATAGACATGTGTCCATTAGAATGTCAGAGCAAGCTTATCCTGAAGCACTAAAATCAATGACTTTCAATAGTGGACTCCAAGATAACTTTTAGTGAGGACTGATTAATCATTCACATCTAGGAATGATAAATTTTGTTAATGCAGTCAAGGTGTGGAGTCAATATAACTAATGAGTAAAACTGCTTAAAATAAACTTATAAAATATGAATGAAAGGATGAATCAGAAAGAAAAGTATGATTTTTTTTCCCCTTTACCCCTCATGCAGCCCTGGAATCGCTAACTGCACATTAGGCTTGTCTCACCACTTCAGCTTCTGCACTCTGCAGGAGCACTGAAGCGAAACGAATGCAAACCTCCAATATACTTGCCAATGGATATTTTTCACGCTAGAAGTTGCACAGTGCACCACAGCGAAGTGGGTGCCAATTGGAGGATAGGCACAGCTTCGCTGATGTCATCGGAGCAACTTACAGGCGCCAATGGAAATGTGGGGGGTGTGTGCGAGAGGTGAGACAAGGCAACCCTGGCTGAACTACCCACCTCTGTCCCCAAGGGGACGAAGCCAGTTTGTTCCACTCCTGCAGGCTGCTGGTCATTGTCTACTGATGACGTGGCCATATAATAACTCAGGCCGTAGGGCTCAGCCTGCAGTCATGATGAGTGCCTTTCTGACTGAGCCACTTGGGAGCCCTAATTATGACACCTTTTCTGATTGAGAAACCCAGCAGGTCATGCTTAGCCTTGACCAAGGAATAAGGCTGGTGAAAGTGGAGATTGAGTGCTCGGTGTTCATGCTCGCAGTAGGTGTGGATGTGATATGCAATATGTATATTACGTGTTATAGCTGAAGAAGAGACAGAGTGTCTGGAGTCCAGCCACATTGCTTGCTCTGCTTGGCCGTGGGCCACTTGTACTCCCCTATGGCAGTAAATTGGAGCAATCTCTGGTCCCAAAAGCAATCAGACTGCTGTCTCACTGCAGTGCAAGGCCAGGACGAGAGCTACACCGCCAGACAGCAGGGGAACCACAGGATCATCTTAACAATGTCATTTCTAAAACCTCCTCCTGTCAGACTGTAACAGGACACAAAACAAATGCATTCCTCTCAGCAAATGATCTGAAAAACTTTTTGTATATGGGAACATGAGCACTGAAATATTTGCTAAATGCATAAAAAAATCCAGTGTCTCTTAAAAAATCAGCAACAAAAAACAGATTATGTGTGGTTAATTAATTTGACTTATAAACCATGATGCTAATCTAAAACGGACACATTTTAAAACTTTGTGGTGCCCTGCTGATAAACTGCCCTCAACCACATTAATGAGCTGGTCCTGTTTGTGAAATTAATTACTGAGGAACGCTGGAAATCCATATGTAATGTACAGAGGGCCCTACAGAGGGTGAATTTCAAAGCAGGCATTGTGATTATGAGTCTATCTATCTAACTCTTGTCAAAACAAGGAAAAGGTATCCGATGCAAGTCTTAGATTCCTTTGATGTTGCGCAGAACTTTCACAGAACAGTGGTGAGGTTAATAAGAGATCTCAATCTGCTTCCAAATCTAACTGAACCCTGCCCTGGCTTTCATGGGGGAAAACAATAATGTCCCTTTTTTCAGCGTCCCAAGATAACAGAAAATACAGTAATGAAGTTAGTCAGTTAGCTGGCATCACGGAGAGGCCTGGCTCCAGAGGAGGCAGGGCGGCGCACTTCCCTGGAGCTGTTTGGAACCACAGTGGATCTTTAAACACAAACCTAAGACCCTTTCAAGTGTTTCTGTTAGTTTGGTGGGCCCCCGGCGAAAGAGCCACTATTTATTTTTAAGAACAGAGTTAAGTAAACATTTCTTCTGCGATGAAGATGGACAGCCATTCTCTTCTTTTTCATTTTTGGGGGGGGACTCCGGCTTGATTCCAGCCTAGTTTATTCCACGTGTAGTGCTGTGCAGGGCTATGAGAATGCAGAAGAAACAGTATTCTCAGTAGTTTCCCTCCTGTTGCATGTTATATTCAAAGTGTAACCTTTCCATGAAAAACTGGAATATGCACAAGTAGGTGATGGTACAAATGTATTTGTTTTTTCTTACAAAATAATTTTTTAGCACCTTTCCAATAGCACATTGCAAAATGCTTCGCAAAACAAACACAAAATCAAGTAAAAAAAATGAAAAACTATGCAAGAGATAAAAAACAATGTCACGATGCAGAAAAAGAGCAAGCCCCATAAGCTGCCCAACAGTTTGTCCATGTTGCTTTACAGACCTGATTTGCCTATAGAGAGAGAGCCTGGCTCATCCACTCACTGTCTGCTTTCCTTCTGTTGGATCTTCATAGTTCACTGTATACAGTGCAGAATTTTTTGGTGTTGCCTAGTGACTCTAAGCAGAGAGCCAATAAAACGGCTTGAACCCAAAAATCAGAAACTCTGAGAAGAGGCAAGGATGGTATGAGCAGCCATATAGAAATGATCTGTGAACCTGTGCTGTCAGGGGCTATGCCTGGTTACTCCCTCTTGAGAGATATGCCCTCAGATGCTGCCCTGACTGTACTTTATACCCTGTACATTATATTCCTTGCTGTACATTATATCCTAAGGACCTATTCTACCATCCGATTTAATATGTCACAATTTCGCCCGCACAATCAGAGAAGTCAGAAGGATCAGCACAACGCTTTGGTCAGGATCTGGATACATTTGGCTTTGCTGATGTAGCCTTCTCCTAGCAAACCCTTCACCACACATCCTCACTACCACTTTTAAAGTATGCAGGGCCACCAATGCATGTCGACAGATTTAGTGTTAAGCAGATGACGTTTCATTCCAAAGCTAGAACTTAATAACCAGAGTTAAGTAGGGCACAGTTTAAATTGTTGGTTTAAATGTCATTTCATAACTCTTCAAACACTTTTTGACATCAGTCAAAAACACAGATGATGACACAGCCTACAAAGTTATGATTATAATAATTACAATTTTACGTTATTTATGCTGAGACACTGATTTTGTTGTTTTGTGCATTTCGTATATTCTCTGGTGGGGGTGTGTGTGTGTGTGTGTGTGTGGGGGGTGCATGTCAGGCATATACCCACAAATTATAGATTAACCCTTTGTATTCCTGGCTTCAGCGCAGTGTGGGTGAAATATGGTGTTTATGTTTCTCCCCAGTCCTCTCACAGAGATAATGGAGCAGGTGTGCGCACTGTTTATTTCCCACTGCTGCCACACTGCTGCACCAACATCTCCTTCACAGCCATTAGAAAATAATAATAACAGACCCCGGCTCATATTTCCCGATAATAAACGGTCATCTGGAGGAAATGGCTACCCCTCTACCTCTGCTTAGTGTTTTGACTTGCTTAATAAAAGCGCACGTCAGGCGTCTCACAACACAAAAGCCAGCTGAGCCTTCCACCCCGGTCTAATCCCCTCATAAGGCGAGAGGCCCCACATCAGAGAGGAAAAAGCACCCCCCGCATGCTTCAAAACCAAAATTGAAACATTTTGGTGTAATTTAGTGATGCAGCTGTCGGAGGTGGGGGTAGCCTTTTCGGTAGACTCATAAAATTGCAGCCTTTGCAGTTTTTTTTTTTTTTTATTGGGCGCTCAAACAACTCGAAAATTCAAATGTTAAGGCTGCTTCAGCGCCCAACAATGACTAACCGGCAGCTTTTTGAAGACGGGACCACTTTTGTTAACCATGGGAATAAGGGAATGTTTGTAAAAACGTAAATGTTTATATATGTATGAAGTCCTGCCAGGTGTATTCATGGGAGTAATCATGAGAAGGAAGACCAAGGCCTGTGTTCTTGAGATTCGGAAACTCGCTGAGACATGCTACATAAGTACTGCACTGTCGGAGAAAAAAAGAAATGAATCCAAGCTGTGTTTTGTATTAATTTGAAATGTTTTGCTTAAAAGAGAGGCAACACAACAAATTTATATCCAGCTGGAACTGTAGGCAAACAAACAGGCCAACCTTTACCTAAAAGCAGTAACTATTTCCAAAATAACAGAACAAAGTGATGCACGAATACTTCAAAATGCATCTCAAATTTATTAAAGCAGTCTATAATCAAGAACATGCAAGCTGAGCTCCTTAAATATTGATTGCTCCCGTGTCAAAGTTTGCACCTCAAAGAGGCTGTGAACCGAGAATAGTAGATGCAACAGAGGTGACATTCAAACAGATATTGCTAATGAAATGATTTTTTCTTTCCAACGCAGTTCAAAAGGTTGGGAGATTTAGCATATCCGATATTTCAAAGAGTTTCTTGCCTTTGTGTTCAGTTGCACCTCACACATGCACAGGAAATTGGTGACTGAACATGTAGGTGAAAGGCTACCTAGGAAATTTAATGAGCAGGGCCTGGAAACAAAGGCAAGGGCCAGCATTTGGTCACAATCTCTCACACTCAAAGAGGAACTATGGGTAATAAATATCCGCAACAATTATGGCAGGGTCTCAAGGTGCCAAAGTGTTTGCTGGATTGTCATTTTAAGCCTTTCAGTCAATAGGCCATCACAGCTGTTTCATTTTGTTAGTGCCTTCATCTTGAACTTCCTTAACTGAACTTGCCCTTCAGCATTTCTCTTCATTGATGTGATGCTGCGTTCCCAGTCTGAATGTTACTAAGTAATCAATGGCGGGATCAGCTGGCTAGCCTCTCGTCCCTCGCAACATGATCAAGCCATGTTCTAAATCCCTTTCCAAGACTTAAAAAGCAAACAAAGCATTGAATAACCTTACCTCGCATGCTCATTCACATTTTGCAATTATCAGGGTTGCACCCTGTTCAGGATTAATTTCATATCCATTGCGCAGTCATTGCAGATAGTAATAACATTTTTGTTAGTGTGAGTGTTCCAGATGTCTTGGCAAAGGAGAAGCATTAGGTTGAGGAACAAAATATGCCTGTGGTATTAGGATGAGTTTTTTTAATGCTCCACACTGACCCATGCAATGTGACTACAGAGACTACGTGCGTGTAGTAAAAAGAGGAAGCAACTGTGATCATAACGGTTTTTAGTGGGTGTTGCTCGGTACAGGGCCACGGAATCCCGCCATTCCAGTTCTTTGAGTAACAGGTAGCATGCGTGAGGTGGCCTAGATATGCGCGGGGGGGGAGCACTACCACAAGCAGAGATTTCACTGAGGTGTATCATGATGTCATGACTCCTGTGATGGAAGGAAGAAGCTCTGAGCCAGAGGCAGATGTTTCTCTGCAAAAATCACAGATGGAGTCACTGAAGCTGATAGACCCATCGTGGAATCCTTCAAGGAGCTCTTACTAAGTATTAAACCTTGCCAGGGGGCTTCTTTTAAGGTTCATAGTTGCACCTCCCTTACTTTAAACTGACCAGGACAGAGAAATCAAGAGCAGTTACAGACTCCAGACCCTCGCTCCTCCAATACAATCTTGGCCCCTCGTGGGACAGACAGACAGACAGACACATAGACTGTCAGATGCAGCCAAATGTCAATACCCTTGAGCAAAGGGTAATTAACACTGGCCTCAGTCTCCTGGTATCTCCCCGCCCACTGATCTATAAACAATAGATTGAGAATGCCCTGTCTGATTCTGCAGGTCAGTTATATTGGGGGAAACTAAAGTGCAGAAAAAAAACCTCATTAGTCTTGGAGAAAGGTCATGTCAGTTTTAGGGAATAGCAGATGGCGGGGGCTGATTTACACTTCTCACATTATTACTATTCAGTAGCAGAACACAAATCTCCCGTTCACATCTCCCTAAGTACCTAATCTGACACAAAATCAAGGATTAATACGAATGGAAAGAGTAGTTACATCTGTATTTATACGTGAGTGTCATAATAAAAAATGTTGAGTTTTTAAGTTAAAAATGAAGAAGGTAACATGTGTAAAAAGATTTGAAACTCACATTAGGTGTGCTTAAGGCATGCTAAAAAAATAGACTGTTCTATTTTTTCAGTCAGGGCATGCTTCAATGTGGCGTCCAAATTCTTCTAATCACCATAATATAATAATAATCATTTCCTCATTGGTACCACATACTCAAATACCACATCACTAACCAAGCTTTTTTAAAAAAAAAATAGCCAAAAATTGTGCATAAAAATGATTTTTTTGGCTTCACATTCACTTCTTTGTCTAGATTTTGGTCTTACAAAAACAACAGATGAGTTATTTTCTATTGAAGCATTGTTCTTTTCCACTGACCAAAGAGGGTGCACTGAAATTTAGGCTCCATCAATACTGTAGATGCCACAGAAATTTCTCTCAGTGGCAGAGAAAAGATGCTGTCAGTCCTCTGTATTTATTAGAGGCTCCACCCTTAAGGGAACAGAAGCAGAGGATTGTGGGTATTTATCTGATTTGAGGATAGTCCAAACATACTTTAAAGTGGTAATCCTGCCAGTTCTGTGTAGTTTTGGAGAAGTTAGAGTTTATACACAAAATATTGTAGATACCAGGGACAAATGAAAATACTGGTATAAAATATAAAGTACATAAATACATTTGTCCGCAGCAATTTGTGGTGGTAATTTTGATTGTTCTGGCAAGGTTTGAGGCCCAATGTTATGATGTTATCTTGAGGGTTTCAAACAACGGTATAATTACATATTAAGGGTCTTGAGTAACATATTCATTATTATTATACCATTCATTTGCTTGTTCATAACAACGCAAAGTACATTTGATACATCACCCATTTGCACAGCTGGATGTTTACAGAACTATATTACTCAAGGGTACAAAAGCAACGTACAGCTACAGATTAAAATCTGAAATATTTTGGTCAGATGTCCAGTTTTCCCAAACCAATGCTCCACACATCTGCGCAATTCTGGTGTGTTGATTACTGATTTTAATAAAAGCAGATGTTGCTGAGAGGATCTCAATTTTCCAGAGACGTAGATACTTCTGTGAAATGAAGGAGTTGCTAACCTCACTGTTTTACATTATATTAGCTCACTTTCATTCAACGTCATGAGCCGCAAAATTGCACTGGTTTTTTTTTTAATAGTCAAATTGGATTTATGAAATGTCAAATAAATATTCATAGAAACCATGTCTGGTAACAGTTTAGGATCTCTGCATGCAGGATGAGACAGCTGAGGCAATGTGATGTCATTTTCTGTGGAGTAAATGAGCACTGAGCCCCTTTTTCTAGATGTATGAACTAAATACGTATACTATTATGTATATATGTAAAACTCAGTCAATGCATATCACCTAAAACATTTACATATAAAATGGAACTTGACCCCTCCAATATTTCAAAAAAAAAAAAGAAAAGAAAAAAAGAAAAATAGGCATCATTTTTTCATGTCGATAGCTAGGTCTAAAATCTAGATCTCCATCTTAAAATAAATTTGAAGGTAGGGTTTAATTCTGACACATACATTTTGGACCTAAATAATGAGACATTCAGGGGTGCAGAGGAATATGCACAAGATGCACTGCGTCAGACACCACCTATCAGCATCTCACATAAACACTGTCAGAACGCCACGTTTGGCTTCCCCCAACTGTTATGACTCTGAGCGCCAAAGTGGCCGCTAGACGCTCAGTGTTAATCTTGATTAAGCTTGCTTTGTTTATTATTTTTTACAGCGGACTTCCAGCTTCACCATAGAAACCTTCAGCGGAGGTTTCCAGAGAAAATCCATGACCATACTGTCCTCTCAGTGTAATTACAAAGGCCGCAGATTCGTGATGTGGACGGCAGTCCAACCTCAAAGTGCTATTGCAGACCTCTCTGCCGTTACACCGCCTTTCTTTTCCATTTCGAGTCGGAGCGACGCAGTGCTGCCATACAGGAAGCAGCTCTTCGAGCAGGGCAGCTATTCAGGAGTATGGGTATTCTGCCGCAGACGTATCACTGCAGAACAGTTTCGGCCTTGAACTGAAGAATTGCATCGATTTACCCCAAAATGAAATGGTAGCTGTGCGTGTGTGTAAAATACAATGCAATCCTCCTGTCTTGGAAGGGGATGCTAGTGTGGTATCTCTTCCTGATCTATGGAAAGGTCACTTGTACATATGACAGTACCACTTCATTGTCATTTTAACTCACAAAACCTGTCTGATCTCACTGATGGAGAGGCAGTTGTGGTCATCTCGGTGAAAGGGTCAGCTACTTCTTCGGGTGCCAACATCACTATCTGAATTACCTAATTTAGATTATTGTTTATACCCATTTTGTTTAAGTCTTGGGTGGAGAAAGGCTTTGAGGTAGTACATGCTAAATCAGACACAAAAAAAACAGAAACCTGGAAATTACTGCAGCGGTCATTCACATAGGAAGGAGATCCACAGCCATACAGCTATATGTTTAAATTTTCTATTCTACATTTGTCCCAAATACTACATCAATGAGGTCACTCCTACAAAAGGTATCTGGTAGCCTCCATTCTGTCTTCAGCTGATTATATAAGGTGGGACAGAGGACACACCTCAAGGAATTGACAATAAACTACTGTGATGGGAACGCCACAGAATCATCAGGTGAGTTTGCTTTTTGTCCTTTGTCTAGCTTAGTTACCCCCTATCAAATATAAACCTACTTCCAGACATATTGGCTGTATTAGCATCTACTGATTGACATACACAATAAGTATCCTTATGGTACCCTTCAGACTAATCAGAGAATTCTATCATTTCACAGACCATGTCTATAAGCTTGCAGTAAGATGTATTTTATATTAACTGAAGTTTTCACACAGCTTTTCTTGCAACATAAAATCCAGCTTACAATGATCAATTTTAGCGATTTCCCAAGAAGAGTCTTTCCTGTCCCAAAAAGAATCTTTTCTAGCAGGGATTGCATAAGTAATGAAAGTTCTAGGATTTGGTTTCTGTTTTAGATAAATGCCCTGACAATTTGCTGGTGGAGGGGTCCATAAAAGAGCTTAGCTGGATGTCACACTGTTTGCAAAGGCTAATCTAATTGAACAAATATGTAATGCTGTACGCGTGTTTATAGTGCAACTATATTTCTGTAAATATTTGGTCTGATTGCTTCATCTTTATGCAAGGAACTGCTGAGGACGTGGCAATAAAAGAGTTTGAGTAAATGGCACCATAGGAAGAAGCAAAGAGATTTTTCTGCTTTTTCTTTCTTGTAATTAGCGAAAAGGTGAGAGGATGACACCCCAAGCTATCTGAATACTCTCATTAAAGTGGTTGCATTGAAGTGTGTTAACACCATGCATTTACATGATAGATGAGTACAGCAGGAACTGACATAATTCATATCTTAGAGCGAATTAAATTTAATTTCATTAATTAAAGGACCAGCAGTTAGGACCAAAAAAAGTCAACGCAAACCAACTCAGAGCAAAAGAACATTAAAGAACATTAAAAAACAAAACAGCATGCAGCCAAATGGAACTTAATCTGAAACAAGTTCATGAACATAAAACATCCAGGAAAACAGGACAACATAAAGGTTTGTTCCAGCAATGGGAAATGCTGGAATTACAGTCAACAAATAAATTAATCACATTGATGCTGTTGGATGTTCATCAAATAACACTGTGATATCTCCCTCACGAAACGAAATACTGAAAATAAAAGTCCTGGACAGCCCTAATCTGTATCCTCTTTGCTTTGGTCAGCATAGTAGTTCCTCCCCCCAAAAGAAAAAAATCTTTAGTTGTAAAAGCGACCAGTAGATGTTTTTGTTTCTTTTTTTGATTATCAGCAGTGGCAAATGTGTTCTTCATTGGTGCCTTTTTTGCTGGTGAGTGTGAATTCTGAAGGGATAATCTTCGGAACACCATGTGCTCTGCAACCAGATCGTATACCCTTGCACTCACCTTTCAGAGACTTATGTATTATACCCTGTTTGGAAACAGGATCCAGTGAGATGCGTATCACATATATGTCACATGCAGTTATAGCCAAATTACTCTGCCAGGAGTTCACGATTAAGTTCAACCTCTGGTGTTAATTGTTCTTAAAGAGGAAATTGGAATCGCTTTTCACTGAAGTGGTAAAATGGCGCACGTCTTTGCATCTTTCATTAACATGTAACGTACACCTCCACAAACACGTAATGTTTTCAAGAAAAGATGGGAAGTGGCCTTCAACAACCCTCCTGATATTCTTTATACGAACAAGAAAGTTATTGACATCTGCATCGGTCAAAGTGGATGCATCCAAGAAAAAAAAAAAGAGCCCAGAACAAATAATTTATTTTCTTTATGATACTGCAGTGTGACTCATGGGCGTTGCTTCCTCAGCTTCTCTCTCTCCTAGCCAGGTCTGTATCCCTTCCAAACACCATTCACATAAATAAACCCTGTAGTGCTTTTCAGGATAACTTCATCCTCTCTATCTTAATACCCCCAAGCATATGAAAGATCTCAATCTTGTGGATAGATTGTGACATATCCTCTTGATCCAGTTGGTTCTAAAACATAGTTACCATATGCAGACATACCAAGCAGACAGCTGCAATAGTTATTTCAGCTCTGTAGTTGTTCTTGAGTCAGGGCCAAGCACAAATTGATCCTAAGGTTTTGCTATCTGATTCCAAGATAGTGAGAATAAAAGTTTTTTGAAAGAATGCAACCCTATAAATGTATGGAATATTATTTCTGTAGGATTGTTCCCACACTAAGCTATCAAACTTTATATTTCGCTTTGCAGTTCTTCCTCCTATGTCTGGAAAGTGGTATGAAACAGCATGCAAACATATTCCTCAGCTTTTGACTGTGTTCTTCTTGAAAATAATTACATTCGAAACAGGGAAAAAGGGGATTTTGTCTTAGGAGTTGAAGAATGTGACCCACAGGGGGCATGTAACTTCTCCCCGCTGTGAATTCTGTCATAAACATTTTGCTTTGCTCCTTTCACTGACAAGCTCTTGGCAGATCACAGAGTCACAATTGGACAGTGCCAGTCAAAGTTGGTCCAATCAGAATACATAAGTCCTTCCTACTGCTGTGAGCTGGCAAATCCTTTGAGGTGTGGGGAACAGTCTAAGTACCACCCTCCCTGTCTGTGGTTTAGAAGGTCAAGCATCTGTCATGGAACCGTAGACCATCTCACAATAACAGTCAACAGGAAGCAGGTGGTGGAGCGCAGCATCCAACATTAGCGGCTCCATATCTTGCTTCAGATACTTAAACTCTATATCTTCCTTTTCCTCCCTGTGTCCTTGTCCCCTGGAGTCACAGGCAAGGGGGAGCGAAGAAAGACTCCTACTACACTGCCGGCAATTACTCTTCCATGAGCCAACGACTTCATAATCAAAGGCCAAAATGAAAAAGAGGCCTGGAACAGTGGAAACAGACCTGCTGGGGACATTAATGTACAATACAACTCCGCTAAGGCCAAACCCTGTTCCCTTGTGCAGCGTTGACCATATAGGTAAGCCACAGGCCTGCTCAGGTAATAACCTGCACACAATGCATAATGAAAGTCATACATAGACAAAGACATTCATGACACTGTGATGTGACCATCTTGCCCTACTGGTGTTTGACATTCTGTGTCTCTGCTCTCCAGTGTGAGGGACTTTGCACGGTTCACTGGGAAGACCTGGAATGGAGAGGCAGAGGGATATCCTATCTTCCCCATGATTAACTGACCTGGGCTTCAGACCCAGGATTTGCTGGGCCACACACCCAGGGCAGAAAGCCTTTAGGAAAGAAAAAAAGCCTCAGCAATAAGGAGCTGCACTGATGCAGCATCCAACATTGCACCACGAGCAAAACAACACAGCACAAAACAAAACAAAACAAAACAAAAAAACAGTCAGGAAATGCACAGCACTGGATGTGCCCTTTTTAAATGGCTGCTATGTCCAACAAGGGGATGTACGGAAACCCTCTATGTGTATTTGTCCCAGACTAAGTGGTAAATACTGATTGATAAATCCAAGCAGATTTATTTAAAAAAAATGACCAATAAGGATGAGGTCTTCGCCCAGTGTCTTCCGCCTAGATGAGGGTTTTTGCCTAGCTTCTCGCCGCAAGAACATTCTGTGACGATCCGCCATATTTACAACTTGTCTACAAAACTCACGCTCGCTGATTTTATCTGCCCTGAACGTTTGATTGATGGGGGTGGGCCACGCTACGACACAATGTTTTCACCATGGGTTTCTCCAAGTGCTGCGAGAACCGCACATCTGCGCTAAACGCTCCTGTTTGGCGAGCCGAGGCGAGGGAAGCGGTGTCGGAGGTGTCTTGTCTTTACGAGGAGCTCTGAGCCTAAACGAGCGTCTGAAAGATGCATTACTCTGCAGAACATCTAAAAAACAGCCTTTCCAGCTCCAGGTCCGCGATTGAAATAACAAGTACGATCACTTAAACACGTACCACCTCTGACCCCTCGCTCCCGGCTCGCCAGGACGCTGCAGAAACCGGCAGCAATGGCGAGGTTTAACCTCTCTGCTGCATAGGAAGGATGGTGTGAGGAAGTGATCCAAGGTCACTCCTTTAGCGCGATAGGAGATAAAAGTAGGGCTTCTCGAGGGAGACAGCTCGGAGTGGAAAAGTGTTTTTCTCAAAGGGTTGCCAGATGCACGGAAAGAGCCGGCGACGAGACTTGTACATGTGAGCTGTCCCGGTCTGAGGCCCTGCTCCCCCCGGCCCTTGCACCAGAGCTGTGTCTTCACTCCCTCGAACCGATGAAAACACTTCCCTTGAAGTTCCTCTCCTTTCAGTCCTCGCAGAGGGGACTTCAGTATATACGAGAACTATACGGTTACAAGGAACGTCTGACCCAAGCCTTGTCTGCCTCCGCCTGTCATTGGGCTGAGCTCATTAATAAGAATAAGATCAGAGGCTTGGCAGGGTTCGCTTATGGCTCCCCGTTCCCAGCAGAGAGTGCTTCTGTCTGGGGCCGTGTCTTTCCCACTCCCATCTTCCACTTGCTGCATTCCACAAAGAGCTACAGAAACAAAGCCCCCACTTACATCACCCCCCGTGTTACTTTCATGCAGAAAACCACATAAACGCCGTATCTGCCGCTCTTGGTTTGCATTCGCGCGTGTGTGTGTGTGTGTGTGTCTGTGAACGGGTCTATTAACCCAAAATTGCACAGGGATGTTTGTTTGCCCTAAGTATTTTGAGGCAAGAAAATAATTGTAGTGTTCATAAGTTTGAGTGTAGTGAGCTAAGGTCATGGTTTCTCATTGTCTTGGTTCCATTAACTCACAGTAGTTACCTCAGACCTACAGCCACAATTGTGGAAAGCTGTCAAACAAAGAGAAGAAAAGTCAGGCAGAGTTAGGTGTCTTTTCTTAGAATAAGTAGACAGCATTGGCAGTGCCCGTAGAGTGAATATATTTTCGTTAAACCAAAAAGCACATTAAGGAAATAAAATCCTTAAAGATTAGGTGAATGTTAGATAAGGGGAATTTAAATTTTGCATGACCTCCACTGAAGTTTTTAGGCTGTGCATCAAAGTTAATTGGGGTTCAAACAAAGTGCCTCAGTGGATTTCGGCACTCACGTCTTGCCTTAACATTTGATAAAGCACAAACTGAGCTGTGGATTCTTCAAGACAGGTTGTTATATCCTAAGAAGTTCATGCTGTAGCCTGGTCAGCTTAAATTTTCACTGTGATTTGGAATAGCACTCATCAGATAATTGTCTGGGCCATCAGTAAGTGCTCTGGGAGCCCAGCTGTGAATAAGAGCCTTTTTCCCCTGTTGTGCTCTTACTGCACTGGCTTTGAGTTAGCAATAGTGGAGCAAACCTTCACAGGCAACACACAGGAGAAGAAAATGGAGGTGAACAGCAGTAGTTGGAGGGAGCTGGTAGTAGCTCTGTGCAGCCTGACATATTTCTGGACACCAGTTCAGCCCTGCTGCAAGAGGCCACAGCTGAGACTTTCTCCCTCTCTCCCTGAAAGCCCAAAAGTGTGATGGTGGTGTGTGAGGAGTAGAGTGACCTGTGATGGCTGTATCACTGTGTATGTACAGCTGCGAGCTCATGTGAAGCCCAAGTTCAAAATTCTTCTCTAAAGAAAAGAAGCCTGATATGGCAACGGCGGCCAAGGCTACTCTCACTTTGATAAACAGAATACTTGCGGACCCTTACACTCGGCCTTGCCTGAGATTGAAAGCATATTCTGCCTCATGTGTTTGGTTTTGAGGTAGATGGATCCCTGAGTTGAGTCAAATTGTTCAGAGATCTAATGCTACACACATCCCCCCACCGATGCTGGGGCATGTGAGCCGGAAAAGGACTGGGAAGGCTGCCAAGATGCAAACACCCGATTCGCTGTTATGAGTGCAGGGACCAGCCTAATTCCTTTACTCGCGGGGAAGGAAGTGTGAAGCAGATATATGGAGACACCTGCTTGGATTGGGCGTCGGAAAAGGATCGACGCAGACCAAAAAAAAAAAAAAATTCAAGCTTTGTTTTTATTAAGAGGAACCTTAGAAGGATGTGCTTGGAAACAAAAGGTGCTCCTGCCTGGGCTTTTTAGATGAGGTGTTTGGAGACACTCCTTAATACATCTGTTAGGAGGCTATTGCTGCAGATATTTGGGGTTGATCTAAGCATAACCATTGTCTGAAATTATTGTTTATATTTTTTGACAGCACTGACTTACCCTTTTAGCCTCTATAAGCTGAACACCAAATGGCTGTAAATTTAGACTTGGAAGGTTATAGATAGAACTGAGTGACCTCACAACGATGACTACTATCAGAACAGTTATATTTATTTTAGAGGGGAGGATGGCAACTGGAAGAAAATTTACAGTACACTCATTCATACAGTCATTAATTAAAAGACCTTTAACGAGCCCATGAAAGAGATGTATGATGTAAGAGAGAGACCTGGATCTGTTACAGTTTAACCCCGTATGAGGGGTAAATGCATTTGGGGGTGTGGAAATGGGTCACTGTGAAAACAATCAGAAGCCAAATTTGTCCCAGAGCTCCACTTACAGAGCGCTCCTCTGTGACTGACAAATAAATCTGGAGATTCGTTAAATGCTACCCCACACCCTCACCAAACACAAAGTGTCAAAGCGCGCCATCTGTTCCGTGTTAGAACTGTGTTGATAAAATTTTGTGGTAAATTATTTTAACAAACAAACTGCGGAATCCATAAGAAAGCCAACGTGCAAATATGGCTCTAGTAAAAGCTTTTTATTACTCCATCTTTCCTTCCTCTCCATAAACAATGTAGTGTGGGCTTCTCCAGAACGTCCTGTTTGTCAGCTGGGGAGAGATGCACGGCTGTCTTCGTGTGAAGGTGGGGGCGGGCTTGCAGTGAGCACGCAGTAGCCTGTGGCACAAAATACACCGCAATCACAAAGAGCTTCTGCTCAAAGGGGACCGACATGATGTCGAAACAGGGATCGATAAATAACATTTTATGGGTCAGTATTTTTTTTTCCAGCTTGAGTGAGTGAATTTGAGAATGCTGATAAAGCCAGTTGTGGTAAGTTGTTTACCTTTCCCGATAAAATAAATGGCGACCTGACCCAAGTCCCATCAAGTCATGGGGTGTTATAACCGCCTGAGGTTAACACTTCAGAGGTGTGAGGTGCCATACAGATGTGAATCAGTGCACCGGGTATTGCCACACAACAGCATACTGTACTGTGTCAATGCCCACTTGCCTCATATGTATTATTGCCATTTAGCAGATGCTCTTATCCATAGCTACTTTCACTTTCATAGGTTACAATTTTTGCATGTTATCCATTTATACAGCTGGCTATTTCCTGAGGCAATTCTGGGTTAAGTACCTTGCCACAGGTGCAATGCCCTTGTGGGGAATTGAACCAGCAACCTTTTGGTTATGAGCCCTGCTCCTTACCACTATGCTTCACTGCTGCCCTTTGTGTAGGGTATTCATTTTTCTTACATTTACAGTACCCATTGTTGTGAAGAGTTTGGATACCTTATGCAGCTCAGAAAATCAACAGACTATTATCTTTGGCGACTTGTAGTTTTTGCAACTAATGCACGTTTATTACACTTTCTCTGTACCAGGTATGTTTGTAAAATGCAGCCTTGTTTTAGCAAGGCAGTTATCTGACATTAGACCATTTATTTCTCATCCCTTCTCTTTGTGGTCTAGATTTTGTACATGTCAAACCATCAGATTGATTAAGTCTTTATTTTATTGCAGTTGTTCAGGTCATTTTCCCGCACCTGGCTAGCATACATCACGACAGCCACGCAAATGATACCCAGGAGCACCGCTACGCCTCAACACCGCTTCCCTTTACAATAGCTTGGTGGCACCAAAGTCTGCGAGAAAAAACCCCAGTTCCCTCTTCTTTTCCCTGGCTCCCCCTTTCGTACAGCAGGGTAAACGAGCCCGCTATTGAGTTCTACACGTGTTGAATAAATTATTCAAATAGGAGGAGGGCCTTGTAGCAGTGTCCGATTTCACTCGGTGAGGTGCAGAGTGCCCGCTCCTTAGATACCTCTTTACAGTGGATGCAGTCGGTGATGTAGACCAGACGGGTGAGGTAGTGGAGACCGCGATACTGAACCCAGATAAAGCGGAGAGACGCTCGTGTCGCAACACAATCGAAGGAGAAGCACAGAGGCATCTCTAAAATTGGAAACCCATGCCCACCTGGAAAGGAACACGGGGAAAACTATATCTGCAGGAAGTCACAGGAGCACAGAGACAATAACCTGAAAAGGGATACAAATAGGGATATTCCCCCCTCTTCCCCAAAAATGGATATAATGTAGGGTACTACTCGCAAACTGAATGATTTTGTATGATTTCTCCTTTACTCAGCGGCGACGAAGGGTTGCAAATACATCTGCATACAAATTGGATTTTTTTCTGTTATAACGGACGCACAGATAAAGAACTAGAGCAGGAACAGATGAATGTAAGTGCCACTTCCCATTTGTCCAGTGTATTAAACTGATGACCAATCGTAATCGGGACCACACTCATCAGTTATCGGTCCTTCAGATAAAATTGCGTTAGTTTTTGCATGGTCATGGAAAGAGTTACCCTTGAGACCGTTCTCATCTATAAACTGTTCTTACCCGATGGAAACGCATGCGGTGCGATAGTCGGCGGCTGCAGGAACGGATGAGGCTTTGACATTCATTCAAACGGGGTGCATGGTTTTTTGTGGTTTCAGTTACTGCTTAAATGATGGAAACAGCTTTGTAGCTTGATTTAATTAACGGAAACTCAATTTGCACAGACGGTTGTGATGAGGGTAACTGGTCAGCGCACATTAAAACTCCATATCGCACTAATTGTGAATTTATTGTTGACATACAAAGGGAAAACCGTGCAGTTACCGCTTCTTAACACATTGAAAATTAAACACTGAAGAAAAAGCAAGAGAAACAAAAATGCACACTCATGCAACTGTCCAGAAGCATTAACATCATTTATCACCGGTCGTTTTCTTATTTCATTAAGTATCATCATTGAGTGGGGGACAGATTTTTTCAGGTAGCTACACATCCTTATTGATAACATGGTTGCTTATGTATAGAACCAAAGGAGTCATTTTCAGGTTTGCTTCTGTTGTTGGATTTTGATTTACGGCCAATTGGTATACCGCTGCCTGCGCTGTATACCTTCCGGTTGAAATGCTCGATTGCCTTAAATTAAATTACTCCATGTTGACCATCCATTGGTTAGTGCTTATCATTAAACTTATCAAGAAAGTTTGTAGTGAAAACTTTTGCAAAGAGGCCCCAGTCTTGTAACGTCAGCTTCATTATTTAGAGTACTGAAGTTTACATCTCTTCGCCGTAAGCAGGCAGGCAGATCAGTTTCTCGTGGAGCGGCAAGGCGTGCACTCGACTGAAAACCGACTCTGGTTATAACACGAACCATATGCTTGACTCCTTGCTGGATTTGGGTGTTTTCTGCGGGGAACGGTCGCTACTGAACAGAGATGGTATTAAACCGTTGAAGCAGATCGCAGTATGCATTTGCACAGTATCTAACTGGGGATTGAAAAGAATAGCTTGACAAGTGTAAGCCAATTAAAGCGTGATTTTCACTTTGTCACGGGTAAACTAACCCGCGCATGACCCATTAGATTGAGTATGAGGGAATATGGAATATTCATCTTGTTCTTAGTGCCGATCACAGTGCAGGCTGCACTAGGCTGTCCAGGGCTCCAAGCAGATGAGAAAAATAACGTCCTGGATGTAGGGCAATAGCAGTGTGGTAGAGTAAGGAGCAGGGCTTGTAATTAAAAAGTTGCCGGTCCAATTCCACATGGGGCACTATTGTGCCCTTGAGCAAAGTACTTAAACTGAATTGCTTCAACAAATGTCTTGCTGAATGTATTCATGCAAACTGTGCAAGTTGCTCCAGATAATGTGGTCTGTTAAGCAGAAAAATACAAATGCAGTGCACTTTGTAACTCCTTGATTTAAATGGTACTCATGGTCTCAAGTGCAGCGGTGTGTCTCCTCAGCGTTCAGTACCAAAGGGCTGATGAGGAGACCGGCCCTGCCAACATGAACTGAATGTCTTTCATTAGTCATGTTTTTTGGCCGACAGTTTCACTGTCCTAGAGCATCCTTCCTTGTAGCTATGTGTCGGTGCTTTCATCTCGTGAGTGTGAAACCCCCCCCCCCCCACCGTTTTGCCGAGGACATGCCTGTTTTGGATTTTCTGACGAAATTGCATCTGCATCTGAGAGCCCTGTTTTGCTGGAACAGCGTGTATGCGCATTCTTCGCATGCACTGAAGAGTTGTAAAAATGTGCCCCTGGCGAGAGGTAATCCTCAGCGTTGGTGCTCGTTGGGATCTGGAGGCCGATCACAGGATGCAATATCAACAACAGAGGGCAATAAACATAAAGATTACGGGGGTGCATCTGAACACGGGCCCTGGTATTTGCAAGGTTGGGTGATATTACCGCGCCACACACATCGTGCCCCTACACAGAAGCTGCTCAGTCTTTATGTCAGACACATGAGATAAGATGCATTGGGGCAGTATAATTTGGCATGTAGTTAAAGAGTTGCATTGGCAATGATGGGGGGTAGGCACTATTCCATGGGAATTTACATTTAAAGGCTGGTTCTCAGCCTGGTTCTGACCCTATAAGAGGTTGGGCCTTGAACCTGGCATCATTATTGCTGTTCCCAGGGCTGTGGAGTATCCTTTGCTACCCTGGTCCACCCCAGCTGTCATCTCCACTGTTAATAATGAGTCACACTGAGGGATGGGCAATTTGAAGGCATTACTTTTAGTGCTTGTAGTAAAATCACGTGCCTCTGTAGGTGCTTGAGTGCTGGGGTTTAACTCACGGGCTGCACTTGTGCAGTTACTAAGATTACACCCAACTACATTGATCAGCGGTTGTTTATTTCCCAAAATCTGCTTGTTTTCCAGGAAAATGAAATTTAAGCATTCTTGGAGAGTGACTCATGTGTGGAACAAGTAGAGCAAAAAGACTTTCTAAAGTCAGCATCTCAAAGGAAAACAAACAGGGTTTTGAGGTTGTTTAAAGGTCTTACCCTTGATATTCTCAAACTGAGAAGGGAGTGGATGTGTTTAGATTACAACTCACCTCTTTCTTAACCTCCAATATCTTGAGTGTTTTACCAGAAATTTTTATTGCCTTTGTCATCCAATTTCAACAAAAACAAACACAAAAAACGGTGGTGATTAGAGACAGACCATGTGTATATGCTATTTATTTGACTTGGATGACATAGCAAAGCTTGTAATACATTCCATTTAAATGAGTTTATCGGTAGCATTCTATTGTTAGCCCTCGCACTGAGCACTTGCATTTAGGCTAATGCTATGCTATTCTGTCAGGCATTCGTTTTTCCTGAAAAACATCCCAATATATCATTTAAGGGAAGCCGTGACTATTAATATTCATTGTAACACTAGAGCTGTGCTCATTGACTGCGAATTTGTGTTATTTTTTTAATGAGTGTGGTTTTAGTAAATTGGCTTCTATTTCCCTTCTCACTTTATCTGTGAGTACGCTGGTTGCCATGACGCTGCAGTGCAACAACTCAGCTGTTTTTTTCCTTTGGTTTTGCAAAGATGCAGCGTTAACCATCCTGTCTGCTTTCCCGATTGATCAACTGTAACATGGTATAACAGGCTTTCTTTCCTTGATCCCTGAGATTTACTGTTATTGATTTTACATACATATACCAGTCATATTTAAATACTCATCTTGATGAAAAACAGCAGAATGGTCTGTAACCACAGCGCATTCCTCTGAGTATAATCATAACTTCAGTGATTTATAGCATTTTTCATAATCCGAAAAACAATTATAAATCACAAACCATTCATTCTCGTGAATAATTCTGTGATTTATTCAAACACAAATGTCCATGATGTGACATAAAGAATAGATCAGCCTGTTTTTCCTCATGTGAATCATTCCCAGTGTAATGGTTTGAAATGAAAGTTAACATTCAGCCCTGTTTTGGTGAGCTCCACCCACTCTGACTTGCTGTGTTTAATTAGGTCATTAATTGATTCAATGTAATGTAATGGGGAGTGGGGTCAAGGAAGGAGGGGGGTCAGGTGAGTTCAGACAAGAGAGGAACAGTCTCATAGGCTCAGCTGCGGATGGGGAGTGCTTGTGAGGCCAAGGGGGGTGGGGGGGAGTGTTGGGGGCAAAGAGAGGAAAGAATTTTATGTGAAGACCGCTTTTATTTGAGTTACTGGATCGAGAGAAAGTTACAGAGTTTACAAAGAAAACAGTTAGAGCAATGATGTGGAGTTGCTGGAAAAAGAGTCGGAGTCTTATAACTCCGCGAGGCTTTTATGACATTCCAGGGATTATGTCATCAAACTTTCGTCCCAGCAGACAGCTAATTAATTTCTGCCTCCCTCTCCCTCTCCCTCTCAAAGCAGTGCTTTTTGCACGCACACCCGGTGCACTGCGGCCTTTTAGAACAAATTAAGGGGAATTATGAACCAGAGTCGGTGCGTAATTGATGCGGATAGTTTTGGGTACGTTTTTTTCCCTCTCTGAAACTTGAGCCCTCTCGGCGACAACAGTTCCAAACGCCTGTCCAGGGCCCAGACAGCCAAGCAGGGGAGCCCATGGGTCTGGTCCTGGCACAGTCGCGCTTGGTTTTACTGGTCTCCCTTTGGGACTCCAAGCGAATTCCTTTCCCCGCGCTGTCCGTTCCTGGAGCATCTTGCTCTCCAGAGCGGTTGGGCTCGGCCGTCGAGTTCCCGTGCCAGAGGGTTGGAGACCGAGGCCTGTCTTTCTCATCACGGTGCGGGTGGAGGTGCGTCCGTACACATGCTTTGTGCAGCAGCACTCATGGGTGCCTGAAGCCTTGCAGGGGCTGTTTTTACCTAAAGCCCACTGTTCATGTGTCCATCATCGGCAGAGAGGGAGCTGGTCACATAGCTGAGAGCCCAAGCAGCCTCACATCTGAAAGCTGACTGCTAGACTCCAAAAATCTCAATGTATCGGTATGTCATTTGGATTTGTGTTTATTCCAGCCCTCTGCCCTCTGTCATGTGGACTTTAAATGGTGTGCATATGTTGTCTAGGATACCGGATTAGCTTGGCTCTGGTTGGACTGGCCCTTGGACTGAATGCAGTAATCCTTGGATTCAATCAAGCTGTTTTCTTAACTTTCACTCGCAATTAAATGCAAGTGTTACTTTTTTTCTTTCCTCAAGCAGAGAGCTTTGGCGAGTTTAGTGATCACCAAAATGAATGGGGGAAAAAAAAGTTTCCATTGAAAAAATAGTCCAGGGATTAAACAGTGACATGCCTGCTAATGCCTAATAAAAAGTGCTTGTTCAGGCTGATTTTATTTCCCTTCTTTTTCCTTCTTCTCAAATTCATCTACCCGTGAAGGAACCTGGAGTCGTTGCACAAGCTTTTGTAGTGTGCTGTTGACTGGGAATATCAGGGCTTTGATTTTAATGAAACCTACTAAAAAAGACAGCTGCATAAATGTCAGTACTCTCCTCTAAGTGTTAAAACACACTAATGAAATTACCTCCTTTTGGTTTACTCCCTACAAGATGCACAGAAGAGTGAAGTATGGATCTTTTTTTACTGTAACGTGGGACAGAATTGATTGGGTCTGGCTGGTAATTGTAATCCTTATTTGGGCTTGTCTGGCTCATTTGATGTCTGTGGGCTTAATGAGGATAGCTAAAGCGTGACCTCTTTGCTGCTGAGGTGCTGCTGACTGCCGGGGAGCTGGGACCAGTAGTAATTGTAAAGGCTGAATCGCAAAAACTGATTTGAATCACTGCCAGGGAGGAATATAGGCAAGGGTGAAATCTCAGTCCCTCTCTCAATATTTCATTTTCTACTGCTGGAATATACACTTTATGGCGCAGCCCAATACTGTGCATGCAGTACAGCACAAGGTATACAAGGTATACTATCTCTGAAAGAAATGACTCCCTCGTCTTCACTGAAGGCTGATTGTATAGCATGTAGCGCAATACACAGAGAAGGAATGAACTGAACAGACTGAATCCTTACTTGAGCAAGTAAAATATATAGACATACCCGTACCTTGAACTTCCAGGGTTTTGTTTTCCAAACCAGCGGAGGGAGTTACAACTTACAGCCTCTGCTTACTAAGCCCATGTGTTATTTATTGAGGAAATGAAGAGATGTCAGCTCTTGTCTAGTTCAACGCATGACGAGCCCATATACTGTTTGGTCGGTAGGCCATACTACACAAACAAACAATGAAACAAACACACGTTGGAGGCATGCAAGGAGGGAGGGAGAGTCGTAAAAGATGGTCTGAGTTTTCTTTGACAATCCAGAACTGATCGGCAGAGCATGAAAAGGCGGGCCGTGCGTCTTGTCCAGTACTCCTCTCTTTGCAGTGGCCACGGAGTGAAGCCACATCTGGGCCGCGTGATGGTTTTTCCTGGTGCTATACCTTCTCCTGCAGAAGCAGAAGCAACACTGAGAGGTCCCCCGGTGGTGTGCTCTGAACAGGGTGATGGCAGATACGCATACAGTAGCTGGTGGGGGGAGGGGGGGGGGGTGGATGAGGGGAGGTCGAGGGGTCGGGGAATGTGGCGAGAATACACCAGGACATTTCCTTTCTTTTGTTTGATGCCTGTCATTTTTAATATCCGGACAGCGCATATTAACAATTCGGCGGGTGGCTTCCGTTGTTGAGGCTCCGACACTTTTCCGCAACAAGCTCGCCCTGCTCCCAAGCCAAGGAGTTTCACCGGAATTAGCTGGAATGATGACATGGAATTTGTGGCACATTTTCAAGATACATGAGCAAAGCGGTCAAACTGGTTTTTTGGATTTGATATTTCTCTTTTAAAAGTGCTCCGAGATTTCACTTTTCGATGGAGAAATGTTTAAAAACCATCTCAACCAGGAGAGGAGTGTTTCATGAGATCATCGGATAATCTTATTGGATTTGAATTTGGCAATATTCTTGATGGAACGAGAGTGTGTTTTTAAATTGAAATATTTATGTTATTTCATCACAACGTAAGAGGTTTAGGCTAATGGTAATACACTGTGTCGGGTTGTTTTTTAGGTCAGCTGTGTTTGTAGGGACCCTTACTTCCTATTTCCCAGCACTGTTGTGGCTATGTACGCTGTGTTTTGTCTCTACCTTGTTCCTCGTTTATGTATTATTAGATGTTAAACTACAACAATATTGTTATTTGATAAGTGGAGCATTTTTGTAAGTACAATACAATTTGGAAACTTTCCATTTGGAAATACGGCGCGGACAGCATTGTTTCGTTATCTCTCTTGTGAGATTTTGGTTGTTATTCAATTCCTAGGTGTTCAGGAATTAACCAATTTCCTCTGCAGGGATGGGAAAGACTTACAGTCTCAATGTTGAAAACCAGAAGGGCCGGTGCGGCCATCTGGGGGGTGTTTGGTATTTCGCAGCTGCAATGTAACGGTTATGGTGTTTGACAGTGGTTTTATTTGGGATTGTTTAGCTCAACATTTCTGCGATGTCAGAACCTTGGCACCCCTCTGTGAGATGGAAGCACTGACTAATGGAAGAAGGCAGAGAGGTTTGTTCAGAAACACTGTGTGTCTTTTAATTTGCCGACCCCCCCCCCCCCCCCCCCCCCAACCAAGGCCAGCAGAAAAGCCCATGCCACGAATACTGGCTACGAGTAGGATTTTACCTGTGACGTAAACACCATCAAATGCAAACAGGTTAATTACATCGAATTGTTAATGGAAACACTTCAGTTCATAAGGGAGCAATGTGTTTCCAGTTACTAAATTGTCAAACTTCATTTAAAGAGATGTTGTACCCCCCACAAATCAGTAACCATATTTTAATTCCCATTGATTTTGTTTAATTAGTAGACATTTGGTCAGTTAGAGCTACAAGGTAAAGACTGACCATGGCTTTGTTTTCAGAAGACCAGCAGCTGCAGAAAGGAAAGTGTATTTACAGCTATGCTTATGTTAACAGTAATTTATGCATTAATGTCTCTTATGTATTAGGATTTTTGCTAAGAGAGACCCCACCAATAACATTTCATGTAAAGTTAAGTGTGCCAGGATTTAAGAAAATGTGCAAAATATTAAGATCTACACAAGAAAGAAACGTCATCAAAAGTGCTTTGAACATCAAATGCAAATGTAAACTGAACTGGTATAATTGTATGAGTAATTGTATGTCTGTATATCTCATTGGCATACAGTACACTGAGCAGATATTAATGATGTTGTATTAACACTCACACTTCACTCAGAGATACTGGTGTATTCGCTGCTGTGCTAGAAGCTAATAACATGCTGCACCCATCTCTTCACCTGTTTTGCTTTTACAAATGGTGTTCAATGCCGACTACCTTTCAGGAGCATGCCACTTCCCTTTTCACATCTGATTCTACTGTTGCACTTTACTTATGGTCTGTATTTTAGTATTTAGCACTTCAATCCCTTAATCACTTAATCGCCTCCATTAACAAGAAATGATGAAATATGGACAGGGAATATTTATTCCAAAGGAAGACTCACAAAACGCTTCACTGGTCTGCTTTAATAACCAGAACATTTGTTCACTTTTCAGCTGCATGGATATTTGCAATGTTTTGAAGCACTTATTGTGGTTGCTAGAGATTTAAAATTATAGCCCTGTTTCCATTCTCAGGGGCTACATTAGCTGTAGTGTACCTGTTGAATATCCAGAACTCCATAGCTTTGCAGTTAGAGATCTCTTCAGAAAAAAAAAAAACAAAAACTCATAACTCTTGAAGCTCCTCCCTAGTATAGAAGCAGTAAAGTCCAGCAGTGTGGATAGCACCTCACAACTTGTTAACCTGTTCTCAAGTCTGTGAGCATAGTTACGTCCCACATTCTAATCACTGCACCTGAATCTGACTGAAGTTAATGAGTGTGGGCCATTCTTCTCTTTGATCAGACCCTCAGACTCCCGTACAATTGATTTGCTGTGGATTTCATGCCTGACTTAAGTTATTCCCTGGCAGTGACAAATCTCTATTGAGCTCCAGCAGTGGTGTATTGTAACATATGAGGACTTTAAGAAATGAGGTCCAGTTACGTTAATACTCCAGCCTGTGGAATTTTAAGGAAACCAGGTTAAATCAAGTCTGCACGGTTTGAGATCTCACTACAGTAGCTCATATTTATGCACTCAATATGAACATACTTTATTTATAACAATAATATCCATGTATGAACTGTGTTTGGCCTTGTCACAGCCTCAGACGAGTTATAACATGTACATTTGATACATGCTGTTGTAGTCATATTAATGCATCTTTTTCATGATAACATACATCTGATATTTCTGTTGACTGAAAAGAAAGGCCGACTGCACTGCTCTTGGGACCTTCGTTTGAAGGCTGGCCTCAGTACTGTCATGTGTATTTAAATGCCTATGACTCACTATGAAGACACTGGCACCCGCTGTGACTTGTGTGTCACCTTGCCCCCCACTTAAATAGGTAATTCTCTGTGTGACAGCTGTGTGGCTGTATCGAGAGAGCCAGATGGTGTCAGAGTTGCCTAAACCCAATAAAACCATGTATGAAGGCATTCCCCATGGCTTACGCAAGTGTCAGAATTCAGGCATCTGCTCAGCGAGATTTTTTTTCTTCACACACTCTGACTGGGTGTAGTTTGATGGCATCAGTGTCAATTAGTGCAGTTTTTTTTCTGTTCTCAATTTTGCAGGAAAGAAGAGTTAGTTTCTGGGTATACTGATGCATAGGAAAGATATGGGAACAGCTCCATGTATACATGTCTACTGATGCATCGCAAAACTACACTATAAGGCTGTCATCCTCTGCTTTGTTTTTGCTGAGATTTGGGGCCAGCTTTGCTGTAGGGACCTGGAGCGCCCTTCCAACATATGCTATATTTTAATACCACAGCAAGTATAAGAATAGAATACATTGTTGGGGCTATGAGGGGGGCGCACACATTGAGTTAGTGCATCGTTTGTGACTTTATGTTCTGTTTAATTTGGCACCGTGCGATCACGCCGTGCCCAGCTGTGTCTGCTACATCCATTAGGTTGTGCTACAGTGGTGTTGAAATACAACAGGAGGGTGCAGTCGTGCTGCTATGGCATCGGCGCAGAGACCTCAACCTTGAAAAGCCCTCTGTGCCTTTGAAAAGCAACTTTGAAGTACAGCTTTAACATTATATTAATGTTAATCACTTTTTCTTAAAAGTGCTTCCATTTTGGCGGGCGGTTTGCCCTAATATATGTCTCCCTCGTGGAGACATATATTAGGTAATTTTGCAACAGAATTGTGCGAAAGGTATGGAGCTCAGTTTGATTTTTCTTTTAGTGGGTTTAAATAGAAGCCAGTCACAAAAACACTTTGTCGCTTTACTTTACTTTTCCTTTACATTTTTCCTTAAATCTTACTTGGAGGCTGCAGATTAAAGATGCAGGTGGTAACTGTGACACTTATAAATCAGCTCAGGTCCCTCTTCCAGTCCTTTCTTTATTTTCAGTGGTTTACTGTGTCTGTGTGTGTAATCTGTATGTGTGCGCTTGCAATGCTGACGGACTGAAATTAGCTTTGGAATCCCGTATGCTGGAGGCAGCCTTCCAGCAGACCCCAATTACAATGCTACTGAGCCAGATAGAGTGCAGGGCAGACTGCGTGGAGCCCTCCTGGTCCGCTGCGCCTCACAGCCGCTCACACACGCTGTCACCACTGCTCCCCAGACGGACCGCCACGCACTGGGCTACTGCGTGCGGGAGGCGTCTCGCTAAACACAGACAGACATGTGTGCACGAGCCCCTTCAACAGTGAGGGGATGTAGGAGACCCCTACGTTTGTTTGATTTTCTCTGGCGCATCTGTAATTAATTCTCATGTTATGGTCTTTCACGACAGCACTGATGAACAGTAAGTATACTGACCGCAATGAATGTATAGTTCTGTAGGTGCTTAGCCGTGTCTCAATGTACAATTGCAAGTCTTGGCTTTGCCACCAGGGGGAGCCTGACTAACCTGGTTTACATTAAAGCTTCTGATACTGTAAGTCCCCAGTTCTATTGTCTTTAAGGAGCAGCCTTTTCCACTTGAAATAAAGTGATCTTTTTGGAGACAAAAATGATGTTATTTAACCATGACTATCTGCGACGGAACATCAGACAATGAGAAGCAAAATGATAATGTAGTTATGAATAAAACAAATATTTATATCTTTCGGTATCCTCTTTGCCAATAAACTATTCTGAGACTTGAATTACACTGCAGATGGCGACAAGCTTATTCAAACAGCCGCTGAGGCTTCAGGGTGTCTCTTTTACAGAATTCCAGAGGCGCTGCGGATTCCAAAGAATTCCTGCCAAAGTTGTATAATTGTCCCACAGTGCTTCTTCACCAGGGTATGAAATATCAGCTCTGTGTAAGGCCATCTGCATCAGAGTAATGCTTGCACTGCATTGTGTTCATTTAAGTGCAGAGAGTGTCTCCACACTCAGCCTCTAGTCTTGGCTCTGCGGTGGAGGGAAGGGGGGGGGGGTTACTTGAACAGTGGGAGGAAGTGCCCGCTTATGAATGCAGGGTGATACTCAGGCAGTTCTGCGGGGAATGCACAAAATAACCCTGAAAATGTAGGTCCATAAATACATTTCAAAGTATGTAGTGCGCATGAGTTATCTCTGTTGTAGGTTAGGGCTGGCGTGGGTGGGGGTAGCTGGGGCGGGGGAATTGGGGGGGGGGGGGGGGGGGATCAGCTATTGCTCCCTAACCGCTGCTTATGTCTGTATGTCCTCCTCCGTCTCAGCCTGTGCATGTCTCTCCCTGGAATGGAAACCATCTTTCACTCTTAAAGCTCAGGCACCAGGAGTCTGGGGTTTTCTCACTTTCCAAGAGTAAACACAAATTGGTTTGCTCTCTTTTCAAACAGGCCTGCTCCTGTCTTCAGTGATAGGTTTCTGTGACTATTTTTTTTTTCTGGTGTTAGATCTGTTATCTCAGAGGTGGCCAACCTCTAGACTTAATGCTACAGTTCTAAAAAGAGTCTGAAGTTTCTGAAAAGAAACTTTTCTTCTTGAATCCTGACCACCAGGTTTCGGCAGTAAAACGCACATGTGGGTATGGACTATGAGGGCAGGCACAGGGATAAGGCCTTGCTCGCCAAGAATTCAAGGACATGAAACCACTTTAATGCCTAATGAAATATAGGTTACAGTAGCCAAGAGGACTTTCACAGTGCTGATAATTAAGTGATTCATTAAAGGTGTAATTTATTCAAACCAGCATTTCAGCAGTTTCACGAACCATTTGAAGACTCACATCAATATATCACAAGCTAAAAGTCTTGCCTTTAATGCTTTCAAAACACCACCTGCTTCCCTCTCTCTGGTGTCTTGGAATGAATTCCTCATTTTGACATTGATGGCATGAAAGGTTCCCGTCTTAGACGGGGAGTTTTATGCCTTTCAAAACAAGTGGATAAAACAGTCCACATTTCTTGTCAGCTGTGTAAGACCAGCTTTCCTTTCCCCCTCTGGTTTGTTCTTTGCATATTTTGTTTTCTGGAGGACGACATTCCTGAAGTTAACACCCCAAAATAAACGCGTGGTAGGGGAGCACTCAATATCACGAAGGGGCTTCGAGCAGGCTTTTTCCAGGAGTCACGCCCTGTCTGTGCGTGAATGTCAACATTCTGTCCTGTCCCAGAGTCTCCATATAGCGGTCTCCCCTCACACAGATATCTACCTGTGGGTATTCTTACAGGGCAAGCACAAATATAAGCTCTCACCAGCAAATCACTAGAGCTGTCTCTATTTAATTAAAAACGCATGTAGGGACATAAATACTCCCCCCGTCCAGATCGAAGGCAGGGCAAGTGTTGGATTCTGCGGTTGGAGGTATTATGTCTTGGAGGTAGGGATTTCTGCTCTGTCAGAGGACTGAAGGGCTGACTGATTAGGTGCGTGAAATAAATGTATGAGAATGATGTGTGAGGGGCCTATTGTGCATTAAAAGCCTGTGTGGTAAGGAGCAGAGCCATTCAAACCTGTGGGCAAAAACTGTCAGGCTTTCTTTATTTCCCCAAAGCTCACCTATTCAAGTTCCACCATAGAAATACACAAGGCATTCCAGTGGTCTTGTTTTATATGTGCGGTTGCCGTTTAAGAATTCCTCACCCCATGTGACACTGCGATTATTATTTTCCATCACTGGAAGTGACAACGTTCTCAGTTACCTCTCCCGTTTTACTTTTTGCAGGCTTAGGAGGAAGCAGTCGGCATGAGGGCAGTGGCTTCGGACAGAGGTACAGGGAAGGCTACGATGGATCCGCTGCAGAAACAAGGGACCTGGAACAAAAAGATGCTGCTGTTGCTGTACGTTGCCCTGGAGCTTATGACCGTACACTCGTCCACAGTCCTGGGAACACTGGAGCTACAGCTGGATGAGGAGCAGCCTGCCGGCACCATCGTGGGGGACATCAGCGCCGGCCTGCCCCCCGGCGTCACAGCCTCACTCTTCTTCATCTCGGACCACGAGGGCACTGGCGTGGGCAGCGACCTCAACATCGACGAAACCACGGGCATCATCAAGACGGCCAAAGTGCTGGACAGGGAGGTGAGGGACCGGTACAACTTTATCGCCGTTACCATGACTGGGGTGACGGTGGAGGTGACCATTGTGGTGAATGACATCAACGACCACGCTCCGACGTTCCCCAGAAAAAGGGCCACCTTCAAGATCCCGGAGCAGACGGCAGTGGGCACCAGGTTCCCCCTGGAGCCGGCCCCAGATGCTGACAAGGACCAGCTCTCGACCCAGGGCTACCTGATCAAAGAAGGGAATGTGGGGCAAGCCTTCCTCCTCGAAACTAGGAGGGGTGCTAACAAGGTGCTCTACCTGGATCTGGTCGTCAACGCCATTTTGGACAGAGAGAAACGGTCGTCCTACACCTTGCTTCTGGAAGCCTTCGATGGTGGCTCCCCTAAGAAGACCGGACAGATGATCTTGGACGTTTCTGTGCAGGACATCAACGACAATGCTCCCGTCTTCAATCAGAGCCGCTACCACGCTATGATCTCAGAGAACCTGCAGCCGGGTAGCAACATCCTGCAGGTATTTGCTTCAGATGCTGATGAGGGAGACAATGGAATGGTGCTGTATGAGATTAACAGGAGGCAGAGCGATCCGGAGCACTACTTTGTCATTGATCCTCGCAGTGGTGTGATCACCCTTAACAAACCTCTGGACTATGAGATGAGGAGGGTCCATGAGCTGGTGGTGCAGGCCAGAGATAATGCCACTCAGCCGGAGGTAACCAACGCTTTCGTCACCATCCACGTGCGTGACTACAATGACAACCAGCCCACCATGACCATCATCTTTCTCAGTGAGGATGGCTCGCCCCGGATCTCTGAGGGGGCACAGCCTGGCCAGTATGTAGCCCGGATCTCTGTGACTGACCCAGATTACGGCGAGTACTCCAACGTCAACGTCTCTTTGGAAGGTGGAGACGGCAAGTTCGCCTTGACCACTAAGGACAACATCATCTATCTCATATGCGTGGACCAGATCCTGGACCGTGAGGAGAGGGACTCCTATGAGCTGCGGGTAATGGCCACTGACTCCGGCACCCCTCCGCTCCGTGCTGAGTCCTCCTTCACCATCCAGGTCACCGACATCAATGACAACCCTCCACTCTTCGACCAGCAGGTATACCGGCAGACCATCCCAGAGGTGGTCTTCCCTGGCAGCTTCGTGCTCCAGGTCACAGCCAGGGACAAAGACCAGGGCCCCAATGGGGACATACACTACAGTATCCTGGAGGACCATGGGACACACTCAGACTGGTTCGCCATCGACCCCGTGACAGGGATAATCACCACCTCCACGCAGCTGGATTACGAAACGGACCCTGAGCCTAAGGTGATGGTGGTGGCCACCGACGGGGGGCGACCGCCACTTTCGTCCACGGCTGTGGTCAACGTCATCTTGCAGGATATAAATGACAATGAGCCTGTTTTCAGCAGCAACTTCTACAATGTGTCCATCAAGGAGAACACGCCTGCCGGGACCTGCTTCCTTGAGGTAGGAACCGTTCTCTCTCTGCTCCTTAGTGTAAATTATTTATTTGTAAGTGAAAATAGTTTCGTCTTTGGGTAATACATCCTGATACTGAATGTTCCTTACTCCCACCGGCTACCAAGTAAGTTTTATGCAAATTACATTGAGCCTTGTGGAAAATCTTATTTGAACGTGGGAGGTACATTCAGACTTGGGGACACGTCTTAATATGTCTTAAAACCCATTGGAGACAAATTCCAAGATGAAACCTACAGTGTTTGAGATGTGTTACTGTTCATCCTTACTGCATTAGTCTGAATTCGATACCATTTTAGCCCAAAATGTTTTGAGAGTACAGGTAAATAGTTGACCTGCAATCCTTGAGCTCAGAAAATTTTCTTAATATAGGATGTCCTTTCTTTCACCTCATGGAACATTTCCACTGTTGCCATGGTAACGGAAACAATGCAGAGGAGCGTTTTGAACTTTGAGCTCCGCTGTCATTTTAATGGAAATAGTGGCTTGTGCATAACTTACAATAAGTCATTACATCGTTACTTTATATGGAAGATTTTCTTATCGAGGGTGACTTGGGGAGTGAGGTTATGTCATGCAGTTGCATCATCGCATCAGGCATCTAGTGCAAAAGAAAAATTGAACATTTTTACTGCATGGCAACACACTGACAAAGTACAAAAGTAATCTGCCAAGGCACAAGACCAATGCATAATCTGCAGGTATGATTGTGCGCCTTGCATAAATCAACAGCATTTTACGACATCAGTATAAATTCTTTAGGAAGACAGTGGCCTCACGTGTGAAGGCTGAAGAGGTGGTGATGGATAGTGAGAGTCAAAATCAACAGTGGAATATGGTATCAAAATGATCAAATTTGGAGCTCAGATTCTCCCTAAATGAGTAACTGGTGGAAGGAAAGCACATGTGCAGACATTCTCACAAGCAACAGGAAGCTTATTCTACCACTTTGGCGCCTATTATAAAAGCGAGTGGTTCAAAATCCACAGTATGAACTGGATGCAGGCTGCCACTAATAGCAAGTGCAATTTGGTTAAAAAAAAGGGGGGGGGGTAACATGGGACCAGCACAGGAGAAAGAAAAGCGGGCAGACAGCAGGGTTTTGATGAGCTGGAGTCGAGGAGTGGAGGAGAGCGAAGATTTGAAAAGCTCTTTTTAAAAAGAAAAGTAGCATTTCTCTCAGCAGAGGTGTATTAATGGCCTCCTGTTTGAATAGAGGGAAAAAATGTGGCCTGCTGTACTCCAAAAAAGTAACCCCCTGTCTCACACCGCTGACTCTCTACAGGCTCTCAGATCTTGCTCCGGCTGACAGCAATTACGTCTCATTAAGACCCATTGTTTTCTCAGGGTGTTGTTAGATTTAGCCCAGAAAAGAAAAGAAAAAGGTTGTTTTCTTTATCTGCTTTTTATCGGTAGCTGTTTCAAGGCTTCAAAGCGCCGCTTTAATCATCCCTTCCAGCAAGACGTTCAGAAAGAAAAATGGCTGCCAGGAAAAAAAAAAACAGTGAATAAATAGTGGAATTCTACGTTGTTACAGGTTCATTTAATTCATATTTCAATAGAAGTCTGTGGTGAAGCCTCGTCGGCCAGCGATCAGATGTGTGGAGCAGCCTTGACTGAAGGCCTGGCAGACGGGAACTTGGCCCAGGGGCTGCTCCAGGGAATGGGAGGGGTGGAGGCTGTCTGACAGCTTTTGGCCCGAGTGGAGGAGTAGAGGCCGTGAGAGGTCTTCTAGGAGGTCCCTCCGAGAACTGCAGGAAAAAAAGCCCGAGCCGCGTAGAAAATAAGAATCCAAGGAATTTAATTGAAATTGATATTAATGTTTTGAGAACTAGGACAAGAGGCTAGCATGATATATTGTCGAATGGAGCCATTAAGGTTTTATTTGATCTTTTTTTTTTATTTTCTATTAAACCATTTCAAGAAGCTTTCTCTTTGTTCCAACTCGTTCAGTTTTTGTTTAGCAGGCAGCTTCCAGTGTCCTCTGGAAGGCAAACCCCAAAGCTGACATCTCCACAGGTTTTTTGGGAGGTTGAGGATGGAGGGTGGGGGTGGTCATATTCCCTCACTCCCTCTCCTACCTCCAGCTCTGTTCGGTGGAGAGTCTGTTGCAGCCTAGCGCCAACCAATACACGCCGGGACCTTAGTATGCTGAGGATGGTAGTTTGATCAGCTGCCTTGCTTGCTCCCAGCATGCAGCTCTGCTCGGAAACGGACTCACCCGGCGTCCGTTGCCAGGCTCGCCGGCCGCCAGAGACGAGCGCTGGCAGGGGCTGCTGGGCGATGGGGAGCTGGACTCATCTCAGACTGCGCCGGCGATGCCAGCGCCGGGGTCTCGGCGTCTCACGGCTCGTGTCAGAAGATTTGACGAGATCCTTTTATTTTCCTCAGCACTCCGCATAAGAAACATATTCCCATGGCCGGTTTCTCTCCAGAAATAGAACCTTCCAAACGCCATTACAATAGGAGTATTGTGATAGGCAGTCCAAACTTTTGAAGTGGGTTGGGTTCCTATTTTTCCTGCACAGCGGTTCATGATTATTGTAATGCCCTTTGGCACACTGCTGGCCCTGCATGAGAGATTTTGTCATTTAAACTGTGTCAGTTACTGTATAAAAGAATGGGAATAATAAGGTTTTGATAAGTTTTCCACCTTCGATTAGAAAGGCAGGCAGTCAGTCTTGTAATACAATATGCATGGTTAAGAAAAAAAATATGAATAGGGTATGATGTGCTATATATGCTATATATGCATGTTTTATACATGCTATGTGTAATAGAATATTTTAAACCAAGATCTCCAGTACTTGTTTTAACCAGTTGTGGACATATGAAATTAAATCCTAAAAAGAGAGATGTAAGCAGTCTCTGTATTTGAATACAGAGCATCCTATAGCATCCTGCTTTTTTGCAAGGCCACAGGAGCCCAACAGCCTGCATTTTTCACGACTATAGTTCCTTGATCTGCACTTCTCCAATTCCTAGGCTCCTTTGTGGTGCAGTGCACTGTGTGCTTCACCACTTTCAATTCAGGCACTTGTGGTCCACAGTGCTAGTGGACTGGGATATTACCAGATTACCCATAAATCTTGTTGATTGACACCGGGAAGCTGTGGGACGTTATTGAGCGATGGAAGAAACACATCCACTTATGAAATGTCCTGTTGAGGGGAAGAAAGGATTCGGGGGCCTGTACCTTAAATGCCTGAGAATGGCATGAGCTCTTGCTGTATTTCCCTATAGCGAGGGGAGCACTTCATACTGTGACCAACCGACTATTCACATTGCTTTCAAATAGGAGTCCCCGGCTGTGTGAATTCCGCCAAAGACTTGATGGAGTGAAAGGATGTGATTCGCACTTTGTCAGAGCGAGGCAGCTGCATAATTGGTATGTTTGGTCCAGATTCCTTCCCCTTAATGAACTGAATGGGGGAAACCGTGAGTTAGATGGAGTGTGATTACTCCATGGGTCTCCCTCACACAATGGGGCCGTACCAGTCTTTGTTGAGCTCCGGTTCATTCAAAATCCGAAACAATCGCCCGTTGGAACGGGCTTATCAGAGGAGTGCTTTATTTATGCGCGGGGAAAACAGGACTTATTTATTTTTCCTTTTCTTTTTTCACTTTCCTTCCCAAGAGAAGTCCCAGACAAGTCGGTTGTTGTCTTCAGCTGGGGGTTAGGGGGGTGGAGTGGGGTGTGTGTGTGTGGGGGGGTTCTGTTTCATGGGTTCTGTCGGTGTCGTGCACAGTAAGATAACGGGCCCTTTCACAGCCCGCTGTGGTTCTGTTGGGAGGGAGTGCCGTTGTGTGTGGTAGTAAGAATCGCCCCTCTGTCTGGCCTGGTCCTGGGGTGTCTCCCTGGCTCCATTGGAAAGGCGAGAGGCTGGCTCAAGGCTGCTGAGGGGGGAAACAAACTCTCACAAGCCCCAGTGTGGGGGTAGTGTTGAGGGGGAGTTGAAAGGGGTGGGGGGCTTCCTCCTTTGCCTTGGGTGTTGCCCCCCCCTCCACCTTCTTATCTGATGGCACTTCAAACCTCATTAGCCAGGTGTGAACGCAGAGTGAGAGTGAGAGCTGAGAGCTAACCCCCTCCTTTGGCCGCGCCCCTCTCCTCTGTTGGACAGAATCTGCTGCCTGTCATTGCCAGGGGCCCCCCACAGCAACATGAGAAGAGCGTAGAGTTGGCAGGAAAAAAAAAAGAAAGAAAGAAATTGTCTTGGCGTTTATCTGTATGCATGTTGTGGTTTCATTAGAGTAGAAACTCTAACTGGAGCTTTTATCAGTTCTCTTGCAGCCAAGAAAACTTCCTGTCTGGGCCGTGCCTTGGCAATCCTCCGTCAGAGTGAACTCCAAGACCTCCCCTGTCCTTGAAAACACATCACTGATATTGCATACTCTTTTTCGTTCTCCAGCTCAGATTGGTGTAGTTAGATAAGCTCCCTTAGTCCTTTCTTCCAGAGAATGTATGCATGTTCATGTGACCTGCTGCAGATATTTCCAGTGAGTGTTTTCGTTCAGTATAATTGGGGGCACATCGCTCGTTTCTTAGTGGACGTATGGCCACGCCTTGCCCGAGAGTTCAAGCGCCAGTGGAGTAGAACTGTGGCGCCTGTCTGTGTACCTTCTGACATAAGTGTTGTACGTACTGTGGGAAACTCAGGCGGGGAGGAAGCTTACAAATACGATGAATGAGAGTGTCAGTGAGTGAGAGAGAAAGCCTAGACAATGAGTAAGAGGGAGGGGGGGGGGGGGGGGGGGTTGGAGAGTGCCACGACAGCAGTTTCACCAACGTTTGGCCATTTCGTTAGTGGCTCGGTAACAACCGCAAGCATCTTGCCTCCTGGGGTCCAAACAGGTGCTGTTAGTGCATCTGCCTGTCTAGAAAACCAACATTATGTTATAAGGCTGTTCCTGACTGGTGGAAAAAATTGTCTGCTCTGAGGTGTGAGGTAATATTTTTCCTGAATCCACAGTGAAAGACTAATCGTGTTTAATATAACTGAGGCAAGGCAAACATCTGGAGGCTCGTCGGGGTGTTGCGGCAGGAGGAAGCTGCCTGGGGCCGGCTTCCTGTAACATTAGACTGGCACTCTCCTGGTGTCACGCCGATACCAGTCCCCCTCCTTGAAAGTGGGCCAGACCTCTGCCCCTCGAAGCTCCTCTGGTGCTACCAGCCTGGAAGCAGAGACACAGATCCCTTTATTTATCTAACAAATGTGGGCGAAGAGTCAATAGCTCTCCTTCCACCCCGCTCTCTTTGCACGATGAAACATAATTACATGCAAGACTTGTGTGGGAGCTCCTCCACAGTTGCATTCTGGGGGCTGTTTTCATTACTCTGTCAGCCAGACTGATTTGGCTCAATTAATGTCTCTTTCCTGAGCGAGTGGGCAGACTGTAATGATCACTGTCCCTTCTAAATTTTTAAGCTGCGTCTCTGATGGCGGAACGGTCAAGTCGAAGAGCCAGGGTGTCAGGTTGTCTGTGATTTCACTGGAAGGGTGCATGGTGTCAGCCTGGTTGGGGCATCTGTCCCACGTTCTGCTGGGCAGCTTCTGAGCAGCTGTGGGGTGCACGCTGTTCAGGATCTCGCCGGTGCCTTACGTGGACCTCGTTCATTAAATCCTTCGTCCTCCGTTCACCTGTTACATTAAAGGCATTTGTGAGCCTTTATTTTTGCCAGCACCGTGATAATCCGCTAATTTGGCTTTGCGGTATTTCCTTTGCTGAAAAGCCATTTAATCATTCAGTTCCACAATTCCACAGACTTAATGCAACAGAGTATCAAAGCAGGCTTTCAAGTGTGCCCTGATGGTGGGATCATGGGGGAGCGGGAGGCAATATGGCGCATTAGGCAGAAAGCACGGTGCCATATGGTGTTTTTTTTTTTTTTAAATCAGATCCTTTGTCTGAGTTTTGCATTTGATGCCTGGTCCAAGGGTTTTGTTTCTCCTTCTTAGAAGTCGCCTTATAACCCTTCTGTTCCTGCAGTGCACTTCCAGGCCTCCCCTTTTCCAGAAGAGACCAGCCTCCATTCTAATATCTCCGTCACACTGCTTTAGCATGGACAAAGACGCGCCATTCCCCAGCTGGGTTTAACTCAAGCAGGTGTCGGACGGAGGCGAGCATTTGGGTTCGCTCCATTCTAAACGGTGGCCAGCAACAGAGGGAAGGCCGGGACGCCCAAATGCTCGCTGGTAATGGATTGAATTAGAGACGAAAATGGCCGGCGCAATTGGACAGCTGGTTGCCCAAGCACGTTTTCTCTGCGGCCCAGTCTGCCCTGGCGCCTGATTGCAAATGATTTTCACTCCGTGGAACAGCCCTGCCCGCCAATACGCGAGAGCTCCTTCCCTGGCTGAAGTGGACACCATAGAAACATAAAACCCATTTAACAGTGAAGCTTTCACAATGAGTGCTCTTACCGCTTCGGTTAGAGGCGTTGAAATGCTGTTTAACGAGCTTAGGGGTAACTTACCACTCTTGTAAATAAGCAAACTGGTCAGTTGAGGTATGGTGGTTTTAAATGTCAAGGCTGTCATCAGCTCTCACCAGTAATAGTTGGGGCTCGTGTCTGGGATCTATTCCACTGGGACCAATTGAATGGATCATTAATAGCTTTCTTAGCTACATCGTTACAAGTTTATTGCGTGTTGTGTAGTTTGGTTTGGTTATGGTTGGTATAGGATTTTTTTGTTTGGTGTTGTCTACATTTCCAAATTTTCTGGTTTTGTATTTTCTTGTGTCCAGTTGATTTCCATGGACTCTGTAGCTAGCAAATGACTTGGCTAGCATTGTCTCTGACAACATGACCGGGTTTAAACTGCCTGACCCACCATATTACTTTAAAAGGCAAAATACATTAAAAATTGTAGTAAACACATTAAAAACACTAAAAAATTAAACTTTTTTCTTTTTGTGGGGAGATATGTTAGGGTTAGGTCTACATGCATGCTTACTTCACACACACACACAGTTCTGTTTTAGGTTTTATTTGGCATGTGCTGCAGGATCATTACACAGCTAGAGGCAGACTCCCTTCCAGGTAAGCCTGTACAGGTGAACTGCTGACCAGAAGAAGAGGATGAGAAAAAGGTTGCGACTAGCTTTGAAGTGGGTGAGGACATTGGCCTCTGCCTCGGACCACTTTTTTTGGGTTGGTTTGTTTGTTTTTGTAAATGCCCACAACACATGATGAGGTTACGCTGGCCACTTCCTTTATAGCCATTTTTTTTTGAACCAAGGGAGGCTTAGTGGTAACAGCAGGTGAAGACTGGCAGAGATAAAATGAACATTTAGCTGACTCTTTTAATACTATGCTGCTCCTCTTTCAGCAATATTGTCATCGCCTGAGGCAAATAGACTGTTTTTTAGTGCTCGCCATTTCTTTTTTCCTCTGACTACTCTCCTTTTCTGCGGTTCTGTGGTCTAACACACTATTTACAGGGAAGGGAGAAATTGCAGGAAACTGAATGTGAGGCTTAATGTGTTGGGGAATGTAATACTTCCTGGAGCACTTACTCCCGAGCGGAGCTGGGGCATTCTAGTGAATATAAACACCGATGTACATCTGGACGGAGTGTGGGTGTTCAGGTCAGAGTTGCTTCACTGGAGACATCTGCCTGTGTTTTATTGTGCGTGTACGTCCATCACCTCTCACCAGCCAGCTCTGTCTGACTTTACGGGCCGAGGAGGCTGTGGTAAAATGTTTAACTTCTTAAGGATGGGAGTGGGAACAGTAGATGGAATATTATTCATTAGTGGCAAACTAAGGCTGTGTGCATTGTAAGACGATGCCACAGAGAGGGAAATAAAAGTCTGGTGTTCATTTTTTTATTCCATGCTGTAGTTTAAACAACAGTAATGTCTTACATTTATGTAGCACCTTTCAAGGATCTCAGAAGGCTTTAATATGGGGGGGGGGGTGACTCCTCTGCCACTGCCAATTTGTAATGCCCACCTGAGTGATGCATGGCAGCCATTTTGCATCAGACTTCTCGCCACACATCATCTGAGGTGGAGAAGGAGAGAATTATTCAGGGGAGTATTAGATGGCCAGGTGGAAGGATCCTGATTGGGAACCCCCTGCTCTGTCTGACAAGTGACATGGGGTCTTTAATGACCACAGTAAGACAGGTCATTGGTTTAATGTCTCACTCGAAAGACAGTGCCGACAAGACATTGTCCCCGTCACTGCACTGGGAATTCATTTCCTGTTAGGACCAGACAGAAGACTACACCCCCTCCCTCTACTGACCAGTACCGCTTCCAGAAGTAACCTGGTTTTTCCAGGAGGTTTTCTATGCAAGTCTTCACCAGGCCCAACTCTGCTTTTCTCTTCTGTACTTAGCTTCACCCTTTGCTGTGTTGGTGGCCTCAGCCATTTGTCATAGCGATAGACACCTGTCACATCATGATGTCACCCAGCTGACGAGATGAAGGGCTCTCTTATTAAGGGCGGGGTCTGGCTGATGGGGCGGGGTTTTCACAACCACATCTGGAAAGGGGCTGATGAGCTTGTAGGCCCCTCCCACGGGAGAGGGGGGGATTAGATTAGTCATCACCGTCACCCGGTCAGATGGTCTGGTGCAGGTGATGACGACTGCTGCAGCCAGCTGCCAGGTTTTCTTTTGTTGTTTTTTTTTTTTTTTGTGGAAGAGTGTTAGCGTGGTGACGGAACAGGGAGGAAGACAAGAGGGAAAGAAAACAGAGGAGGCGTCCCTGGAGGGACGGCCAGCCTCTGTCAGCTGGACCCCGGCTCAGACTCCGCAGCTGTTTGCATCTGCAGAACGGCCCCCGGAGTCCCGGCGCGGTCTGTGTGGCGCGAGGGGAAACCTTCTTTATTCTCTCTTTCCGCTCCTTTGTTGTCTTTCTTCCTTGCACTCTCCTTATCTCTCCAGACTTCCTTTTCCCACACCAGCTCTTCCCCCCCATCCCTCATCCGTCTGCGTGCGCATTGCTCTCACGTTTCGATTGTGCTCCCACCGGTGTGCGGGCAACAGTGGGGGGGGGGGACCAGGTGACCGCGCATCTGGCAACCGAGCGGGCGCTCTTCGCAGCCTGTCTCCCGGTCATCCCGAGGTCATGCTAACCTAATTGAATGACGCGCGGAAGAAACGGGTGTAAATTACCACGCTTTTCCAGGTCCTCAGACGCTGGAGATTTAAAGCCGATCTCCCCCGACCCTCGCAGAGGGGGTTGAGGCACGGCCTGCAGGTGTGAAGAGCGGTTAGCGCTGCTCGCACTTTCCCACAGTGTCAAATTCGGGGTTTACAGGCAGGCACCCTTCTGTGACCGTGATAAACAAATTAATCAAATTAGTTTTTCATAGCGGTCACCATTTTTTTTTTTCTGTTTGCACTGAGAGGCTGTTCTCTTTTCAGGGCTCGCAGTCTCCTAGCTTGAGTGGTTGTGTTACGTACTTCTGTTTTTCTGTGCTTTTTGTGTTTTGCGTTCTCCCCCCTCCCTGCTTCCTTGTGAGCTGTTTTTCGTCTGTAAGTACTCAGCCCGTCGACGGAGATGTGTCTAACGTCTGGACTCGTGTACTTGCCCCTCCCAATATCCTATTTAAATGCTCTTTCCTCAGACATGGGTCACCCCAAGCACAGCTCTGTTAGCGATGTTGGTTACTTATCTTGTCTGCCCAACTTTCTTCTGTGCTGTCATGGCAGGAGTTTTGTTACTTTTGTTGTTTGTTGAATGACTACTTTTGATAATTTTGTTGCTTTGGTACAGGTTGCATATGTGTACTGTTTATGTTACAGGTGTTTTTTGTCTCTTAGGCCAGACACAGTAGGTAAGTTAGGTGCCTCAGCCCTTTCCGTTGGTATGCAAAGCTAGTAAACATCTTTATGCAGAATAGAGGAAGCCTCAGAGATCTGCTGGCCCGCTCTGGCTGACCCATCACCTGTTCTGTCTCCACCTCCTCTTTACGCACACACAAACCATAAGTAAAATTGGTCTTTCTCTGGCTGGGAAAATGACTGGTTGTAGTAATAGGTTCAGTGATGGTTTTTTTCTCCAGTTACTGTAATGCATGAGGTTTTAGGTTAGTAACAGGTTGACACTCATGTACAATCAGTTGTGGATATTCTTATGAAACCTACATTACTGTCTTACAGTCTGAATGACTGTGTTTTGCGTCATCAGTGAAGGCAAATGCACAATCTGTAAAGTTAGTAATTCTTTACAGTCTTGCACAGGTCTGTCTGTGTGTTGCTTTCAAACTAAACTATACTATTATTATATAAACTATTTTTTTGTAGAAAGTGGAATATTAAGCTTTATTCTCAGAATGCTGGCCTTGTGCTTCTACTTTTATAGCATATAAAAACAAGCAGCTTTCTGCTCTTCAGTTTGGGTTGTGTAAAGTCAAACAAAAGAACTCAATCCCAACATACTCCCAATGCAAAGTGGTGGGTTGTGACATGGTCCTGTTTCTAGTCTAGTCATGATAGCATGCCATCAGACATCTTTCTTACCATATATCTTTTTAATCGGGTAATTTCAGTTTGCTACAGAGCAATCCTGCCGTCATTCTACCTGTCAGTGATAATCGGAGCAGAATGAGCTTACCAGCTGTGACTGGGTTTCCCAGGCTACATTTCTCACTGCAGGCATATTATGGGCTGTGGTGTGTAAAGGTGGAATTCCATTAAAAAGTGACGATCTTTTCAATTTCTTGAAGCTTAACAGTTATTTCAGGATAGGAGTGTGTCGCTCTGAAAAAGAAGTCAAATAGTGTTGAGGTACCACGAGGAGCTTGATTTTCATTGTAACTTTTATCTTTCTCAATCCAAAGGGTGCTCCTATTCCTTCTTAATAAGGCTTTGCTATTTGAAATAATGAGGGGAGGAGGGAATGTTGCCAAATGCAGAAAGCACAAGGAAACAGGCTGAAGCCCGGGGCCTAACAGGGCTGCCAGATGATCCTGTTGCTGCTCTAAATGGGCTCACTTAGGGTTTAGTAAAAGCCCTAATTAGGAGAGGTGGCTTGGGAAGAAGGTAATTAACCAATGACTTTGCTCTGCCACTTTTGCATCACTCCGGTTGCCACAGCGACAAAGAGGGACGGCGTTACACAGATTGAAGAATAGCTTGCTTATGGAGAAGTCAATCAAGCCCGAAGCGGTCCATAAACATGTCCGTCACGAGAAGCACGTCCGATTGGTCGACACCAGCACGATATGCATTCACTGAACTGTACTGTGAGCTACACGGGCTGTTAGCCTGATAAGATTGTCACACAAAAGAGAAGTTTCCTGTTTCTCTTGGAAGCATTGCTGTATTATGTGTTTGCCTTCCCCAGCCTAGAACACAACTCCCTTCTCCAGGCTCCAGTCTCCTGCAACAACCAGCAGTTTTATTTAGCTTATACTTTTCTTCTTCTAACCTATCTTTTCCCTTTGAAAAGGAAGAGGCGGAAGTGGGGTAGAGACACACGGATAAAGAACCTGGCTGTTGGATGGTGTGGGTCACAGTCTCTCCATCTCTTAGAGAGAAGGGAGAGGAGAAGAGATCTAGGGGCTTTATAATGGTTTCCAAAATAAGCACCTTTTTCTAGTGTTGTCCAACTCTTCTTCAAAGCATTGCTCATTATATCTAACCAAAACATGGATTCTAAATGTATTTATTTGATCAGTGCTGTTATATTAGGATGAACCCTCTGCTCTTATTCCTGATAAAACAGGAGAACCTGGACAGGATGGCTGTCTTGGGACCATGGGCCTCTCAGAGCCACTTCATTCTCCTTTGTTATTTGAATGATCTCAGCTGCCTCTCCTCTACAGGCTTGGTTGTGGACAGCTATGCTTTTCTTCAAAATTACAGAACACACAGCCTAACACACTCAAGGTGTATACACAGACACACAAGCACACAAATCCCATCAAATGTAAGCAGACAGCCTTTTCCCTTTATGTTGTCCTTGTGACGGCACACACAGATGTGCACGAACACATGCAAGCAAATAAAAGTGGTGGGAAGCCTTTTATGTTTCATTTGTGGGTTCATACATAGGTACAGACACACGCACACGCTCGTGCACATGCATAGCATGCACGCACATTCACACACGTGTAAGAACACATGCATCTACCCTCTTTTACACATCACATGCAGACATGCACACACACACACACAAATCCGTTATCTCTTTAACTGGGCTATCTTTTGAAAAGCATGGGCACAATATGCACATGAATGCACACACATGCTCCCCCCCGGACCCCCTCACCCCATTCTGACACACACACACACACACACACGCGCACACGCACACACAGTCAGCTTTCCTCTGTAAGTTGTGGTTGCCCTATGCCAATCCTCACAGGCCTCAGACAGTGAGGCACCCGGCTCTTGCCTCCACGCTCTCACCACATACTCCGTCTGCCTCGCCTGCCTCCATGGTGGTCTGCCGTCATTTTCTCTCCGCTCGCCGTCTCATTAAATCCCTCTCTGGTGCCCTGTCACACCCTGCTGTTTGGCTGTCTTGTCTTTGTGGGAAAGCTCTTCATCCTCATAATTATTTCATTTCGATATAAATTGTTGTTCTGTATTGCCTATCCAGCAAGCTGAGTCACAGGGTGGTGTCTCAGAGCCTTTAAATCCCTGTACAGTGTTTGAAGTTATTAAAGGCTTTGTTCGCCAGAGAAGTGTTGATTATCATATGTTCCTGAGGTTTTGGTTTGTCGTTTTGGTCCACTTCAAATGGACAGGCTTTATAACAGACTTTCTGGCCACGGCAAAGGTGGAACGCTTAAAAATTAGCACATTATTAGTTTGCTTTTGGTTTTTCCTTTCACAAATGTGGTCAGCGTTGAGTTGCCCGTGGGAGGTGGGTGGGGAGAAATGCGAGGTGCTGTAGTTAGTTACGAGCTCCTGGGCTCTCCCGTGATGAGGTCGTAGGATGAAGAGAACAAAGCACGGGGCGGGAGAGAGCCGGAGTGGCTGGCCTAGATTCCGCTCCAGACCGCACCTGTGGGATCGCGGCCGTCATCGGCAGGACGGGAATGGGGGGGGGAGGGGGGGAATTACAGCGAGGAAACCTTGAAACGTGTCTCGCGCAGAGGCACTAAGAAAGCAAGCCCCGCCATCTTGTCTGCGCCTTAGTCCGTGAGTCCAGGGAGCGCTCAGTCTGGGACCCTCCTCCAGGCAGGAGTGATCACAGGCTTCACAGACTGTGGGAGAGAAGCTCGCCTGCTGTTTTCAGAGAGAGATCTGCTCTCGTTCTGCCCTTGTTTTAAAAGGAAAACGCGACCAACCCCAGAGGATCAATCAAAAATTCCTCATGCTCCAGTGCCATGGGAGGCGCTTAGTGAACTGGCCTCCGTCGGGCTCATCAAAGCCCATTTCGTCCTAAAATCTGTTAAGAGGAACTTGGGGCGGTAGCACGGATAAACGAGAAACAAGAGCTCCGAAAAGTTGTTGATCCTTTAGAAAAAAAAGCAGTTTTAATATCGCAAGGGAAGAGAGGTATCCAGACATCTGGTTCCAGGGTCTGCCTTTAGCCGAACCTCTCGCCCCGTGCCTTCGTGATTGAGTGCAGGAGAGCGCAGATGAAAAGTTTAATGTTTTCTCATCGGGTCCCCGGGATGGAATTACAAGCTCCTAATCCCTATCGCAGATCTGTCATCTGCCATTCCTCACCGTCTGCGCTTTGAACCTGCGCTTTATAGGATATCCCCAGGCCCGCTTTACTACTGTATTACTCTCTCTTTTACAGTCGGCGGGCTCTCCGAAGCTGCCCCTGCACCCCGGTACGGAACCCGAACGGACCCTTTAGGGGACCAGTCCTCTGGTCTGTTTGTGCGTGTCCGGCTTGTGGGGCGTTTGGAGCGCAGACTGACATGCCTCTAAATGGAGTTTGAGCGTCAGGTGCAAGCATTTTGCTGCGGGGTGCTCTCACTCTCTCTGAAGGCTTCAGGGCTCACAGGATGGGTGCCTGTCTCAGCCCTTTCTCTGACTTTGAGAGGAGAATACGGAGCGACTGATTGCCCATTTCCACTATCAGCTACTGCCTTTCAAGCCTTGATTAGCCCAGAGAGCGGATATTATGGCTAATATGGGGGAGCAATTTGCCTGTGTTTGAAGTCCAGTCATACTGCTGGAATGTCTGTTTTTTTTCTTTTTCAAAGACATGTGCCCTGTTTAAGAATTCTCTTTAACAGCCTGACAGACTTACCAGAAGTGATCAAATGGGATGACGTTTTTGATTGTACAGCTGAAATTCTTTTCTGGGGTAAGCATAGTTTTTTGTGGTGAGGTTGCCTACCGTACAAGGAAAGAAAATGAAAAAAAAAAATCCACTGTAATCATGTTGAGGTCTTATGTGCAAAAAAGTAGACAAAATCAGGGCAACAGGAAGGGAGGGTTAAACATAAAGTGCCACTGTGATGGATAAGGGGACAGTGTTTTCGGATAGAAAGTGGTTTCAGTGACACGGTGAAGGATCGGAAGGGTAGCGTTTTACTGCTGGTCAGCAGAGTGTAAATCAGCAGCAGTGTCAGTGTCAGTGGAGTTCTAGCCTCTGTCGCCATCGGCGTTGTCGAGGCCGGCCGCTGCTAAATTATTCATGAGCTTTTCCTGCGGTACTGCCCTCAAGCTCAACTCTTTCAGTGGCTCAGTGGCATTTATTGTTGCCATTACTCCCTGATATTGTGCACTCATATTATGTTAATGTATGTTAGTTATGTTTGGATGTCCTCCTTCATGGTAGACCTAGTTGAGTGGGTACTTTCTTTGTTCCGAAATGCTAGCTACAGAAGAATGAAGCTGCAAAGGAGAACACTTCATACGATGAAAAGAAACCACTGAAAAAATGTAGAAATCCTGACACCTGTTAAACACAGTAAAAGCAGGGATGGGTAAATATTTATGTGGAGCGGAGTCACAGGCGTGTGGCTGCTGTTTCCCTCCCTCTACAAACAATGGTGCCTCTCTCCCTCCCTCTGTTGCCATGTAAAAGGCTCGTAAACGGGCTGTTTATTAGTGAAGTCACCCTCTATGCCCTGCTGTTTCCTCTCCTTATTTATCGCCTGTGCCACACGCACGCACACACACACACACACACACACACACACACACACATACACGCACACACACACGCACACAAACACACACATACACACACACACGCACACACACCAGACATATGGTGGGGGCTTTATTGTTTAGAAATGAAAGGTGTTGGGGTGCCACTGTTCAGACCGCACTGGGCTGGGAACCGAAAGATAGCTCACATTGAGAAAACAAACTGAGACTGTGATAGAGACAGAGAGGCGGGGAGTTTTGGGGGGGGTGGGGTGGAGGGGGTTACTGAGGCCTTGGTGCATGGGTTTTCAGGAAGATAGCACTGTGTTTTTAAAGACCTGTGGGTCATTATGTCTGGCGGCTTGCACTGTGAGTGTTTTATGATTTACAGCTCCAGGAATTACATAAATACGGGAGAGTAAGGCCTTAAATGCGATCATTAATCAGTGTTTGCCATTGATCAAGTGAAACGTTGTCATTCATCAAAACGCCCTCCCTTGGCACAGTGAGCTCTTGGCACGGCCAGTGCTGGAGAGGAGAACAAAGGAAGATAGAAACGTGAAGGTATCCAGCGCAAGAAAGGGAAGGAGCGGAGTGAACAGGAAGAGGGGCGAGGGGTGGCGGGGAAGAGGCTTGGTGAAGACAGGAGGGTGAAAAGTAGAATAGAAGGAGAGAATGAGGGAGAGAGAGAGACATCCCCACGTGGGACACAAAAGAGTAAGGGCGTTCCAGGCATGAAGCTGAAGTGGTGGTTTCCATGGCGACGGGGAGGGAGACAGGACAAGGTTGCGGAGGGACTTCATCGATTCTCACGGCTCCTCGGCGCACCGTGTGTGTGTGTGTCCGATACCTAGCCGAGATTACAGTACTGCGTGTGTGTGTACCGGTTGTGTATGCAAACACAAGAGTGTGTTTGTGTGTTTGTGTTTGTGTGTGTGTGTGTTTGTGTGTATTTGAGATTGTGTGTGTGCTGTGTGTCAGGTGTGAAGGGGGTTAGACTGGCTGTCCTGGGTAGAACCTGTTATGGCCCAGGACTGTTGTAGCTTGTAGCCTGTTGTACCTTATGTTAGCCTCCATTACTTTCTTGTAAAGCAGAAGAGAGGACATGGGGAGTATCATTGTGTTTTATTGGCCTGATACTGTGTAAGCATCACCATTATCTCATTTAATTACTTCACTGCAGTAGCTGGTTTCATACACATTTCGTACAATTTTATTAGTGTAGCATAAAGATCATTCTTGTCTCTTAACAGATTTGTGTATTCATGTTGAACAAGAGTGATTCTATGAGAACAGGTATAGCTTTCTGATAGACTGCAGGAACATCTTCATTTCTCACTAACAGCAGTATAAAGGCTGGGGGGTTAAGGCTGCTGACATTTCTCTGCCTGTTTACAATAAAGAGACCATTAAACTGGCTTCTCTGTGCAATGATGTCTACACCGGACCTGTCTGGAGGCAGGGTCTACCATGCGTAGCGGACTGAAAGTGTTTATCCAGCATGTATGATGTATGTACGGCTGAGAGAGGAGGCGCGTCGCCGCGGTCACGGAGGGGCAGCTCCAACAGGCTCTCCCTCCTGTCCCTCCCCCCCTCCTCTCTTTGTCTCTGCTTTGTGTCTGGCTGGGAGGGCCTTCGCACTCCCTGCAAGCCCACCTCCCCAGGGCCGGGAGGAGCCCTCTGAGCAGTCTAATGAAGTGCCAGTGCGATTAGATTTAATTCGCTATAAATTTTCCACAGGGGAGGTAAAGCTATCTGTGGAGAAAACACTTCCCTTTTAAAACAGGGCTGCGCCCCACTTACCTGCTCCCCCCAGCACCCCCCATCCCCCTCACCCTGCTCTGAAACACACACACACACACACACACACACACACACATGCGCGCAAAAATCCATTATCTCTTTAACTGGGCTATCTTTTGAAAGGCGTGGGCACAATATGCACATGAGTGCAGTTAACTGTACTCATATCGTATGCCGTAAGATAACACAAAATCTCCCAGGGGAAGCCTGTGGATCTGGAAAAAAAAATGTGCAGCCAAGGGAAACCACTGAAAATACCCTATTTTGTTTTTACTGTGTATTAACCCATTTTGTGGCTCATTAGGTTTCTTAAGAGATTTGAAAACAGATCAGTGTGTCATCCAAAGAGAAGTGAAGGTGATAATGTGCCTGTGTCAAATGAAAGCGGGAGAGTGCCAAAGCCAGGGCTAGGGGGTTTTCTTGCCAGTGCGTTCCTTTCTCGTGTAAGACAGTGGGACAAAGAGCCGCTGGATTTGGCAAATGCCTTTGCAGTGAGAGCCCTGCGCTGAAAGGTAGGGCCAAAGCACACAAACAGAGAAGACTGTTGGCTTGGTATTGCCAGAGACACAGGCTTAATCACGGCAGAGCCACAAACACCACCCGATGTTTATTGGTTTGCGGCGATTCAGAGATGGCTCGATGTTGCTCCTCAGTGGGGTGGGGGGGGGGACCTGCACCCCACTGTTTGCCACATTGGGGTGTCAGGACCCCCGAAACCAACGTTCTGGCATTGCACTGCCCATTGCTGTTAAACTTTTTGCTTGAGGCTAAATTCAGATGCGAGGACAATGAGAGAAAAAGGGAGCCTAAAACAGAGAGGGAGGCTATAGAGAAAGTAACATAGATCGAGAGGAAAAGAACTACTGTGGAGGGACAGAGAGTGAAGGGAAAATAGAGACATAGGAGGAAAAGTAATAGAGGCAGTCTTGGAGAAAGAGAAAGACTGAAATAGAGACAGGCAGAGATATTTTGGGGGGAGAGAGAGGGAGAGGGACAGAAAGGAGAGAGGCAAAGACAAAGAGAAGATGGCGGATGTCTGAGACAGGCATTCAGAGGATCCTTAGTGGGTACAGAGTGATCTCACTCAGCTGCTCAGCTCTTACTGTCAAGGGCTCTGCCCATCAGACTAGACAATAGCAGCTGCAGTCCTGCCCAAACCGCTGGCCCACAGGTCCAGCTGTGAGTGCGATGTCTCTCTTTGTAGCCGGAGGTACGGAGTGGCCGTGTTACTCTAACCAGGGGGAGAGGGGACGGAGGGACACAGTGAGCCAGGCCGCAGCACATGTGAGCGCCGCTGTTTGGGTGGTGCTCTTGCGCAGGGGAGCGAGGAACAGGCTCCATTAGGTCATAGACCGTGGCTGTGGAATAAAGAGGTCGAAGCAGAATTAATCCAACCCCGGAGGCTGCTTTGCCCTTTGTTGTTACGGCAGAAATCGGAAACACATTCGGCAATGAACATTTTTATGTCCCTTATTTTCTAACCCTCCCTCACAGAGTCCTTTCTGGAGCTGGGTGGCTTTGAGGCCTTCCTCAGACACACACAGTATGGCGTAATACTTTGTCCAAAAGCGAAATTAGCCCGCTGATAAGGAAACTGATTTTTCAGATTTTTTGGACCAGAGTGGCACATGCTGCTACCTCTGATCTTTTCCTTTTCTGTGTCTCACATTCCAGTGGGATCACCATGTCAACACTTCCTGGAAGCTGATTGTAAGTGGTACAGTAGCTACATCAAAAGATGTAGAGGTGAATCTTGATGAATTACTTGTATCTTAATGGATATTTAAAGACTTGGATCACCTGCACTTGAGTTAATACTTTAAAAGGTGCTCCAGAGTAGTAGCTGGTCGAGTACCTCTTACTGTTCTATAGCCACATGTTGAGTAAGTCTGTGTCATCTAATCCTCCATCAAGAGGATTTAAAGGATCTAGGGAGTCAATTGATTGTCTTGTCGTCTTCTTCATCATCATCATCTTCATCATCATCATCCTCATCGTCACCTTGTGATGAAATAGCATTCTTTATCTTGTTTTTTTTGTAATTTCTTCCTCTGGGATTGATTATTCTATATTACTCTGTATTACATTAATTCAGCAGATGCGTTTTCAGCGCAGAGGACTTCCAGCACAAGAAACAAGTGTATCTGTCCAAATTAAGTCAGCAACAGTGTCAGACCAGGCTAACAACACTCTCAAACCATGTGTGTGTGTGTGTGTGTATGTGTGTGCATGTATAGATATAATTTGAACATTTTCCCTTTTCATCAGACAGTTCTTAGTATTCTAATGACAGGCTTCAGTGCTGCCTTAATAAGGCAGGGGGAAAACAGCACCCAGACATCCATCATGTGAGAGTCATTGTTTCTTACTGTCGCTATGATTTCCCTGCCTACGAGTACAGTTGTCTTAAACGGTCCTGATTGTTTTCAGCACTTCAATAACCCCGTGACTTTAGGTTTGGATTACTGCGTTCACGAGTGGTCATTATAGGCCCCTTTGCAGGCATGGACTTTGATATGAGCCCGCTTTACAGCTCTGGTTCTTGGTCCCCCTATGCTTTTGAGTTTTCCAGTGCTTCTCTGTGAAGTGCATTGCTCAGTTGTGTAATGGGCCTCATTAATGTGGGTTAGTGGCTCAAAACCACCCCTGCTCTGAAGGCACGTGGATTTTTCAGTGAGCGTGCTCAGCCCGGGGTGGGGATTATTAACCATTTTAACATCAGTGTCTGTGTAAATGGAAAGAACAGGGTGACCATGTGTGTGTGTGTGCATTTCTTTCCACTGGCTGGTGAAGCGCGGGGATCTTCAGAAGTGGGCGCTAGAAAGCGTGCTGCGGAACACCAATGGCCACAGCTCATGGCACCAGACAGCGGAGTAAGCACTGGTGGCAGCAGTGGGATGAGAGAGCAGGAAACACTTGCCCGAGCAGGGTGACACAATGCAGAGCTAGCAGATCCTCTATTTTTGAAAGCTTCTTCTTGAATCTTCTTTCACAATGTGTGTGTGCATGTATGTGTGTGTGTGTGTGTGCGCCTGTGTGTGTGTGCATGTGTGTGTGTGTGTGTCTCTGTGTGCGCGTTTTCCCCCAGCCTTTATGTGGATGGCATGACAAAAGACTTAACACCCTTTTCTCCCCAGTCACAGATAGCTGTCTTATTGATAAATAATTAAAATTAATTCAGCCCTTTAAAGGAAACAGCCCCCCCCCCACTGCCTTTATAAGTCTTTCCCTTTTAGCCAGTGAGCTAGTTTGGCTGCGGTTTCCATGGAAGCAATGGGTTGTAGGCCTGCACTCTAATTGAGTCATTTTTGTCTGGCAGTGGGGTGGAGGGGGGCTGGTATTTGGGTTGGAGTAGGGGAGGGTTAGTGATGGAAAGGGGGATGTATTCACATTGGAGAAATGGTTTTATTCCCCCCACAGACCTCTGTATAGCAGAGGCGTGTGCAGAGGGGGCGGTGGGGGGTGGGGTGGGGGTGCAACTTGTGTGTTGTCCTGTGTCTTTCATTGTGCGAAATGCTGCGTGCCAAAGCTTGTGCCACTGTCCTATACTTTGAATGATTGGGTTTGCTGGCTGTTGTGTGAAGCAGCAATGCATTGTGGGAAAACTCGCTGGAACCTGTGCCGAAGCTGATAGTGTACCATTTAGTCGCTGATGATCAGTCACTGCAGAGCTGTGAACCTGCAGTCTCTGATTTAACTTCTGAGGAAATCAGCCTGACACAAATCTTGGAACCTCCTGGAAAATCTTTTACAGCCCAAACAGTGTAACGCAATAACATTGATTTGCAAAAACAAAACATTTCTTTCAGTGGCTCGCAAAAGCCAATGCATGAAATTCACTGTAAAAATCAGACCATAAATTTGTAATGATTGTACGACTGCCGAAAAATGATGTTTTTGGTCTGTGATGACTTTAGCTCGAAAAGATCATTGCCTCTCAAAATGACGTATTTCATACTTTATAAAAACTCACCATTTACCAGAAAACTTCTGAATGAAACAAACAAACAGACCTAATTGGAAACGTCTTTTCTCTAATGCCTGTTTTCAGAGAACACAAAACAGGTCATTTACGTTAAAATAAATATTATTGGAGCACCCTTCTTTTTGAGAAAAATGCCCTGGGAAGACTCATTGAGGTGAAAGAACACTCCATTGAGACTTCTTAAAAGCCTGCCTTTCCTCTCCTACCTGTATTTATTCCAGTTCTGTTGCAGCCAGGGTCTCCTGCTATTTTCAATCTGGGCCGTTTCAGTGTCCTCGGCTTCCGAAAGAACTGCAAAATGAAATGGAAGTGATTAGAGATGCTTGGGAAGCTGCTATGGAAACCAACCCCCCCCCGCAACGAAAGATTGGGTGGGTGATGTGGGGGAAAGGAGAGTGCATGAGGGAAAAGTGAGAGAGAATGAGAGAGAGAGAGAGAGAGAGAGAGAGAGAGAGAGAGAGAGAGAGAGCACAGGGTTTCAGCTCAGCAACTGTTTCTTTTTCCCTAGTCATTTTACTCACCATTTTAATAATTCTGTTGACATTCATACATGGATTTCATGCATCAGACCCATTACTTAAATCAATTCATTCTACACTGCGTTGGTTGTCACCAACATCCGTATATCATTAGACTGTGGAAGCGCAGCAATCAGACAGAGAATAACCACCATCATTCAGTTTAAAGCTTGCTGTTTCAGCGCTTACTGTGTGGTGCCTTGTAATGCGTGTGCATGTGTGTGTGTGTGTGTGTGTGTGTGTGTGTGTGTGCGCCTTTGTAATACAGAACACAGGCGAGTCATGTAGTGCCAGACAAGCTCAACGTAAAAGCCACTTTCACACGTCTGTCCTCAGTCATTCAGGAAATGAGTGTCACCAATTCTGGTTTGGACCAGATTTGGGGATTTTGAAAAGAATACATCGATATAAATAGGTTTTTGGAAAATAAAAGATCCTATAAACCCAATTTTATTTACCTCACAGGAAATTGGCTATAATGCTCTGCAGCTTGGTGTTTCTCCATAGGAAAGCTTCAGAAAGACTTTCTATGCACTGCCATACAGATGCAACCTATTAAGACCAGAGCAGGAGCTAATTACTGTAAGAAACTCGTTAATGAAAACTTTGATCGCATGCAGATGCAAGTAGCATTGAGCTCTTGTCACGCTTTGCATTTTAGGGGCTGAATGTTTTGTTCACACAACACATTGATTTAAGAGATATAGATGGCCGTTCTTTAACTCGAAGAATATACACCGAGGTCAAAGACATTAATGTTGTATCAAGCAAAGTACCTAAAAATACATTTTGTCTATGCGCTCCATTCGTACATGATAACAACTGCCTTTGTTTTGCGGCTGCGTGGAAATGAGGTGGGGATAATTCTTACCAGGTCTCCGAATGAAAACAACATTTCTATATTTGTTATCGAGTCTGTTATTTATCCCCTCTCTGACAGCCACGGTCATTAGCTCCTTTTAAAAGTGTGTGGGAGAGGCAATGACCTGAGTGTGCACTGTGCAGATTTTTCTGCCTTGTCCTCCTCTGCCACTTTAACCTTCGACACAGAGAGTAGCGGAAACACTGCAGCTGACCAAACCAGCCAGAGAAATAGGAGTCACCCAACAGCAGCATGTACAACATCATCAACAGTAGCACACACAAAGCCCGGCCGCTGTGCCAGTCCTGCACGTACTCCACCGGTAGCTTTCGCACTCTGGGACCAGTATGATCTGCCTGCAGCGCTTCTCAACGTTTTTTAGAAACCCTACCTAAAACTTCAGGGTGGGACAGTGGCAGACTGTGGGACCCAACAAGGGGTGGTGTGTTCTCCCAGGGGAACGGGACAGACTCTTGGCAAACAGTGCTGTGAGCTGAACAATGAAGGTGGTGAAGGAGAGGTGCGTGTCCCGATCTCTGCGGGGGGTTTTGAAGGGGGCTGTGTGGGTAGCTCCTTTCGAGGGAGGCCGAGAGCCTGTTTTGGCCGGGCTATTCAGCGCTGCCAGAAGAGCACCCACAATGCACCCTGGCAGAATGGCCCTTGTCACAATGCAGCGCTGTCTGTGTCGCCAGGGGTAGAGGACTTGGGACAGTTGCTTTGTGATGGTAAACCCCTGTCCTGAAAGCTGAGGGCCCCCCTGCTGGGTAATACACATAACCATATTGTATGTGAATTGACTCTGCGTGTAGGATTAGCTGGTTAAACACAACGATCCCGTCCCTTAAAAGTACAATCGTGTCATTTAACTCATCTGAATAACGGTGTAAAAGCCGCTAAAACCCCTTTCAGTGCATCTTTGTTTTCTGTTCACAAATGTACTCAATTCTCAGTCCAGCCAAATGGAAGACCTTTAAGAATCTGTTACACTTTGCATTCCAATCACTTTAACTTGAGCATCAGGAAATCCCTCAGATATAAGATGCTTTTGAGTCCCATTGGAACTCTTGTATTCTTTTTACTGCTTGTTGTGAATGTGTATCTGGTTTTAAAACAGTGGGCCATTGTCCACAAAGCTGTCTCACGCATTAGCTGAGCATGGACTTGTGAAAAAAAGATAGAGGAAGAGAGAAAAGTTACCAGCCGCTGCACTGCGGCCAGTAAAAGATTTATATTTCCACAATTTGCCAAGCCAATAACAAGGGAGAGCTTGCTGTTTTGGCAAGCATTGCCTCAAAATAAATACTTGAAAAAAAAAGACATAGGAAAAAAAAGACAGAGTAGGGATCCAAACCAGAAACCATAGGCTGTGTTGTTTTTTTCATTTCCCTAAGTCACGCAAAGGGGCTGGAGCGGAGAAGAGAAAGAAAGAAAGAGACAGCAGGAGAGAGAGAGAGAGAGAGAGAGAGAGAGAAACAGGGAGGGAGAGAGGGGAGAGAGAAAGAGAGAGGGGGGGGGGGGGAGAGAGAGAGAGAGAGAGAGAGAGAGAGAGAGAGAGAGAGAGAGAGAGAGAGAGAGAGAGAGAGAGAGAGATGGGTGGAGTAAAAATAGACTCTGGATGGAGCTAGTGTCTCAATGAGGCCGCCCACTAACCTCAGAGGCGCCACACTCCCTGGCTCACCCCGGCCCTGTGAGAGGGTGGGGCCGTGCCACAGGGGCCATCTGGCTGCTGGGGCCCGCAGCGACACCGCGGTCTGGGGTACGGGGTGCCCTGGACGGCCGAGGGCCAAGGCCCACACCTGGGTAGCCCGGGCATCCTGGGGCTTACGGCTGAGGAGAGGAGACAGGCCCGTCTGATCATCAGGGAAGCAGGGAGGATCCGCACCTGTAGGGTGGAGAGGCCTGCAGCTGGGAAAGGGGGCACAGGGTAAGGCGGCCTCATACGGAGAGCAGCTGGAGGTGAGGGGACTCAGGTGGCAGCGTCAGGCTAGCACAGAGATTATGGTTCTGGCTATTAATGCTGAAACAGGCTGTCATTTGAGCAGAAGAATTGAGGGGCCATCGGAGGACTGTATTGGTAGTATTATCCATCATGGCACAGAGGGGCTGATTCCTCCAGACAGGTCCCTGGCAGGATGCCATTGACCTCGGGTTTGATTGCATCCTCAGTTACATCATCGCTTCCTTCCTTTTGTTGAGCAGGAGCCGACGCCCGATACTGTCACAAATCAAGCGGGAGAATGGGCTTTGGTGGGGGGGTGGGGGAGTGGGGGGAATCATCAGGAGGGCCCTGAGAGCACGAACAACCTACACAGTTTCTCCAGCTTTCACTTTGTTTCCCCAACATTAATTCACACGTTGATGAGCTTTGGTGAAGGAGCATGCGCTGCGGATGCTCGTTTCTGGTCTATTTACGCCACTGGCCCTTCCTAGACGTGCTGAAATGTGAAAACTGCTCTTTGCCCCGTATCGAAAGGAGCACACAAAGAGCGCCCGGGGGCCACCCCGTTGGCAGCGGAGAGGACCCATTTGTCATTTGCAGCTGCGGCTTTGGGGTCTGTCGCTGATTAGAGGGTAGCGCTCCGAGATGGCCTTTCGCCGCATCGGGAAGCGCGAAGGGGGCGCCATGTTTGCCGCGCGGGCCGCGCCGTCGTCCTGGAAACGAGTGGCTAAAGAAAGAAAAGAGAATGGAAATGCTGGAAAAAAAAGAGAAGTGGACGGGCCCAACATGCCTCTTCATCTGGAGAACATTTAAAGGGAAAATATTTTCATAACTGTTTGAAATTTTAGATTTTAAGTGGATTAAGGGGACCGTGCGCAGTTTTTTTTCTTTCCTCAGCTCAGAAAAGGGGCATCTGGTTTACATTACTGTTTTATGGAGAGTATTTCATTTCTCTGCATTTGTCATCATTGCATTCAGAGTGGGGGGGGGGGTTGTATGTGTGTGCAGGGAGGGGGCACTTAATGTTTTTATTCCTAGTCTGAAAAATAAGGGAAGTATATATAATTAGATGGTGAAGAAATAGGACATGTATTTATCTAACCCACAGGGAATTTGCTGAAGAGTTGTAGTGGATGCCTCTGTTTTGGTGCTCCGTACTCTGGGCACAGACTTTAACCACCGCAGGTTAAACAACTCCGCTTCTGCCTTTTATTTTTCTGAAACAGAAGTGCATCCTGGTATATGTAGTTCAAACTGTTCAATCTACTCTAAAATTCAAATACATTCAGTCTATATAAGCGTTCCAGTTTTGACAATGATGACATGCCAAAAAGGTGACTTTTCTCAATTACGTATATGGCTTGTTCTCAAAAAAGGCAGCTCCTTCTGCACACAGTTCTGTTTCCTCATGGAAAAAAGGGGTTGGACTTTCTAACCCCCTTTTCTTCATTCATTATTTTTCTAACACATGGGCAATGGAGGACTCTCTGGATTGATGATTAGATCAGAGGCCTGTTTGTCACCAGGCTGCTTGACCCCCATGGTGGGCTCGTGATGTGCAGTGATGCCCGTTAGCCATCAGTGTTGTGTTTTTGCAGAACTCTGTGCGCAGCTGTGAGCCCCCCCACTTCCCTGACGTAACCAGCCACCCTGGGGATGCCTCTGGAGGAACCAGATGATTATTCTTTTTTTTCCGTGATGAAGTTACATGTGCTCTGATAAATTACTGAAAGCCAAAAGCACAGCGACGTGATGGCACAGAAATTATAGTAGCTTAGCAGATGTTCATATCCAGACCAACTTACATAGCTTACAGCTTTTTTAAAATTTATTTTCATTTTTTTACAGCAGGTTAAAAAAATTGCCCAAGGGTACAACAACAGCACCCCACTGGGGGATCAAACCAGCAACCTTTGCGTTACAAGTCCTGGTCCTTAGCACTATATCACACTGCTGTCAATTATACCAATTATATTGTTTTTTGATGGACAAGCAGATAAACGTAGCAGTCTTTGGCTGGAGGAAGTTATAAGAATGAGTAGGGGTCAGAGTCCGCAGACCCTATTGTAAATTGCATTGCTGTGGAGTTTCGCTGCGTGATTGTTTCAATTTGGGGAGACGCTCTGAGATCTCAGGTTACAGATGGCTGACAGCATATCGGCACTGATTGGCCATTGGGGGAGAAGGGCAGGAAGACCTGTCAGGAAGTTTTTTTTAAAGTTGGTGCTCCGGGGTTGTGAATCAGCTGTTGACGTGAAGCATGTGGACTTGTAACAGGAAGTGAACTCACATTCAGAACTGGATGCAGGTGGAAGTAGGCGAAACTGCAGTGTGTAGTTGAAAGGTAGTGTCCAGGCGTTCTTTGCACTCTTGCCTGTTTGATACCAGTTCAGAGAGAATCAGTGCTTACTGGGTGGAGCTTACAGTGTAAAAAAGCAGTGTGATGATTGGCCCAGATTTAAGGAGTTTAGTGGCACCCTAATGTAACCTTGCACCTTTGGGCCCTGAGCTCTGTGTGTATGTCTGGGGGGATGGGGTTTGTGTGTGAGTGTGTTTGTGTGCCGCATTAGCATGGTTGCAGTCGTCCGTGGGCAAATTGTCAGCCCTCTTTCCATAGTAGCAAAGCTGGTTCTGATTGTTTAAATGGAGATTAGTCTTTTCTGTGCCAGGCACACTCAGCCTCAGCATTCCTGAATTAATAACCTGTCCTCAGAGCCCTAACCCCCCCCCCAGCACACCCCGCTCTCCCACACCGACTTTCAGGGAAACTTCAGACTTTCTCCTGTGCGCCCTGTCCAGTCCCTCTCCAGGCCAGATTACACTGGGCAAAGGAGCTGTTTTTTTTCGGTTGTTGATATTGTTGTTTTTAGGTTCTCACTCCGGGATTGGACCGCTTCCGAAAATGGCTTTGATCTTACAGAATGGCACTGGATTTCATTTGTGCAGCACTCCAACTAAATCTTTCAATTTTCTGCACTGCTGTTCTTTTAAACTTTTCTTAAGTGTAACCACATAATGTTTCCCTGCGGACGACTGGCAAAGGCCCTAGCAACAGACGCCGGGGGTTTTTGGACCGGGCGCTCGGCTTCCTTAGAAGTCTCACCGAATCCGTCACAGCGCGCAGCGCCGGGTAGTTTGAGGAAAATTTGGATTAATACAGGAGCACGTGTCTCTTGTATTTTTTAATTGGAGGGGGTCTCAGACTGAGCTCTCAAAGCAAAGAGTAACAGCTTCATCGAAAACAGAGCTGTAAGAACTCAAAGACCCCTCATCTGGTAACAATCTCTCTCTGAGCTGTTTCGGCCACCAAAAGCCCAATCCATCAGCGACTGTCATCTGCTGCAATGAAATGTGAAGGGGAGTGAAAATACAGAGGAGAATGAATGTTCTTTTAAAATGGAAAAATACCAGTATGACCTTCCTCTCCGAATAATTGCTTTTGGAAGACGAAAAAAAAGGAAATCAACTATAAACGCTCTGTATTTATTTTGAGACCAGTGCATTGCCCTTAATGAAACACTTTCTCAAGTTGAAAAAAAAAAAAAAAACTTTGTCTTCTCATTATCCTTATGATAATAGTGGGATTACAGTTAAATGAGTTGGTTTTTATTCATACACAGAGCGTGCGTTTTGATTGGGTTCCCTTTCAAGTCTCTGAGCCTGTCACCGCAATCTTGTTTGGTTTTAGGAGAGAAAATGAGATGCAGATTGGGAAAGCCCAATGAAAACACTGAGTGTAGCTTCATACGTGGTGAAGGATTGCTGCCAGATTTAGGTCTGTAATAACTATCGCATAACAGGCACGTACCTACTACATAACCACTGCCTTGTATTGTCTTATAAACGTTAGGTCAATAGTTAACTCCCAATTTGCACTAGCAGAGGTCGCTGCCTCATCAGCAAAATGCCATTATAATAGATGGTTGCTGAATGTTGATAACAGAGCAGGTTTTCATAACAACAAAAGACAGTGCTCATTTGTCTCTTAGACCTGAAATGAAGTGGAAATTTACTATCCGTTAAAGCTTATTAAGAAAGTAACTAAATCAACTAAATGAAGAATTGCAAAGCGTGTCTGGAGAAGATGAAAGCACACCCTGAGTTTTGCATGTATCTCCCTGTCCCAGACCCCCACACACCATCAGCAACTGAGAGCATGCAGCCGCTGTTGGACTGTATCCCGCCAGGAAGAGAGGGGTCAGTGCGGCCTGGCCCCAGGGGATTATGGGATGCTGGATGTCTGCCCTGTCGGTTTTTGCGGAGGAAATGAAGAGTTTCTAAATAAAGCCAGCTAAAATGAATCAGACAAAGACGGGTGAGTTAGCCTTCCACCCTAAACCTCCCAAAGTCGAAAGGCCAAAGATCGGAGCTTTGTTGGAAGTTTGGAGGGCGGGTTACTCAGACCGGGAGTCTGGCCCAGGCAGGCGGCCTGAGTCACGTGAAACACGAGCCACTTCTCGGCTTTCCCTTCCTCTCCTGGTATCTCCACAGGAAGCGCGCCGGCACTGGATGCTAGCGTCGGCCGCCGTGGGGCCCTGGGGGCTGCCACTGCACTGCACGACAGACGCAAGCCTCGTGTGAGACCACACCCCCAGCCCACTGCGGCCAGGGCCTCCTGCAGCCTTTCTCCCTTGCTGCTGGGCCTGGGTTCCTGCCTCCTCCACAGGCTTTGGCCTGACTCATACTCTGATTGGCTTAAGTTTAGTGGCCATGCGCCTAATAGATTTTGGAGGCAGCTGGATTCACAATATCAAGCAGTTTCTTTTTAATTAATAACACATTTCCATACACCACAGAGGGGATGTGAAATATCCTTCGGAGTGATTTTTTTTTTGGTTCCCACTTCCACTGGCAAAAAAGGTATTTTCAAGAGAGTCATTGGCAGGCAACATAAAAATGTTAAATACTACCGAAAAGAACCATCTCCCTGGTGTAGTAAGTGAACTGCAAGCCTTTAACCCCATCTTTCATCTGAAACTTATTACTGTGTGACAGTTAGCATAACTATCATTGTTTCCCTTTGTAAATGCAATCTGTCCTTTAAAGTAGCCCAGAGAAAACAGCTGCGCTCCATCTCCTCTGTGAAACATGTGTCCTGCTGATTTCGGTTTTAATTGCGTCTTGCATAGGAACCAGCCGCTAAAAAAACAGCAGTGGTGGCTGCTTCTCTTGACCCTGCACTCCTAAGATGGAGGTGTTGAGAGTTCCATTACTTCTCCATGCAATCCAATACCAAGATAGGACTCTGACACACACACACACACACACACACACACACACACACACACACACATGCACACAGGCACACAGACACGCGCACACACACGCGCGCACACACACACGCGCACACAGATATGTACGCACCTGTGCACACAGATACACACACACACACACACACTCTCATATGCACACAGGCACACACACATGCGCACACACACGCACACACTGTTCATGTTTTCTCCATTTCAGGCTGCCCGGCTCAGTATTTCTGAATGGTGGATTGCGGTACAATAGCATGCAGGAGGAAATAACGGGATTGGACCACTGCTATTTTTTGTGTGGACCGGTGCAGGTTGTAGAAATTAAAGAGACGATTTGATCCTCAGAAAGCTGTGCAGCATTCGCGTCTCGTTTTGAAAAGCGGAGTTTGTGGTGAAAACGTACGCGGTCCCGGGCAGAGCTCAGACACACTCACGCTGACCCACATCCCCTGCCCAGGGGGAAGACTCAGTCAGTATGCTGCTCTGTGTTATTTCAGTGCTAATGGAAGAATAATGTTTAAACAAGGGAACCTTTTTATGGCGTCCCCCTCACCCCCAATTCGACATGACATCTCCATTCTCGGCAAACCTGCCCCTGTCAAGAGCTCGTTCCCTTTTTTTCCCCTCCCCGCAAACTTCACACCCAATTTCCAGCACCCTGGGAGCCCGGAGAGAGTGCGTCTCGCCCCTATTCTGGTTCTGCCCCCTCTCGTCCCCCTGTCCGGACCCCCCCACCCCGCCGCACCCCGTGACCCCCATGTCCCCCCTCCCGCTCCTCGTCCCGAGCGCCTCTGATTGTTTGTGAAGCAGCAGGTGAGCGCCTGCTCCTGGGGGACGAAATGGAGAAGAGGTGTGTCTGCGCAACCCCCCCCCCTCCCCCGCCCCCCTGGGGGGGCCGGACGGGGCCTGCCAGAACAGTAGGCTTCCTCTGTGTGCGGACGGAGGGGCGGGGAGAGGAAGAGGAGGGGGAAGGCAAATGTCACACTGAGTTAGCCCAGCAGACCCCCGAGGTCCGGCTAGACCGGGGAACAATATTTTTGCAAGATTGCCTTCGGAGCGCAAGCCTCCCTGTGCGCTGGGAGGGCCGCTGGAGCCGCCTCGCATTCCTCTCCTCCTCTCCTCCAAACCGCCGACACGTTCGGCCTCACTCGTCCCTCCACTCTGCACCGCCAGCGTGCTCAGGATCGCTCATTCCTCTCCTCCAAACCGCCGGCGCATATGTTCTCATACATTCGACTCGCCTAAATCACCAACACATTTGGACTCATTCATTCCTCTCCTCTCCTCTCCTCTGCACCACTGACATGTGTTGTCTCACTCATTCCTCTCCTCTAAACCAATGACATACTCTGGCTGACTCATTCTCTTCCTCTCTTCTAAAGCACTAACCTATTTGGTCTCATTCATTCCTCTCCCGTTCACTCCTTTCCTCCCCTCTACCACACTGGTGTTTTTATGCCATTTTTCATTCCTCTTCTCCCCTCCTCTATTCCTTTCTGACAATGTGTAGAGCCTTCTCAATTCCTCTTCTCTTTCTTCTCCACTAGCACTTGTGGCTCCTGTACTCTGTTGCTGCTTTCCACTCCGACGTGGAGTTCCTGCTTAAAAAAGATCTCAAGTATCTTTGATGCTGGAAGGAAGTTCTTTGTCCCCAGCTGTTCCTGTGCTCTGTTGTTCTTGTCACACTGTTTCACAAGCCTGTATCTTCAGTATACAGCAGTCGTATCTGCACTGTAACTCAGATAGAATTCACCACAGAGCTGTAGAGGCAGCCACTGTGATAACCAGGTTGATCTTCAGTCCTTTGGCTTCAGCAGCCCATAAAGTTGTACTTTCTTTTTTTCTTTGAGGTTGCTCAGATTATAGTTTGTTAAAGTATTACTTTGTCTTTCTTCCCTAAAACCGAGGTGGATTTTCTCGTTTACTTATTTTAGATAATGGATGCAAGGACCGCAAACTGGTGTACCATTCTGGAAAAAATTAAGAAGCCATTAACGACAATAAAAGACATGTTTTCAAGGATATGGAATGAGGCAATGTTTCACTTCAGTGAAAATTTTCTTGCTTAATTTGTTCTTGACAAAAGATCTGGGATGTCCCATGTCTCTTGCCAAGGCAGTGAATACCAAAGCAGGCGGAATCAAAGAGTTAGATGCAGTCATTGGCTGAAAAGAGTGCCTTGTTTTGGCTCTGACAAAGAGGCCCCCAAACTCCTCTTTCCTCCACTCCATGAAATGCTATAGCCTGCTCGGCTCAGACAATGAGAATATGTTATTTCCCTGCCTGCGGCTCCGCTTGTATGAATGCAACAAGTGGCAAGTGAAAATTGTGCTGGTAATCACGAGTGTTAGTCCCCTCCTTGTTGTCTGTTGCGCTGGGGTGGGCTGTCGGGGCAGCTGTCTTCTGGTGGTCTCGGGCCCGGATTTTGGGGAGTCCCAGGTGGGGGTATCCATGAACGGCCCGAGGCGTGAGGGCCACGTTTAAGGGTGCCAGCTTTAGCAGGAATTCCATCAACGCCAGCATGTCGTCTGTCAGCCCGGACTAATCTGAGGCCAACAGTTGTGAAAATAGGTCCCGCTCCTGGGCCGAGCGCCGGCTAATCTCTGAGGGGCGGGTGTTGGGATCTGTCTGTTGGGGCCTGTGAAAGTCCTGGGCACTACTTTTCCAGTTGTTCTCCCCAATTAGATATAAACACCTTTTTCAGACTGTCACAGAGGTATGTAAATTCTCATAAGGCAAAATGGTCTTTGTACCAATTAACTTTAAGTATTGACAAAAAAATGTATGCTCTGTAGTTATAATGAAAGATTAGACTCCAGGAAAGCTGTTCAAAGTTGTTCAGAGTGCATCAGTGTCATTGGAGCAGTATTTTACAGACATAGCCAAGATCTTGTCAGTTGCATGCTGTGCACAGTCTTTTCCAGTCAGGTTGTCTGCACTTTCGCAAGAGTGATTATTTTTGGTTGGAAAAGCTGAATCAGTAACAATGACCTTACTCTTCAATAGTCACACACCAAATAGCTTAATACATATTATAAAATGATTTTATGAAACATTCTCTTCAGCCGCAATGAAAACGTCTGGTTTCAGAAGCTCAGAGGCTCAGGTCGATTTCATCTTGAATATCCGCAGTGAAACTTTGGGTGTTTTCCCTTCCCCTCAGCGGGCTACACTGGCAGATACGTGTAAATACAGTGGTTGTGCAAAGCCCTGTTATACACACAGCACATTTTACCAAATTATAGACATTAATTTCCTGCGTTTGCAACTTTTAGACCATTGTACTTTGCCCTTTACTACTCAATTATTTCTAAAATTGGAAGTTCCCACAGGGAGAATGTGCTCACCTTACTTAGCGGTTTACTCGGGCTTGCCTTGAAATTCCCCCACTCTGTTAACTCAACTCTTGATCTGATGTTGCACTCGCTAAGTAACACATCTTGATTGGCCAAGATGCTTGCTTGCCAAGGTTTTTGATTGATGTGATACCGGGCTGCATTGGACAGGCAGAGCACCATTACATGTTTCTTACAAGGGGTTACGGGAGGTGAAGGCCGGAGCTTGTTTAGTTATATTGCAACCTCTAGCTCTGGAGTAACTATCTGAAGTTGTTATTACAAACAGTAGTGCTGATTCTAACTAGGGAATTTGTAATGTATTCTCCACGCAGAGTTAATTATCTCTTTCACACCCCTGAAATGCGGATAATTAAGTCTATAACAAGGGTAGAATAATATTTGTTTCAGTTTGTTTATACAGGACTCAGGAGGCCCCATTTTATTTCGCAGGGAGCTGTTGCGTGTGGCTGGGTAGTCGTGTCTCAGAGTGACCGTGGACACAGTTGTGGTCTGCAGTGACAGGCCATGTGTTGTGAGAAAGATCCAGTCTGGAGGGGGGCTTTAGCTTGGGGGCTAGAGGCACAGCATCTGTCAGCCCTGTTAAGGATGAGGACGACACTTCCTGTTGTCTCTTCACGGTGCATCAGGGAGGGTGGAGCTGGGGGTCAGAGGTCGGTGGGCAGGGACATGCCCCCTGACCGTGACGAGGCCACAGGAATTCGGGGAGCGCCGGTAAATCAGTGGAACTTTCACAGAGCTGGAGTTGCCGGGGGTGACAGGTTAAACTAATCTGCTGTTAATATCCTCTCCCTCCATCCCCTCTCCTTACAGTGTACGATTGGCCAGGGGTCAGAGGTCAATTTCTGATCCGTGTGGCTGGCTCCTCTAGTTGCTCTGGCATCTTGCATGGTTTTCATCTCTGAGCATTTATCAGGATTCTTGTAGCCGGTGTGATGAAGATGAAATAAAGGGCTAATTTATGTTTGTCGATTAACTTAGGGAGTTAACGCCTGACAGGGGAAGCATACCGTTTAAATCTGGTACAAGCGTGGGGGAATACTTAGTGGATGTCATAGTGTGCTTCACATTCCTCAATTAGAATTTGGCAGGGGGTAGAGAGGCAAGTACAAGCAAGGTTTAACACACCCTTTGCTATAAAGTACAGCTGTCAGGCTTTTTTTCAAAAATTTATCTCAGTGAAATCTGAAACTTGGCCCTATATATATTTTGAAGAAAAGGGAAAACAAAAGTTACGTCGGTGATTAGTGCTGTGAGCTTGCTAACTGACATGCATGGTAAGCTTGTTAAAGTAAGTACATATTACATACTCCTGCATGACTGAACTGTTGTCTACGGTGTTTGTTTTTGCTTTGTTTTTCACATGAAGGGGGAAAGCAACCTCTCGGAGATGGAATAAAAAGCTGGTCCGCTCGGGGAGCACCAGAAAGCAGAGGATGCTGGTCGTTTTTCCCCTCCCCGCCCCACTCTCCCTCTCCCTCTCACGTTTCCCTCCGTCCCTGTGACGGCTCTCATCTGTTTTCTCCATTATTCATGTGGGGTTGAGCGTGGCGATTGGGTTTCAGCGCCAGGGGGTATCTCAGACTTTGGGCTCGGGGCCTGGCGGCGTCCAAAACACCGCACGGAGGGAGTACAGAGGGGCGCAGCCGCGGAGGGACCAGCTGAACACAGACGGGCTGCTGATAGACTTGGGGGTGGTGGGGGGGTGGAGGGAGGTGCGGAGTGGCACACCTCAAAACCCAGTGGCTCCAGGGGAAATTAACGACTTAAACAAGCAGAGCATGTGTAATCCACGCTGATAGTTTTTCACAGCTCCAGACGGCTTGAAACTGAGAAATGTGGCTGGCTTGGAGCAGCGCTTGTGGCGCTGACCAAAGAAAGCCTCAGCTGCTCTCTGAGAACTCATACTGTGGTTGAGCGGAGGATGAAGGCTCCTCGTGGTGAATTAAGAGTGTTTAAATGAAGTAGCAGTAGCCTTGGGTCCGCCGGCACCTCGGGGTGTAGTGTTAACCGTGACACTTTCATTAGCGTTCCTTTGTGCGGTGGGGTAGTGGTTTGTGTCCTGTGAATGTGCCCACATGGTTGATATCAGTGACTCCTAACTTGAGACAAATACCACAGTTTTCCTCATTTAAAAAACCCTGATTTTCACAGTGGGCTGCCTATAAGCTGTCTGCCTCCTCACGTCACGCCTTAACACCTCTGTGTCTCACCACCAACACCCACCACTCCCACTTTCTAAGCTTTGACGGTACCCCACAAGGCGTCGGCCAGAGCTGAGGGTACTGTGAGGAGAGAGGGTATGCTGAGGTGAGTAAACTGAGCCCAGGGAGATAAAGAAGAGGAACTGGAGAATCAATTGGAGTTGGAGGCTTCCCTGTCCAAATGCATCTGCCAGAAAGAACGAGAGGGAGGGACCAGGGAGAGGAGAGCTGTGAGAGACAGCCAGTCAAAACCGCAGTGTTGAGGTTTTTGAAAGTCGTTCTTTCTGACACCTTGTTGAAGATATCCTGTGTCTCAGTGACACAAAGTGACGGCAGCCTTTTATCTTAAAAAAAAAAAAAAACAAAACATCAAATAGACGCCTTCAGTTGTAGCACGAAACTTTCTCCGGATCCTAGTCTTGGGAGACTTCAGCATATGGGTATCATGGGACCAGTACCACAACAGAGAACTGGTTCATGCAGAGTGAAGTCAGTTCAGGTCATTCAAGCATGTCCTTGAATGTCCTATTTAGAGAAAAGCTGGATGTTTCTCAGCGATATTGCTCTCACCCCTCTCACTAGACCTCTCTTATCCTTTTACAAGCCGGCGAATAAGATGCGTATACCGGACAGTGTTGCTACATGTCCTGGCTCCCAGCCATCATTCACCACATCTGGTAGCCGCAGTCCCCTGCTACTTCCTGCGGAGGGGAAGATAGACTGTGGCCACTGAAATTATTCTGATTACAACAATTATGTCAACAAGTAGGCCGTACCAGACAGGACAGGAACGCATCGACGTGGAATGTAAACATGGTTCAGACTGGAGACTGTCTCTGTGGGACAACAACAGAAACAGTAACCTCTTCGCTGTTAAATACAGGTTGGCTGGAGGATGCTTTGTCTGGCTATATGTGAATTTTTACACTGGATTTTTTTTTTGGTACTGGGTAGTCATTGCATGTTTGTGAGAGAGGTGTTGTTAACGATAAGGATGTCAAGAGGGCTTATTTCCTCATTGAGATAATCATTGTCATCCCAGGCAGACAGTTACAGTTCTATATGAAATGTGTAAACTGTTTTGACCTGACAACATCTTGCTTGACCTCACTCTTTCCACCAAAGGCCCAGTTCTTGCTTAATGTGCACTCATCCATCCTCTCCAAATTAGATGGTAGTTGAAATGAACAATCGGCTAATGACGGAGTGAATGATGTGGTAGTTACTTCCTAACTCTCTGTCTCTACCAACCCTCTCCAGAGGTCCTGTTGCAGATGAGCACTTTAATATTTAATTGTGCTCACAAAGCCAGCAGTTAAACATTCAAGAGGTAATTCATTATGTTCCTCTTTGGCCCTGGGAATTGAAAAGCACATTCTCTTCCTAGCTTTTGTCCGGGTATTGTTTTAATGCCACACAGATTGCTCTGAATTAGACTGTCTTAGTGATTAGACAGGAAGTTTCCAGTCAAGATGCTTAACCAAGAATAAATGTCTGATTGAAATTAAGTAGCTTTCAGCAGTGACACATTCAAATGTCAGTACATGAAAAAGCAACAACCGGACCGAGATGAGAAAGGCATTGCCTTAATCCCTCTTCACACTCCGCCACCTGTTGTCCTCACTGCCCTATCTTCTCTGCTCAGCTGGGATTTGTGGCGAAGTGTGTGTTTCCGCTTGTTGCCGTGTCGTCCCGACCGCCTCCCCTCCTCTCTCCCCTCTCGTGTTTCCATGCCCCTCCCCCGGTTGGCGTTTGAAGATCCCGTTGTTGTGTCTCTTTTGGCGCGCCGGCAGAAAGCCCTGCTGGGATGATTCACGCTGTCCCGGAGTCGTGAGAAAGGTTCGCGGTGCGATTGGATTAAGCCCCGCGCGCCGCGTCCCCTAATTGATGAAAGTGACCCCCGGCAAACAGAGCCGTGCCATCGTCCCCACTGCGGCGATCTCTTCCACATCAGCAGATCTGGATAACGGGATTTCTCAAGATACGCCGGCCGTCTCTAATTTGCTGGCAGGAGAAGGGTTAGGGAGAGGATGTTCAGCAGGGGACTCCTTTGCTCTTAAATGTTTGTTGTGGTCTCGCATGGTAAATGCATCAAACAGAGCCTATTTAAACTCAATGGGAAATACATGAAAGGAGCTGCCATCCTTGAAATCTATAGTGATAGCACAACAGCGGAGCAACATCTATTGAGAGAGCTATGTTATGTGTCTCCAACCCTCGTCCCCGACTACCCCAGTTTTTTCTTGGAGAGAGAAATGGTCTTTTCTGCATGGCGAACTCCTAGTTCCCTTGGTATGTTGGGCAGATGGTCACCTGCATTCAATGGGCGTAATAATTGATCCAATTAAGTAATTAAGGATTTGGAAGGAAAAAAACTCAGCAGCATCTCTGGCTCTCCATGGTCAGGGTTGCCTGCCCCTGCACTACAACACTCACTGTTTTGTCTGTTTCATTTGAAACAATCCCGCTTGGGCAGCTGAACACATGTTTTCTCTAACAACACAATGACAGTGCGGAATGACATTAGTTAAGCATTAGTTAAAATGCGCAACAGCAGTTGTGGTACGTCCGAGGATGCTAAGAGAAATGGGTGGGAGTGGATCTGACACCTCTCTGTGGTGTGAAAGGGGGTTAGATGGTGCTTGCTGGCAAGCATTACCTGGGATTACCTCAAATCAAATGCCTCAGCGTATTCCCATGTGATCAATTAATCAAGAATATTTTGTTCAAAAGAACAAAGTTGCCAACACTTTTGTGGCATAAATGAAGGCAAAGTGTGTAATCTCTGGATTCATATCCTTTTATTACATTGAATTAAGCAATTTGGAAGTGATTTAGAATGTGTCTAAAAGAAATTATGTTCGATTGACACATAGACAGAAAAGTCTTCTTTCAGCATATGATGTAATACGATTAAGTGACTGTGAAAACAGGATTGAGATTGATTTTTAAAAGCATGACTTAATCTGGAACCAACACGTAAAAAACTTTTCCCATGAGGGATTGATCTCAGACAGATGTAAACAAAGAGACAAAGCCTTGTTTTGTCATTTTTATCAGACCCCCATGGTCCTTTGCCTGGCTTGACTCCACTAGCGTCCACGCCATTCAGAATTAAGGGTGGTCCCTGAGTGACAGCTCCATCTCCGTGGTAACCGCCAACACAGCAAATCATTGGGATTCACTGATCGTTTCTGTGACACAAACACACCCACACACACAGACACACACAAAGACACCCATGGACACACACACACACACACACACACACACACACACACACACACACACACACAGACACAAACACACACACACACACACTCACAGACACACACACACACACACACACACACACACACACACATACAAGGCCTTGTATTTTTGTCTCAGAATCCCCCTCCCACCTGACAGCATTGTACCCCTGTCTCATATGCCTGTAACACCTCTTGACAGGGGTCAAATACTCCCCAAGGTTCAGCCATTTAGCCTATGTGCTTGCAGCGACGTGCCATGCCAAATACAGGACACAATGCGAGTCTTCACAGACATCAGTTCTGGACAGATCTGTGTGTGTGTGTGTGCCTTGAATACTCATTGAGACAAACCGGGGTGCTTTTTTCCACAATACTTTATTCCCTTAGTAATGCCTTATCTGCATTGCAAGGTGTTAACCCAAGTAATGAGCCATTGATGTGGTTTCTTATAAAAATACTCCCCCCCCCATCCCTTTCCCATTTCTGTAATTGTCTGCACTTTCTGCAGCAGTGCTTGGTGTGGAAGTCACGCAGGAACTTTGCACTTTAACTGTCCCTCAGTTTCTAAATCGAGACCAGTCTGTTTGCTTGTGTCAGTGTCAGGACGTTTCTCATTTGTGAATCTACAGCTTTGCCATTTCAAAAGCTCAGGGGAAAAAACCCTGCTATGCTCACAGCAAATAAATTAGTGCCCTTTAGTACAGTAGTGTAGATAAGATGACAGGGGCTGTGAAATTCGACAAGTCCCATTGAAGCACACAAGAATTTGAATAACTGTAACAGCACAGAAAATTTAATCGTTTCTCGCGGTTCTCATGTTGGCTGATGTGAATCTGTTTATGAGTAGGATGAGGGATGAGTGACTCTTTGAGCTTTAAAAAAAGCTTAATTGAAGTTGTGCTGAACTGTGAAATTCCCTGCTTGTTGTCCAACAGGTTAAAGCACCCAGATTTTGGGTCTTATATTTACCCCTCTAACACTACGAAGTTAAGGTCCTCCTAGCCATTTTCTCTGAGCTGCAGAGGGGGGGAGACGATGCACAGGGAAACTTCCCATGGACAGGATCCCAGAATATGCTCATGCTAATGTGATTTGTTTCTCTGGTTTAGAGTTATGAATTGATCGTTTTGACGAATGCCATACCCCTTACATTTCCACTCCCTGTCACTCAAGCAATGTTTTCTTTTCAGAGGCGGCTTTCTGAGCAAGCACTGACCTTACTCTTATTGTGCAGGCAAAAATGAACATTTAGTGAGTGAAAGATCTTTGCAAAATTAGCATCTTAGGTTGCACATTTTTCACCAGCTAAGTACTCTCCTGGAGCTATACCTGGAAATCTGTGCCAAGCACAAAGAGGTTAAGGAGAAATATTGTGTTATAAGCTTGGAGAAAAAACACACACTAGATTATTAAAAATAGATTGTGAGAAGATGTATGAGTGCAAGTAAATATCTCTAGGATATCTATTTACACAAAGAAAAACCTGCTTTGCTTGCCTGGTTTGTTAGTATCCTTGGTAACTGACTGTATTCATTTTTTATTCATATGAAAATAGAACTACATTTAAAAATACTACGTGTAATTGTAATTACATTACTAAGTAAAGTAAGTAATGTTTTCAAAGAAATATACTGAGCATTTTTCCTTGATATACACACTTGCACATATGCACACAGGCACAAATACAAGTGTGTTGCTGAGTGTGTGGATTCAGAGTTAGCCAACGTTTCGAGTGGCTGGCTCACGGCAGTAATGTTTTCCCTGACATACTGCTAGAGTCAAGGTCGTTTGGCTTTGACAAAAAGCATCGAACCATTGGTGGGCCCCTCATTTGCCCCACGTAAAGGAGGGACAGTGAGCTAAACAAGAGCTCAGAGACAAATTATCCAGCTCTCTTACTACTGTGAGCAGGGACCCTGGGCCTCGGCAGGCAGCCCACAGTTCAGACGAATGCCTTGTGTGTGCGAGAGAGAGCGAGACAGAGAGAGAGAGGAAAAGAGAGAGGGAGGAGTAGAAAAGAGAAAGAAAGATAGAGAGGGGGAGGAGGAGAGAGAGTGGTAGAGAGAGTGGAGGAGGAGGAGGAGAGAGAGTGGTAGAGAAAGGAATGGGGAGAGAGAAAAAGGAAGAGAGAGTGAGAAGCGGCGAGGGAGCCGCAAGAAAACAGAAAACATCTTGGAGTAATTTTTTTTGTTCTCCTAATTTTAGGGTTTCAGGCCTCGTAAAAAAAGAAGTAATCCTCTATGCAGGAATGTAGTTTAATTTCCCTTTGATTAAAGCTGAGGAGTAGCCTCTTCCTCTTCCAGTCTCCCACTGCTGCCTTTGTGCTATGGGCTAGGCCTAAACCCCCCCTGAAGGTGGAGGAGAAGGATGGGGGAATTCGAAGGGGGGAAAAAAACGGTTTGTCCCCCACAGGCCTGAAGTATGCTGAGGCTTTGTGTCACATCTGGCAGGAGTGTGAGCGTGTGGCTTCTGTCAGGGAAATTTAGGGGATCACCTAGCCCAAACAATTCTTGCACATTTTCACGGGCGTGTGGTAAAACTGTTTATACGTTGTACCAATAAGTGCCATTACAAAGCGCAGTATGAATACGGCCATAAGCTCTGCCTGTATCCCCTGGTGCCTGGTGTGGATTTCCCAACAAATATTTTGACACCGCTGCTGCAGGGATAGCCATCTCTCCGTGCTGTGGTTTTCGGCTACACTTCTACGGTGACGGTGATGGATGCCTGATCGCACAGGGGTGGCCGTTACAAAAAAAAAAGAAAGCCTCTCTGTTTTGGAGCTTCCCGTACCGTACACATGTCTGTCACCATCCAGCAACCCTGCTATTTGCATTAGACCCCTTTCTTCAGAATGGCTGGTTCGGAATGGCCATTTCCTATGTTGTTTACTTGTTCTTATGACGCTTAAAGCAGGGCTCTATTTATGGTACCTTGAGGGGGCGAGAGGCTTTAGCCAAACAGTTTTACCTTACCCCGGCCTGCTTTAACAGCGCGCATCCGTCATTTCGGGAGGGGACCTGAGGCCGGCGCGGGTATGCCCCAGACGATGCTCCAGCGAGCGTGCAGGAGAATGCCTTTCAAGGCTGCTGAGCTCGCACTGAGAGGAACCTTTGTTCTGTCCTTAAAGACCATCTGTAGAAGCCATGAAGCCGGCGGACAGCTGTGGCTCCTCCTCACCAGCCACGCTGACGGGAAAATGGCTTCGGAAACGGGCCGTTTTTTGCCGGCCCAACGCACAGGATGTGGCCCGGGCTTTCCCGCAAACGGACAGCGCTAAAATCAGCCAGCCGTCATCATTCCCCGCGCCGTGTCCTGTGGCCATTTATTAAACTTAAATATATCGATTAGAATGTATGAACGAACAAAATATGCATGTAGATCAGCTTCTTCTGCTCATAAAGCTCAGCATTTATGCTTAAATGCTGACCTTGGCTGAAAATGACACTGGATGCTTGTAACTGTAAACTGGATATATTTATGACAGCTAAATTGGCTTTTAATACCGTTCTTGTTACTGAAACTGGTTATATATACCTAAATCAATTTGTCTATTGAGTTTCTGATATACAGAGGATATCTTATAGCCAGGGACTGTATTTTCATTGGCACAGCTGATGTCTTTTACATGAATCATTCTCAGCAGTTCTCTTTAAGCTGATTTTCAGAGCCCTGAATGAACTTACTCATAGGTCAACCTGTTTGTGGAATTTGCTCGAAAACTCACAGAAGACATTAGCATGTGTAACGTTGTTCCAACAGGCACAGATACTAATATTTTACTTTTTCTTAATTAGCGATGAGGTCTTTAAGTGCCTTTCCACATCCGTTGTATGGACTATGCGATTTCATTTCCTGCTTTTGGAATGCTAAATATTTACTAAAGCTCTTTTGCAGTTAAAAATGCTCAGCTGGCGTGTTTTATTTGATATCCTGCTGTGATTAGATTGTTGTCCAGTACAATCATGCCTCCATACCTGAATACCATCCCTGATTAACTCCATGACACTTTGACTCCTTACTTCTTGTGTCAGATTGGGGAGTGAATGTATGTTGGAGAGGAAACCTCTAAAACAGACTCTGTAGGTAATGTATGTCCATTGGACACAGTTCCTACTCCAGTGTGTGAACTTATTCCAAGATGAATCCTTTAATGCATTTTTTAAATGTAATCTGCTAAATCAATTGGAGTTTTTATGTGCTTGTGTACAATGACGTGGAAAAAAAAGACCTACCTCTAACTTGTTTACGGCATCAATTTGTCCAGATCTCAAGTCAGCCCTGGACCTCGATTCGAAACGTCTGGTACCACTCAACTCCCCGTAACGCATTTGCAGAACACAGGAAGCGATAGCAAGCCGCGTGCTCAGATGGTAGCAGATTGTTTTAAGTGCATTTCCTCGGCTTTCTTTGGTTTGACCGAGTAACTGTGCTCTTGCAGAAAAACGCTCATTATGAGTCACTCGCAGCGCCAGAGTCTGACGACGTGTTTTCACAGCCGTGAGCTGTGACATCATCGTGCTCTGAGAGTGACCTCATAAACGCACACAGCCTGAGGTCTGCTTGGGGTGTGGCGGAGATCGCTCCCCGCTCTCTGGAGTGACAGCGATCGAAAGGAATGTTTCTTTTTTGATTAGCGGGAATGAAAGAGAATGAAGTATCATCGCTGTGGAGATTCAAACGCAGAGGAGAGACCCCAGAGTGAGCACAATCCAGCCGCGGCTTTGTTCTTTAGGTGGAGGGTGTGTCACGTTTTCCGCGCTTCAGGGAGTCTGGGTGCCAGTCGGTGCCAGACGGAGTCGTGGAGATTAATTCTGCCATCAAAAGTTTCACTGGAATGCCTTAACTTTTCAGTCCTGCTTTTATCAAATTCCACTATCATAAAACATAACAAAGGAAAGCTTACCGTGGAGTCAGCGCAGCATTAAGAGAGGAGAGAGAAGAGAGAGGGAGAGCCAGAAAGCTAAAAAGGGTTTTGTGAACTGAAACTATTAAAAAAAACTATACCCACAATGGCATGAAAATGCTGTTTCACTGAGCAAACATGAACAGCATTGCTTTCAGAACTCTTGCTCAATGAGTTTACTGAATGGAGAAAGACACAGTGTAGTTAAATATCCAATAAAAAGGCAGCACAGGTATGATATCCAATGCAAACAGTGCAGATGCAGCTATGAAGAACCACCTTTTTGTGCTGCATTACACATAGGCATCCACTGTGAATGCCTGGATAAAAAATGGCTGAGTTCTTGGAAGACGCTATCTGAAGCGGTTTTTACACACACACAGACCATGGACAGGAGATAGGACATATAACACTAACTCAGTGGCAGTTTGCTTGATGGGTCAATGGGAACTTGTGAGTTTTATAAATATTTATCACTCTTGGCTACTGAAAACTAACATTTTATTATAAACATACCCAGGTTTACATACCCAGGTCTCATAATGCAGACTCCACATGTAGAAAAGTAAACTGTCATCTATGTGCACATTGGAAGGCGACCCTAGGCCAGAAATCTTAAATCTGTGTACACATTGAAACCGTAAAAAGTATCCTCAGCAAGCACTGCTGTCTGAAAAAAAACTTGTTCCTGTAGGCCACAAGTATTTTTTTTTCCATACAACATGATAACAGTAGGTATGCTCTATCAACAAGCCCACATCATACGAGCATTGGAACATGGTCGCAGCTCAGGAAACCGCATGGGACCCTGCAGAGTGCAGTGTCAACACTGCTCATTAATAATTAAAGAGGACCAATAGTCCCCCTCAGCTCTAGAGATGCATCTGAATCATCTTTTGCTGTTTTTTTCTTCCTGGTCCATGAAGAGCTGAGGTCGGCTGAATAAGACACTCGGGGGAAAATTGCACGCTAAGCTGTAACCCTGGAGCTGGGTGCATTTCTGCCCTGTTAAAGAGGGCCAGAAGCACATATTTCGATAAGGTCAGGAAAACATGTTGAAGGAGAGGGGCGGCACTGGAGAATGCATTATAGGGGAGCAGGAGAAGAGACGGAAGAAGGGCGCTTTTAGCGGTACGCACAAAAGGGGTAACTTTGGGAGAATGGGACAGTTCCAGGAAGGCCTTGAAGGAGAGGAGAACATCTTGTTGTTTTAGAACGATCATTCTATGCTCCTCCGCAGGAGGGAAGAGAAGAGAAAACTGTGCAGACAAAAATTTCAAGGAAAAAATGCAGTGTTCCTTGCAGGTTTTCTGGCATGGGTGCAATTGAGAGTGGGACTGATGAAGCAAAGAAATGGTTAGTGGCCATGGGCAGGATGGGGCTTCCATACCAGTCTGGTACACTGTATGCTCTCTCCTCCCAGATGGCCGTGGGTGCTGGGTGAGCTTTGCAAACAGGCTTTGAGTTTCAGGGGAACCGTTTTTTGAATGGCAGATAAATCCACTGAATGGGGTTTGTTAGGAAAATGCTAACTGAAGGCAAATTAAAGCAATATAAATCCAACTATCGGGCAGTGCAGGAAACTGGAGAGGTGGGTGTGTCTACACAGATGGCATCATCAGGTCTGGCATTCAAGGCACTCCTGTAGTTTAGCAGCGGTCATTTCTCCACATTCCCGGGAAAACTGAGATAGCCAGACGGTGATTAAAAACAAAAACAAAAACTTTGTGCTGTTTTTTTTTTTTTTTTTTTAAAGCATCCCTAATATGCATTCTTTTCAGATATACCATCAACTGGGATTTAGCCTCATAATGATACTCAAATTTGTCTTTAACAGGCAATTTTCCTGAAAATGAAAGGGAAACATAATAAACATTCTTTGGGGTTTTGCCTAAAATAGCAATTCCTTGGTCTTCGCTTTCTTTTTGATCTCTCTCTTCTGGCTGTGCTTTGAACACACAAACCAGGGCTGTGCTCAGAGAGAGGAAAGCCAGGTGCATGGTTTGGACCTGGACGGGTCTCCAGTGTGGAGGCAAGTGTACGCCACTGAGAATGCAGGCCTCGCGCTGAGGGCTGAAATGGCCTGTAATGAGGTGCAGCAGAGGCTGGCCAGCGTGGATCCTTTAGAGCAGGTGTCCCTTTCTAATCAGTTATCACCCGCGAGAGATGGCCTTGCTTTCACACGTCTTCTTTGTTCATTGTCACGATGGAAAAAAACACAACAAACACACAAATATGTTGCGTTGGTGTCCTTTAGAATCCAGCAGTTCTGACTCAAGCTTTGCCCTTGGAGGTCACAGTCCACCTGCCCATGCCCCCCTCACCCCGGCCCCCCACCACCTCCGGAAATTTAATCCACTCGGGGGAACATTGATCTGCTTATCGTTTCTCTCCCTGCCGACCCGGCCAGTTCTCTTCCAAAGAACCTATCATGTGACGTTTGAATCTTTGACCCATCAAATCAGCTTAGGTTTTGTCGGCAACGTTAAGTTCGAGAGATCCCGTGATTTGTCGCTAATCCCAACCCCCCCCCCCCACCCCCCATCCCCCGGTTCCAACTCCCCCAAGACCGTTTTCAGTTTCTCAGAACACGTTGTGCTTTGTGTAATTTCACCCTCTCGCTGTTAACACTTCCACAGCCGTGAGTGGTCTCTGTCTTCAAGCAACTGCCGGGGAAACAGAACTCCCAGAAACCAAACGCGTTCATCCTGCCTAATATTACATTTGATGCAAACATGCTTTTCACTGTAGCGATTCTGTTCAGATCAGATTTTAATGAATGAGTCATTTAAACCGCCTGAGCTGCAGGTGTCTGGGAGCAGGATGTTGCTGCATGCTCTGTAATGTCCCTGCAGAGACGGGGTCCTGGACCAGGTTAATGCTGTTATGGCTCAGCATAATCCAGATACGATCTTGGCCCAGCCTCCACCCCCCGTCCCTCTGCAGCCGTGCACTGTTATCACAGATGTGATCCAGCACGGCAGCACCTAATGACGCTGTTATGAAGTTACGCTCTCGTCTGGAGTCCCATTCGGGATTCGGGTTCCTCTCTTCCTGCAGGGACTGAGACTGCAGCACTGATGTAATCTGTGCAGGAAGGGAAAACATCGCGCAGCTCATGCTGAATGAGCCCTGATGGGCGAGGGCCTCTGAGGAAACAGGGAACAGGGGTTTTTTGGGATTAGAATTGTTTTCTCACATTTCGATTGTGGTTTCCCTTTTTTTTTCCTCTCTCTTGCTTGTTTTCCTCCTAGGAAATCAGCGTCCAGTTTGCTCTTTGTCTAATCAAACCCTTGCTGTTTTCCGTTCCCATAAGGCTAGTTTGAATGAGAGATGTGGCGTGTTTTCCTGTACTTTGATAGCCGGCACACTGAGTTGGTTGACTATCAGCCTCGGAGGAGGTCTGCATTTAACCACCAGAGTGATGGATGCCTGTGTAGTGTCACTGGAATGGGAGTGTTTGTCATGTGTAGTTCCTGTGTGTGTCTGTGTGTGTGTGTGCGTGCACATATGTATATGTGTGTGTGCATTTTGTGTGTGTGTGCATGCGTGTATGTGTGTATGTGTGTGTGTGTGTGTGTGTGTGTGTGTGTGCATGTCTGTGCATTTATGTGTGTGTGTGCATGCCTAAGTTTGTGTATGTGTGTGTATTCGTATGAGGATGTCTGCCTGTGTGCCTGTTTGTGGATGTTTGTTCATGTGTGTGTACGTGTGTACGTGTAAACACATGTTTGTGTGTGTGTATATGTGTATGGTTTGAACACTGTAAGAGGGTTTTCCTCCTGAATGCAGTTCTTTGCTCAGAAAAGGCCACCTCAGCAGAATAACTGCTAATACCACAGGGAGCCCTCAAAGCATCTCATGACTAAGTCTGCATGGCACACTAAGCCCGCAGTTCAACATTTTGAAAGGCCAGTGAAATTTTCTTGATGTCATTTTCTCTTCTGAGTGCCATTTTCGGGAAGCTAAAATTAATCTTCTCCACTGTTTTTTATTTATATTTGAACAGGAACAGTGTAATACATCTGAGAGGCTGTGAAATGCAGTGGTGTAATCAATCAAGGGGGAATAGAGAAAAAAACTTGCAAAGGAGGATGGAGGTGGAACAACTGCAATAAAGCTCTTTGTTTAATCAAGGTCACGATGAAGCTATGTGTTACATCTGTTAACCCCAAACATTGACTTTATAGACGGTCCCCAGCTGTTACAGTGAAATGGTTTACATTTTTCAATGAATGGCTAACACTTTTCATGGAGGAGCTCTTTTTCATAAATTACCAGACCCTTATTTGCTACATATTACAGCAGTTAGTTTATACACTCATGATGTTATCAGACGTAGTCAGTTTACAGAGTTTTTAAAGCGGACCTCCTATAATCTAGTTTTGCCCTGCCCTGTTTATGAATGCTCAGTAATTAAGTTTCCTGTTTTGTTTATCTTAGCTGAAATGGAGTGAAATATAGTTGACTGAAGGCATGTGGACATAAATTAGATTTAGAGGGTCTTTCCACACATCTTGTAGGTGAATTGGGTTAATGCACCCCCCCCCCCCCCCCCCCCCATCCCCAGCCATGGTTTCCACGGACATTGACCCCGGTGCTATCTGCCGCCCTGAGACTGTTTTGCTTGGCCATTTCTCCAGTTTTGAAGGCTGATGAAAAGCGAGTGAGCTGAGGGGGAAGAGAGCATGGTCAGAAGCGCATGTTTTATTTTTCTTCGTAATGAATGGCCTTTATCCACTGGTGAGTGACTTAATTACCCACCAGGCCCAGAGTTTAAACAGCCGACCACCACCCCCCCCCCCCTTGCTTTGATCTCGTCAAGGTCCCAGACCTTTTCAGCCGCCTCCCCCTCCACCGTTCCCCTGACCCCCCTCCCCGCCTCCTGATGAAATCTCAGTATGGCCACTGCTCATGTCTCAGGTAGAGAGAGGATGCGATTCAAAGCGTCATTTCCAGGCCAAAAAACACACTGACAGTTTTATTGAAGTCACAATCCCTGTAAAAAAAACCCCTCAGATGTCAGCCTGCACCGCAAGCACAAACTTACTTGGACCTTTGCTGCTTTTAATGTAACAGGTGTTCAGTAAATCTGGATGTCTCCCCACCCCTTCTGATGCAAATGGCATATGTGCCTCCAAAAAGTAAAGTGAAGGGGGTTTATCATATGGAATGGAAAAATGTCCAAGCGGTACCACCCTCTGCTGTGATTTCCAGCCCTCATATATTGAGCAGGAAAATTTTCCATGATTAGATTTTTGACTTCACACCTCCATCAAGCCGACCCCAGACGCAAGAAAGAGAGTAGGCCAGATAGAGAGAGGGAAAGATAGAGAGAAAGGGAGGGATTTCTGCAGGTTAAGAGAAAGAGATCTGTAGGTCATGGCCTTGTAGGAATGTCATCTGAATATTGTCATTCCAGAGATGATGCACCTGGAATTGTCCCTCTTTGACCTCCATAATACCGCCCACTTTCTCCATTGCTCATCCAGGGTCAGGATTCAGATTGACCCCGCCCTCCTCCTCACCCCCTTCCCTTATCAGGTTTTTGGGGTTGGGGGTGTAACCCCTGAGTGAAGCAATGTAAAATCCATAACTCCCTGTCAGGTTGGCTGTCAAAGGAGCCCTGGCCATTTCAGAAACATTCCGCTTATTTTGCTTAATCTCTCCTTACCAATCAAAGTCTCATTTGTTCCTGTTTTTGTGTGGAGAGTCTGGAGCCAGCTTGTTACGCACCGAGCAACACGGGTCACACCCAGTGGTGGCACAGTGGGAGACTCGGAGTTAACCCTTTAATCACCATCCCTTCATTTGACACACAGCGTTGTGCTGCTGTCACTCCTTTGTAGAGCTTTATGGTGGTGATCGATTCATTAGCATGGGGTCCCCATTACATCAGATTGCTGATGGACGGAGGCCTGTTACCATTCTAAATTCTGAAGATAAAGTTTCCCTCAGTGTAGGTTAAGTGAAGGGCAATTCAATAAACACTCTTTCAAACCTTATTAGTGACTTCATTAGATATATATGGAGTTATAATGAGGCATTCTCAGCCTTGATCAGAATGACTTGTGCAGCTATTTAGAATTAATTTAGAGAGATTTATCCTTTTTTTCCATATGGGTTGCCATTTGTGGCATGGTTTACAGTCTGTGCCTCATGTTCACAGTAGAATAATTGAATCTGGCCTCCATTAGACAGATTGCAAGAGCTGTGAGCAGGCATTCTACATGCCCGACACAGGTGACTGGGCAAGTCCTTTGGGAGCAGCCAGTGTGTGCTTGCCTGTGTATATGGGTGTGTGTGTGTGTGTGTGCATGTGTGTGTGTGCTTATGTTTGTATTTCTGTGTGTGTTTGTGCACATACAGTATGTGTGTATACGCTTATGTGCGAGTGCATGTATGTGTGTGTGAACATGTTACTGTGCACGTGTATGTGTGCACATGTATTTGTATGTGTTTGTGAGCGTGTATTTGTGAGTGTGTGTGTTACTGTGTACGTGTAAGTGTGCACATGTGTTCGTATGTGTGTGTTTGTGAGTGTGTAATTGTGCGTGTGTGTGTTACTGTGTACGTGTAAGTGGGCACATGTGTTCGTATGTGTGTGTTTGTGAGCGTGTATTTGTGCGTGTGTGTGTTACTGTGTACGTGTATGTGTGCACGTGCAGGCCTGTGTGTCTGCGTGTACATGTTTATTAATATGTCTGCAAAATGCCGTCATGCTCTGACCTCTGTGTCACCCAGCTAAGGCAAAGTAGATATTGGAGTAGATATTCAGCGGATATTCAGCGGATACTGGATTACTGCAGCATACATCTCCCCCTTTTCAGGAAATCATTGTCTTTTTGAAGTATGGAGGCTGTTTGACCCACTGTTCTTTATTGGGTTTGGTCTCATAAATGCGCACGGCCCTCAATGAAACCCAAATCCGGCACTGAGTCGGGGCCCTGTCGTGCATGCTCATTATTGTTATTTTTATTGTTATCATTTTCACATGAAGAGGCCGGTTTGTCCCCCCGCTCCTCCGAGCGTCGGAGAGAGATGGATTCCCGGAGAATAAAGGCAGCAGCTGTTCTTATCCAAGGGGGCTTCAAAAGAGACCTCAAAGCCTGACGGCGCAGGCTGTGCTTTTGGGCCTGTCAGCGGAATGAGGCCAGAAAAAGCAGGAGTCACAGGCCGCCCTCCCCCTCTGCAAGGCTCCCCCTCCATCCCCAATCTGAGGAACGAACCCTCAAGACACGTTGACATCAGCAGACAGGAATCCGCGGATAACCAGCAAATGAACTCACCAGGAGGGGATGAGGTGGACACCTGAATGAAGACAATAGCTAGTTCCCCTCCCTCTATACTTCAAACCGGCCAACTACTGTCAACCTCAGATTAGTCTCATATGCGATATATCACATATGGCTGAACAGGGTCCAGTTGTGTTTTTTTTTCTGTGCTTTTTCAAGCAAGTTGCACATTGTCAATGTCATTTTTCTGGTCTAACCAGAGATGTGAGAGAGTCTAAAACATAAAGAATGAAAACTGCCCCCTGGTCTTGTTCCACACTAATTTCATACATTACTATTTGTTGGGTGTGGTTGTTAATGTTTTAAGTCTGCATGGTTGTTCATCAGAACCCATGTAAGGTTGAAATATTACTGTAACAACCATGTGTGACACGATTACGTGAATCAGTTTTCTGTACAGTAGGATTGTGTGAATTTCAGTCTTTACATTGCACACAATCCTTATATACCCACGCCTTGCATTGTGGGATACTGGAGTGCGTATGTGTATTTACTGATTACTTGAGCTCAAGATGTACCTTTTACTGCAGCCCAAACATCAGGTGCAATAAACGGAGGTGATTAGCATTTGAAATGCTCACCTTGAGGCTTGTTTGATTTCTTTACGTGTAGCCAATAACAGGCATCAGTCTTGCTTGAAATACTTGCTTGAAAGCTGCTATTCAGGCAAGTGAGTTGGTGTGTTATCAAAGCATCAGCAATGAAAAGCATTGTACTCTGATTGCACTGAAGGGGTTATGTTGACAAAGCAGCCATAGACAATTGGACTAGGTATTTTGTATCTAATATCTCATAAGAGCCCGCTTGAGGTTTGTGCATGATTCGCTGAGGCAGAGGATAAAGCATTTATTGTAAAGGATATGGGATTTGTCTCCAAGCATTACCATATGATATTAAGGCCTAAGCTTTTGGCTTTACGTGAGATGAAAACTTTCCATCGCGGCCTTGCCTGTGTAATGACGGAGTAGGTTCTTGTGGGTTGTTTGAAGATAGCTTGTGGAACCTCATGACATTATAACACTCCACCTCAAGAGGAGTCCGTAATTACAGCAGAGAGAACTTCATGTCCAGGATCAGGATTTTATGTTCTCGTTAAAAAAATAAAATCATGTGTGTTTTCTGTAAGGAGAAGTTAGTGCCCCCCCCCCCCCCCCCCCCCCCAAACAAGTAAGCTGAGGAATAATATTATGACATGAGCTGTTGGTCACAAGAGAAATCTGTAGGTTTCTCTCTAGGCCTTTCTCTCATCCAATTTTATCTTTTAAATATTTTTTAATTTGGCAGACTGACAAGGGTAATATGGCATTCATATGTTAAGTAAATAGGCTTAACTGGGCATTCATGGAAAAAACTGCTGAAATATGAATATGAAATATGAAACCATATAACTATTCTAAACATAGTGCTTAAGCTTAATCCTTAAACACAACATGCTTACACTGAAATTAATGCAGAGCCTAACAATGGTCTGTAAAGGTTGCCTAATGATAGTGTTTCCATGTTGCCAAAGACAGTTCCATGAGGGAAAAGCTATACTAGCATTATACAATATACAAATTACTAGTGGCAACTGTTACAATGTTACATTACATGATATTCACTTAAGAATGGAGTCATGAGATAGTTAGTGTTTGACCTAGTGGGTTCAAAACAATTGTTTCTCCACCTCTTTACAGGCATCTCATCTTAACCTGTCTTATGCCTGTGACTCATGACCTCAGGTGACTCATGCAGTCACCTCACACATGGAGAAGTGTGAGCATCTGTGCATTGCGCAGTGTACAAGAATGAATGTGGGTGGATTGAACCAGGCTGGTTGTGTTGCAAAGGACAAGGTCCAGTTTGGCATTTGTTTGTCTGATGGCCTTCTCAGACCAAGTGGTGTCAGTTGCACTTTGCTGATCTGACAGTGGGCGTCCCTGGAGTCGGGCCACACGCGGAAGCCCGGGTCACAGATAAAAGACAAGACAGATCGCGGCAGGGTCGGAGGTCAGGAGGGGGGCAGCTGGACGTTTAGCTGACCTTCGACACTGGACCTAACATGTGAGACAGACCCGTCCGAGTGAACAGATTAGAGCTTCTTTGTTCCTTTGAGGAGGGGTGTGGAGTCACACCCTACGTAGCACCAGGAGGAGTGAGAGTAGTGAAGAAGACCTGCAGGCACTAAGCCATGGCGGTGCAGCCTCCCCAGTTATCAGCACACCGCTTTCCTTCAACACAGCCGCTGGGCAAAGGCGGGCAGAAGTGTAATTAGTCTCAGGTGCTTGTTTGGAAAGGGCCACAATCACATTTACACAGGATAAAGGCTAGGCGTCCGTCTGCCCTGGAGAATGCATGGGGAACCTTACCATTGGGGGAGAACACCAGACGGGTGACTGTATGTCTGCGAAGGTGCCCATCTGTTTTCCCTAATCTGCAGTGGGTGGTTCTGTCATCAGACTTGTGGCTAAGTGAAGCGGAACACTTGCCATTGGAATTAAATGAATCCGCAGAAGGTTGATGGAAACCAAAATGTAGGTATTATATTATATCTCGGCTGCTCGTGACATCCTGGGAAATCTCCCTTGGCATACCCACACCAGAAGCGATTCAGGAATCATTATTCAGAAGAAAACTGTGTTCCATTCCCATGATGCCATCTTGATTTTATGATGTTATAATCTTCTAGAGGAGTCGTTTCTAACCTTGAGAATGCCCATGGAACATTGTGAGGCTTCATTTCTCCAAATCCCTATTTTTCGTTTGTGTGTATGTTTTTGTTTGAAAGTCATATTTTTTGAGTTTTCGGTGTCTTTTGTCCTTGATTTACCATAAGGGTGTACCCTCTTAAAGTGGAAACATGAACGTGCAATATCTCATAGCAGGTTTTCTGTACTTCCACAAACCATTATATTATTGGTGAAATCCCGTTATTTTTAGAACTTGACAGAAGATAACATCTGCACTGGAAATTGAAGGCTAATAGTCATGTTTTTCCAGGCATAGGGAGGTGTCATTTCAATAGAAGTTTGCAGAAGGGGTTTATGTAGCTGTTTTTAGGCCATAACTCATGTTCTACCGTAAATATGCAGGGTAATTGTAACCTTATTTATTCGCCTTCAAAAAAACTGCACCATTATACTTATTTTAAGAGTTGAATCAAAAGAAATTAACTCTGACAGAGAAGCAGAGATGGCAACATTTTTGTTGGACAAGGTGAAATGAGAGCATGATGTCCTTTCGCGCAATGGCATTGACATTACAAGGATGCCTGTGTCTGCAGATTGCCATAAAAAATGCCAGACAACCCAGAGAGTGTAATCTATAGCATTTATGTTGCTATATAAAGAGGCTTTTAAGATCACAATCGCAGTGTGCTTTCTTGAACAGCCACCAAGAGCAACAGCTGAAAGAAAAACTAATTAAAGAAGCCTTGATTTATAGGCTTGAGGGAGGAGGGGGGGCTTTGCTGGTCACACTTTCATCACTCAGTCGGTCTTCATCAGACACTGGAGGTGGCTGTGCTATTGCAGCTGGGCGGGTGATGAATATTAAAGCGTATTCCAGGTCCTGCCACTTTTCATACCATTTTACCTTCCCATTACCCTTCTGCTCCAATCATAATTGGCAGTGTGACCTCTGGACCAATAAACTTGGATGTTTTTGGAGGGCTGTGCATTTAAAGGACTTTCATTGTGACATCACCAGAAGAGATGCGCATTTCTTAGTCCTGGGAGCGGGGTGCTGATTCACAAATACAAGCAATAAGTCATATACTCCCCATTCAGAAAAGAAGGAGATAGAAGAAGAGGCAACTCCCCCCAAAAAAATCACACTTAAATGGCCACACAAGGCACATTTACACCATTTTATTGTGTGTTCACTTTAGCCTGTAGCATCCATTTGGGCCTGTGTTGGTTCTTATTTGTTACACCTGTCCTCACAGACAAACATTTTCCTACTTCTTTATTTTTCTAACTCGCCTAAATCTTTCTGTCCAAGTGTTTTTTTGCTGCGAGTTTACAGGTATGATCATGGAGACTGTCTATGTCTGCATCAGCCTGTTGGAAAAATAGCTTTTGGAAATGCAGCTCAAAGTGTGAGAAATGACAGGTTTCTCCTGTGCTTCGTGTAGGTGGATGTACAAATGACAGGCAAAGAGAGGACTTTTTATCCCCATATGCACCATCTCTTGGAAGCATCTTTTACACAGGAATAACTTGAAGGGCTTGCAGTCTACTTTATAAACATGCTGAGACATAGAGGAGTGGGTTTCAAATGAGTCACCTCCAGTGAAGGATCCCCAGTTTATATTTCAAAAAAATAAAATGACTTTTTCACATAAATATTTACGGCACAGAAGGCCAAATAAAGCCTCACAGCAGTCTTGACGTACTCAAAGAAATTTCAGACTGGATTACCATTTTAGTTTTCCAGGAAGAGGACAATCAGATGCTTTTTCAAACTCAAGACACCTTTTTTGTCCTATTTAATTTATTATATGTATTTCTGGAGATAAAAGTGAAACGAAACTAATGGTGCAGATGACTTCAGGATAATGCACGTATGTTGCATTCTTGGGTCAAGGTGAGCAGTTTCAGGGATTTCCCATGTCTTTGCTAAAAGGCTCATATTTAAGAATCATGCTGGCGTTCTAGCATTCCCCGTTGTTTGCTGTGTAGTTCATGTGCAGTGCACACGCTCTTGAGTTACACCCAGCATCTGACACTCGCCAGAGTCCTCCTGTTGGGGGTTCATAGCCTCGAGAGATAAGTAATATAGAGGAACGTCAACAGACTAAATCCTTTTGTGCCCCATGTTCTGTGTTTAAAAAAGAGAAAAAGAGGAGTCATACAAAAGCCACTGCCTCCATGCAATGCCTGTTGCTTTTCACCGTCTTAAATGAGCCTGAAACAAAAGCCATGCAGCACGAGGTCATTCCATTTGAAAGGTGTGCGTGTGCCGCTGTGGGCGCCCGCGCACATGCGCAGGCCTGTACGCGCGGGGTAAGTGGCTGTTTACCTTCGATTACATTTGCCCGTGAAATTAGATCCGTAAGCCTAAACAGACACTCAGCGCTCCGAGTGATCTTTATTATGGAAATATGTTTTTATACATGTGACCCCGGCGTGAACCTGGAAGGAATGACCTCTGCTGGGACAGGCTGACAGATAAATGCATGCCCCTGCTTCGAAAGGCGGGGCGGGGCGGTCCAGGCCAGGTCAGTAGCCTGCCGAGGGGAGGGGCCATTTGTTTGCAGTGTTTGTTAGGCTGTGGTAGGGCGTGTTTACGCATAAGACTCCAGTAGGCTGGAGTGGCTATTACTCCCCGACCGTCTCTCTTGAGTGCGGCAGACTCCTGCCGTCGGACAGCTACAGTAAAACATTAGGACGTGATTGAGTTCCCCCTCAGTGGAATGATTACATCTGAAGGGGCGGCGTAATAAACCCGGGGGCCATTTAGCTCCAGCGCTGTTTAGTTTGAGAGGCGGAGTGCAATCAGGCCAGCATCATCAGAGAGAGTTTAACCGTGTGGAGGAATGTTTACGGCCAGCGCGGCCGGGGGGATGACAGCGCTCTCAGAGCTGCTTGAAAGAGCAAGGACTGGCGACACTTGAATGAGGGATTGTAGACAGCAGCACTTTAGTGCCACGTTAAAGCCAGGGGAGGGGAGCGCGGCGAAGCCTTAGCGCACGCTAACTACAGGTCTCCGAGCTTTGCGGTTTTGCTGGATAGACAATCGCTTTGTTCCCGGCTTTTTTTTTTTCCCGGTCCCACGGTACACTCTCCATGCACACTAAGTTGATTTTCCACCAGCGTTTTGCTACAGTTGTGTTTATTTCCTTTGCATGTTTAGGCCACTGCTTCTTCTGTTTGCATGCTGCCCTTTTAGCTTTTTACTCGGCCATTTGTAAAATTTTGTTTGTGCCCTCAATGTTTTTACTGAAGGAGCATTTAAATCTGCAGGGTAAACACTGAACCGTGCGCCTCTTCAACATGACGATCTTTTATTGCCTTAGATTATTACCAGCCTGTCAGACGGGCCAGTCATGATACTAACCGCATTGGACATGATTTATTGTAGTGGGCTATATCAGATGCATCGATCAATTCTCCTGAGCAGGGCCGGGTTTCTGCTGGCCTAATCCATATTTAATGAGGCAGAGGTTTTTTTTGATGTTGGTACACTTCCCACAAAGTACCCCATCCGGACTATCAGTTACCAGCGGATTAGCAGATCTTTGCTGTCCCAAGGTGGTGTTGTTGATGCTTGGGGGCACAGCGCAGGGCTTATATGTACTGTCAGTGGACATGGTTGGGATGCTCGCCCGGGATTGCCCCCTGTTTACGCCAGGCTGTTGGCACAAGCTGCCGACTCTCCGTCGTGCCACACTGGACCCAGGGGAGCCCCTTTCCCTCGCTTCCAAAACCATGGCAGCGGCCTGGCGTCGTGAAAATGGGAGGTGTTAAAAAGCAGCGCCTAACCATCTAGATTATCGCTGTAAAACAGAATGGCCGCCTTTTAAAAGAAACAGGAAGGAGAGACTGAGAGAGAGCCACTGCCAGCGAAACACAGCCAATGAAGCATGCCCGGTAGGCCCACATTACGGGCCCCCTCCCGTAGCGATGACCCCGGAGGCCTGACTGACTCCCTCCCCTCCCAAGCCGAGGCTGTGATTAAGTGCTAATCAAGTTAGGTTTATAATTCGAGCCTCCGGGTTCTGTCCCAGCAAGTACCTTTTTCATTGTCTTAAGCAATTGGAGCGTGTGGTGCCAGGAGGAATGGGGTGTGGGGTGTTGCTCACCTCGGCCAATAGCGTGCCGCCACTCACACCTCTCCTGTCAATCGCCCGGAGTCAGACGCAGGATTGGACGCGAGCCCACGGTTGCCCGGCTTTTCCTCTTCCCAGAGCTCAATGGCAAACCTACAGGCGTAAACATACGCCGGCTGCCAACAGGGGCAGGACCTGCGGGTGCCTCCGCATGTTTCTTCTCTCGTATATTTGTCCTTTGAACGTGAAATACAAATTGGGAACAATAACCAATAACCGAGGCAAACACTGAAGAGAGCAAAGGGGGGGGGGATATTTTGACAGCGGCAGATCCCACAAACACGCCAAAGAGAAAGGCTCTGTGGTGACATTGTAAAAACACTATGCATTCAAGTTCGGTTAAGGCAGGGGAAGAAAAAAAATGTTAAAAAACACAGATGCATTCCACACTGCAGTGTTTTTTTAATCACCAGTATTTGTTTTTAATGTGCAGGTCTCTGTTATTCTCTATGAGCTGACTGCTGGAAAATAGCACTGGCTCTTTCAGTAGGTACAGTGTCCTGTAGGGTGAGGATGAATTAGGCCTTCCCTGTCTTTTCCCCCTACTCATGCAGTGGTAAAGAGTGGCTCTCAATGTTTGCCTCTGTCCTCTCTGTGCTTCTGGGCCATGAATCAGACGCTGACAACGATCCTCTGTCCCCTGTCCCATCACTGTCAGGCTTAATTATTGTTTTCTTCAGCCTGAAATGAAATTACAATGGGCATATGATTTGCAATAGACACGTCCCTCTGGCTAACAGATCTCCTCTTGTAAAAAAGAAGAAGAAGAAGAAGAAAAAAAAAACATTTGGCAGTTTGCAGAGTTTGGAAACGACTCTGGACCTCTCCCCTTCTCTCCCTTTCTTAGATGCTTTTCCCATTTCCAGGGCTTATTAAAATAGAAGGGAGAGAATTCACGCAGTGCTGTCGTGTGGTTGGAGCAGGCTGGCATCTCTGGCACCTCTGATTGGGTGAGGTGGTGCTAGTGTAAATGAGGGCTCTGGAGAGACCCTGCACATGCCACAGTACTGAAAGCACTGATGACCTCATCAGGAGCACTGTATGAACTCCTTATTAACTCCCTCTCTGCCAATGATGTCAGATGGAACTCAGATTTGGTGCTTTGAAATGATCATTGGAGTAACGTGATCTTTGAAACAAACGTAGCATTGCTGTCTGTACATGTGTGTTTGTTTATGTGTGTTTGTCTTTTCTGTGTCTTCTTGTCATGATAAACATCATATCAGACATAGTGATCCCAGTCTGGGATATACAGAAAGGCCACGGTGTAATGTAATTAACTTGAGACCATGTGGCTGCCTTATTTCAGCTGTTTTTTTTCCAAAACATGAGGCAAAAAACCCTTACCCCCTCCAAAAGGTACAATTTGACTCCTCTTTTGGCTTCTACAGATGGTGCCACCAACGGCATTAATGAGCCCTCTGAGTTTATTGGAAGATTACAGGATGTTTTGTCTGTGCCAGGGACTCCTCAAAACCCGGGATACGGGGAGAGAAAAAGGCTGCCGCCTTCCGCGGCCGTCGCCACGGCGACTCCCTCGGCTCGTCCGAGGGGCCCAGATGGCCGGGGGAAAGGGAGCGCGCGTGGCTCTGGGAGCGCATCTGTGCCGCGTTTGTGCTCACCGCCTGCGGCGGGCTCTCTCTCCCACCGCCCGCATACAGCTGCTGCTCCTCTGCAGCCCCCGCCAGGGCCACGCAGCACTCACACTCGTGCACACGTCCCCACGCGCTGCGGCGATCCGCATCGGCAGCCCGTGGCCCTGGGCTTCGTTTCTGGAGGGCCCGTTTTGTCCCGGGGAGGTGGGATCCAGGTGAAAGAGAAGGAGGCCGAAGCGGAGTCAGGCTGCTGGGTTCATTTTGGGCAGCTCTGGGGTGACCTCTGTCCCGTCTGACTCTCTGTTAGCACACTCCCTGTATTAAGACCCTGACTTGGCTCACCTCCCACACTGCCCTGTTGTCCCCCGTTTGTCCTCAGAGGGCATGTGTGGAGGCGGAGTAATTAAACTGTAATAAATATTCAGCGGGTGTCCAGTCAGGAATGACTCCATCCCGATTTAGGCCAGCTGTCAGTCACCCGCCCCTCACTTCATGTGTTACCTTTGAAATGGCTGCAGATGGGACAAATACAATACTAATTCCAAATAGAGGGGCCTTGCAATGGAGAACAGATTATACTTTGTCACTTTTTCGTGTAAATATTGAACAAATCCTGACTAATCTTTATTCCATTCTTTTCTATTTTGCTTTTTTTCAAGCACCCTACCTTCTGTAGATTACATAATTCATCTTACATCCTCACATAGCTTTGTTCCAGTGTGTTAATCCCAGTTAAATTTTCCTCCTTTTAAAATGTCAAACATCAAATAAGCGTAGTGAAATAGTAGCCCCTTTACCCATACATGCAAGAGAAATATTGGAATGAGAACAAATAATTTTAGCTCACGTTTCCTTGTTCACACTGTTAAAAATGGTTATTTCACCGGGCTGGTAGACGTAGAGGACTTTTCTCCTAAACTAAAATGCGCACCATCAGCCTCTTTCCAGCAGTGACTTGTGAGAGATAAACGTGGAGATTAGTAATTTAGACCACATGTGAGGCTGTGTAAGCCATATAATAACAGACAATTTACAACCCTCGGAAATATTATACCCGGGTAGACGACAAGCTCCCTTTTTTCGTTTGTAATACCAGCGTCCACATCTGTGCGTCAGTTTGTTATACGAAACGACTCCTCTCAAACGCTGCGTACTCCAGCTAGTAATTTTCTCTGATGTTTTTTCCATTGGTTGAGTCAGTGAGCAGCATGCAAAAAAATGCAATGAGCAGTTGTATATATAATATATAAAGGTTCATTTTAAAAATACACAAACGAGTGACAACATTCCAATCGACAGCAAATGTGGTCGCACTGAGGCTTTTTGGTCGACTGCGTTGAGGAGTTAATAATTTGTGCCGGTTCACACTTCCCTGCTGACTTTTTGTCATATTTATTTTTCTGACCAAAGTAAAACCTTCCTTGAGAAATTTTCCCTGAAACCTTGTGGGAAAAATTTGCCTGTGGTGGTGAAGTACTGTGCTCTTTGGCAAGGCCTTCGCAAGCCCAAGTCTTGTCCTATAACTGGATCCAACTGCAATTGGGGTCAACAGCGGATTTGGCTCACAGGTCATTCCCAGGACCCTCGGCTAGGCTCTCCCCATGCCTCCCTTAGGTCTAAATTACAAACTGTAGTATTTCATCCCTCTAAATAACATTTTAAGTAAGAGCCGCAAATCAAATACCTACAGAGCCCACCTCCAGGGATTGTGCTCCATGCTAATTAGTGACCCGCACAGTGGATTGGTCTGAAGGAAAGCTGGCTTCTAACAGTAAGACCTGCTGTGATTTCGGTGGCTACATTTCTCCGTCGGTCGCAGTAACCGGTGCTATACAGTGCTTAATTGTTCCTGCAATTCCTACATAGAGTCCTGCGTTTTTCCATTGCACATACATATGTTTTGAATGTAAAGGTGGTGTAAGAACACTTTCTCACATTTTACTGCACAGTTCATGACCACTCATCAGACAGGTGTGTGTGTGTGTGTGTGTGCACGAGTGTTTGCATGTGCTAGCATGCATGCATGTGTATATGTGCATGTGCGAGTGTGTGTGTGTGTGTGTGTGTGTGTGTCTGTGTACAAGCACAAGCATGTATGTGTACATACACGTGTGTGTGCATTTTCTGCACCCTATAACGGAAGTATTCTGTGCCTCCCTACAGTGGCTGTGAGCTCTGTTGTGCAGGTTCCTTTGCGTTGCGTTCCTGCACTGTACTGTTCCTTCCTTCTTTCTCTCCATCAGCGTCTCTTCTCCCCTCTATTTTCCCCAGCACTCTTTCTCACTCCTAAAATGGTTTGATGTTTTAATCGATTCCAGCTGTGGGGGCCAGATAATAGGCAAGTGCAGGCAGTAATGGAGGACAGGAATGATGGAGGGAGGGAGGGAGAGAGGGAGAGAGGGAGGGACCCGACTTGCTGGCCTGACTGTCCCCTGTGTGTTGTTGACATTACAGCCCTTTTTCACCACAGTCGCAGACACTCTGTCCCCCTGCCAAGCATCTGTGTCGTGCACCATGCTAAATGTACCTCTCCCCCTTGTAATTGCAGGGCTGAAGTGCTGTAAGGGGTGAATTGCTGAAATGCATTGAATTGTTTTCTTTATATATAAACGGAAAAAAAAAATTAAAATCAGAAAGGTCAATCACTGTAGTTGCTTTAGTGCTCTTGGGCATGTGTGTCCTGAATCAACATGCATGCATCTCTCTACTTTTGCTCTGGAATCTTAGGCTAATTAGATTGAATGTACTCGGCAGTTGATCTCCAGTTGAGTGTGGATTTAATGTGACTGCACTCTGTGCCTTGGTAAAAAGGTTTGCTTTGTTTTTTTTTCTCTCTTCTTTCAATAAACTATTGATGCAGGCATGGTAGAAATCATAGCAGAGCCTTGGCAATCTGGCTAAACATAAGACTTATGCCAGCAATAAATCTTTACGTTCAGCACGCTGAAATTGTTCCACTTTGAAAAGGTGACTGAAAGATGACAAATGCGTCGGCTCAAGCCAAAACCCGAAACACTTCTGCTCACAAGATGTCGCAACCGTTCCCGAGCTGACATTACAGTTGACGAAGCTGAGCTTGGACAGAGCGAAAGACAGTCGGTCTGCTGTCTTGCAAAGATCTGGGCTTGCGCCCAGCTCCACAAGAGTGGTTGGAAACAGTTTTCATGCACACAGGACGGTGTCTGATAATAGTGGTCTGGCCTGCAGCAAGTCATATTGCTCCTTTTGAAAACGAAGTAAAAAAAATATGACACTGCATACGGAATGCATAAAGGCGGTCACTGATCTTGACGTATATGTGATGTTTTACAGAAATGGGATAAGGGAGCAAATTCGTTTTTCTGCGGACATCTGGAGGGAGAGGAGCGCTCCACAAATCTGGAATATTATTCAAGTGATGTCATGCAAAGGCCATTTCTCAAGGGCGGCGTGTAGGAACGGCCTGTTAATTTGCACAGGATGACGTCCGCTTTTGATCGCTGGCCGTCCGTACGTCGGGAGCGATGAGTGCAAAGGTGTACGTGTGACCTCCGGGGGACACATTTCCCTCTTAAAAAAGGAGAATTTGAATGTTTGGAAAACAACAAAAAAAGAATTATAAAGCATGGAGTGGAGTTAACTTACCAGGGAACAATTATCCAGACTCCAGTAAAGGGAATGGATGACTCCCAGAGGACAAGCCTTAATTTCAGCTCCTTTTTTTAGGGAAGTCACTGCTGTGTCACATGGGAAGCTTTGATCTGAGCTGCTGTGTTGAGACAGAGCTGTATTTGATGCAGTGTCTTTCGATGGCTTTGATTTGACCATCAGTATGTTGTTTTTCTCGAAATCTTGGAAAAGGGAGTGCTTACCATCATTGCAGAGGAAGGAGCGACTCACTCAGGGCTTTTTATTCCACTAGGTGTCACTAGATGAAACAGGCACGTCTAGGTATTGTTTCCTGTATTGCTCTCAGTCTGGCCAAGTCATGCAGGTGATGTGGAATTCTTCAGGTAATGCTATATTCCATCCATTGTATACTATGTATTGTATACTACTTGAATACTGAGGTGAGGACACAAGGTCATTTTCAGTGTTGGCCAGGAAGGTGAGTGTTTTAGTCCCCTTAAAAGAAACAGGCTTTGAGCTTTCCTGGTTGACATGAAGCACCAAAAGAAGGTCAGTTGTTACATTCTTGGAAAAAGACAGAATATTGCAGGACTTTGTGGGCGCCTAAGGGGTTAACCCACTGGGTTGTGTTGTGACTCCGTGGACTGCCTCCATTTCCCCTCAGACTCTCACCACAGACTCTTTACCTTCAAACTCTGAAAAGGGCTCACCCAATAGCAGTGTGCCTTCGGTCTGTTTTGGAATGTCTTTTGCCCCTGGGCAAGGAGGGCCATTCCTGTGGGGCCACAGTGGGGTCGTTTTAAAGAGACCCTGTAGTGAGAGAGGGGGTCCCCGGGTCTGGATTTCTCATCCCCTTCTCGCCCCTCTCCCACCCCCTGGAGAGCCCCTGCGTAGATGACAGAGCAGCTGGGATCTCGCTTGACAGCCTTATCTCTGAGTGGAGAAGAAACGAAACCTTCCCTTTCATCCAAACCTCAACATACTGCCTAGATAACACATACAGTGATTGATAAAGACAGTCGTAGTGTAACAAACATATTGGTAATTCTGAATGAATTGATAATAACATACGAGCAAGACTATAGGATAACTGAGGGAAGATATGAATGGGGAAAAAAATCCAGTGTAGTGCAATGCTGTTATTTGGACAGCCAATGTTGTGCTGGAATGTCTACTAGTTCCTTGTGAGCCTTAAAAGTATGTTCTCTGTGCTGGAAGCAGTATGGTGGCTGTGTCAGAGATGACGGTGCTCACTGTGGGGCTGGAAGGAGATATGGGAAGGTGCTTCTGCACCTGCAGTTTCTGTCTGCAAGCTCAGCAAGAGAGGTTTTAGAACAGTGGGCGGTTTTGCTGAGAAGTGATGCCAGGACAACAGACTGGAAGCCATGGTTCCATTCCATCACTCCTGGCGTTGCTCAGGCTGCTGCTCCTCTCCCTTTATTCTCACTCTTTCTCTCTCCCTTTCACTCTGTTTCTCTCTCTCCTTCTGTCTCTCTGTCTCTCTATCCCCCTCTTTCTCTCCCCTTTCTCTCTTTCACTCTGTGCATCCCTCTTCCTCTCTCTCTCGCCCACTCTCTGCCCAGGGATTTTGGGCTGTACACACACATGAGCTCACATAATCAGTTAGCAGTGAACCCACACAGGGGAAGGCAGAAACCATCCAGAGAGGCAGGATGCACCGTTGGCTGTGAATTGATAGATGCCCCCATAAAACAGCGGTCACCTTGAAGTCACGCCTGAGCCAAGTGCATGATGGGTATTTCCAGCCTTGACGAATTGATGGTAAGCAGAACCCAGCCTGCAGTGCATCACTGTGAAGGAAAAAAATGAGTCTATTCAGCTGTTTAAGTTCTCTCATCTATAAAGAGCAAAGGACTGCTTTTTAATGCATAGGATCATAGATTTACTAGAGAGGTACTGTTACTGTCCAAAATACCCAATAAAAAAAGATATGAGATATGGTGACTGCAAAGACGTCCGCTGTACGGATGACCAGGCCGCTGGTGGTGCTTTCCTCGGTGGTCCTTCCTGATTTTTTCCGGAAGGCACTGGCTACCCTGCTGCAGCTCCCCCATTACTCCTTTTGGAGAGGCATCCATGTGTCTCGCCTGGCTCCCCTCTGCGAACAGTGTCCTCTTTGTGTGAACCCCCGGGAGGAAGGGGCTAGTTTCTGTCCAATGTCCACAAGTGAGCAGCAATCTGTGAGCCTTAGCGCAACTCCAGACCACTTTCTGCCACACAGAAATCCAACTGGCCACTACATCTGTGTGGTTTTTTTTCGAATTATAGCTCTGCCCAGCACAGATGTGTAGCGGTTAGGTAGAAATCGCACACTCCGACATGAATTTCTGCTATGAAACAGAGGCAAAATGCTATTTTTTTTCCCCAGAGCATTTTTTTTTTTGTTGTTGAGAGGTCAGAATATTTCGGTTGGATCCATTTCATGCCCTCTGTTCTTGAAGCGCAAACACTCCTGCCTGTTGCACTTTTATATGTTTATATGTTGAGGAAGTCCTCTTGACCAAAACCAGCAGAGCTGAGGTGACCTCTTTGCCCAGGGGCTCCAGGGTGGGCTACGCAGTAATGGTGAGGGTGCTTCATTGACTTTTTTGGAAAGGCAATCTCCTGCCTGCACCTCTTTCTCTCAGCACAATAGTAACGTGTTCCCCTAGTGCTGACTGTGATCGCATTTTAGGTTTTGTATGGCCGGCTTTTCTTCTGCGCCAGTGTTTATGAAGCAGCCACAAGGGAATGAAATCTTTTCATATTCACCAGCGAGGGCTGGGTTAGCGGTCCCGCAACAGGGCCGATCCTCATAAAGAGGGAATTTCACTCCATCACATGGAATCATGCACGTGTTTCACTCCATCACATGGAATCATGTACGTGCTTTGCATCCCCGGTGTGTAAACGCCAGCTCAGTGCACACAAAGGGTGTGCGTGTGTGCGTGTGCGGGGAGTCTGGACGAAGTGTGCACTAATTGGCCAGTTGGCACACACTCGCACGTGCACCCTGTCATCTACGCTTCGTTTTGTTTGGCTGAGGAGCCTCCCTGATTGGGTGGTTTCGCCTCAGGCTTCCTGAGATGCGTTTATTTGACTAAGCATTCCGATAAAAACGCAATGTGATCGAGGGCCACACCGCCATTTTTTTTTTGGCCTTTTTGGCACGTGGTTTCAACTCTTCCCCCTTCGGATGACCTACTGAGGTCTGAACCAGCTCCTCTCACTCCGCTTGGTCATGGGTGTCTTGTGAATCTGAATGCGGTTTAATACAGAGGAACCGGGTCACGGCAATTGCTGCTTTGTATTTGCTTTACCCACGATGCATTGCTTCCAGTACACCACTGTGAGTTCTCAGAACTAGTGAATTGCGGTGGTCAATGTTCTCTTCAAGCATGCCGTCAAATTAGGAGCTAGTTTCTATAAATAGGACCCATCCAGGCATGGGTTCTGTTTTCTTCAAGTGTTGGCACATACTCAACGGCCACAAAACAAGGACTTCAGACTAAGCTAGTGCATTGAAGTGCTTCTCAAAGCTTTGTGCACATTAGCAGAAGTGTGGGACATAAATGCTGTGTCCAATTTTTTTTAGTCATAAATCTCATAAGAAATTGTGAAGGGAAAAAAAAAACTCGCATGGAAGGTTCAGAAGAAATAATGGCCTAACAGCAGTGAGCCCGTTATCTTTGGATTCAACCAGCGTGTTTTACGAAGTGTCCAGCCAAATTCTCCTCTCTGCACTGATAGGAAAGCCCCATCATGCCTCACTCAGATGCTGAAAGTGTTGCTGGAGAATAGTTGGCCGCTGCTGCTGACCGGGAGTGGTGTTTCTGAGTCTCTTTTTTTAGACAAATGGAAAAATTACAAGGGAAAATGAAATCTCAGTGAGCAGAAGGAAAGAAATGAAAATGCAGAAACTACAAAGAGAAGGAGTGTCACCCTGAGACAGCATTTCTCCCAGCAATCACAATGCATTGGTGTTCCTTTGAAAAAATCAATAGGTTTGTGCGAGGGAAGAGATCTTGTCATAGGCTGTGTCTTAGCTTCACTTGTGAGGAGAGTACTGTGTTGTCTTGGCCCGTAGGGCATTTTACAGGGGAATTGATACAGTGGATGAATCTTTTGTTCACATAAGTCATAGTGACACAGAGGTCACCATGTTAAAGGTTAAAGGTGCATTAGGTGGCCCTGTGACCTTAAGCACTGTTCAGTGCACACTGCTGAACCAGCCTTGAACTCCCTTACAACTTCTCTTTGAAGCACTCATTTTATAGCAGAAATTTTGGACTTCTTAACGAGGAACTAAAGGTGTCATGTAAAGAGATCATACAAATCCATCTTCGCTATTGCCTTCATCAGAGCACTGGCGAGCTGCTGGAGATTTCCACCTCCACGTACTAGAAGGTGTAATTTGTCAAATTGCCTGGGCCGTAAGCCTGTTATGAACGCCCTCCGAGCCAGGACTCCTCTGCTCTCTCTCTCTCTCTCTCTCTCTCTCTCCTCTGCGGTTCTCACCACCTTGTGTTCGAGGTAGAGTAGGTCTGTGCCACTCACGCTCGCACAGAATGATAGCATGCTCTCATGCCGTCCTGATCAGGCGCCAGTGGAAATCCGTGGTCAGCTGCTTCATGTGGGAGGTTTAAAGTGGCCTCCGACAGCTGCAGCAGCAGGGTCAGGCACACCGCCCCTCAGAGGGGTAAATCAGAGACCCTCCTGTGGGTTAGAACGCTGTGACACTGAGAATCAGCCCTTAGAAAATGTCCGAGGAACCAAAGCAACACTCTCCGTCAGTTTGGTAGCGGTTTAAATTCAATCCTTTTTCTTTTTTATTTACGGCTTAGAGTTTTCCACTGTACTTTTACTGGTAATGATGGTCCTTCATGCGCTTCCACGTTCCCCTAGTCTGACATATAATCCTGCCCCGCTCTAATGCTACTCATGGACTTAAAAGTATATGGAGAGGTTTGCAACTGTGTGATTATGAAGAAGCTTAGGATGCAAGCTTAGCGCAGCGGAGGAGACATGGAGGTAGTTTGGGTTTAGTGGAGACGAGGTTAGGGAATACTATCATAAGGGGGTTGAGGGGTGGCGTGCTCAGTTTATTTTCTGTGTGTGGCGGGGGGGGGGGAGCTCTGTTGATGGCATGCAGAAAACTGTTTGGAATTTAAGTTTAACAGCAAAGATGGTGGCGTCGCTGATAACACCCCTCTTTCCTCGATCGCCTGTCCCATCTCAGTCTCTGAAGGGAACGTTTACCATCCGAAGGCCTATTTGGTATCAGTTTAAAACGGCAGTAAAGGAGATGAGACCGTGCTGAACTTGGTTTGAACTTGCCCGTAAAACACGTGCCTTCTGTTCCTGCTGCGGTCTCTTTGCTGAACATACCTCTCCAAATCTCTCAATCCCCCCCATCTTTACTGTACCCTCGCTTGTCAGCAGAGGGTCAGAGTTCTCTCATCGCACTGTTGTGTTCTCCTGTCTTCCTATTCAGTGTCCTCACCACACTGTTAAAACAGTGTGCCCAACTCGCTTCAGTCCTCGCTCCACTGCCGGCAGCATCCCCAGACGCTCACTAACTTATCACAACTACCAGCACCATTACAGAAACTGCTCCTTGTTAAATACGTCTATAATCGTCTTTCATCTTTCATATTAAAGTGTGTTTGTGAAAGAATAGGGGGAAAAAGAAAAACAGAACTGGAGCAAACGGCTCATTTTCGGTTACAGGTCTCTCTCTTTTCCCTGCTCCCATTCCCAGGTGCGAGATTGTTTCTGCTACATTTTTTCGGTTTCATATCATAAATATTTAATATAGGCATTGTCTGCAAGCCAAGCTTTTATGAAAGCAGCGTGCCCAGGAAAATAAACACTTCGTGGCTCTTTTTAACTAAAATGGAAAGTGATTTGGAGTTGTGTTTCCCCCCTTGAATAGGGTTCGCATTCAGGGCCTGCCACGACCGGCCAGTCACAGGAGAGGAAATATTTTTCTTAGAGTGTGGTTGGGGAGCGCTCGTTTTCGGGTGCGCTCGGGGCCCACAGGAATTGTGGGCTGGTTCCCCGCTCTCTTTACATGCTCCAGGTCCTCATGGAAAAATGGCTTTATCCGTGAAGCAGATCTCGGGGTCCACTCTGCCGCCTTACCCGCCCTCAGCCTGGTTACCGTGAGGCCTCTCCGTTCCTCTCTGTGAGATTCCAGCTTTTGTCACGCAAAGGTGGATGAAGGAGGGGAGCCGCGGTTATTAATAACGTGCCCTCTGCTAGATGGTAAACCATTCTGGAGTGAGCTTCAGGGCTCCACTGTTAGCGGCGGAATGTTCTGGAATGTTCTCGCTGCTGGTGCTCCCAGGTTATCCAGCACTTCCACGGTTTGTTTGTCTGCGCTGCTTTAGTACCGCTGCCGTGCCAGTGTGTGAGTTCATTTGCGCTCCCTCCGCCTCCTCAGTGCTATGATCTACGCTGTGTAAATGAAGGCCGGAGTTCTCCTCCCAGGCCCCTGTTGGCCGTCTGCCGTGGCAAGATGATGCTGCTTCTGTGCGGCCATCGTCAAGTTTAATGAAAGATTTCGACAGGCAGGTGTATAAATACCCACATTCATTTTCTATGGTCGTGTTTTTTTTTTGTGGTATGTTTCTCATGGATACCTACTCAACCGCAGGGCTGTTTTGTTTTGAGTCCATTTACTCCTTTTTTTTATCTAGTGTGTCTGCTGAAAATTTCCCATTTCCGCACCATTTAGACCAGATAGCATTGCCTCGCTTTCACTCGCTTCAGCCTTGGAGGTGGAAGCTCTCCTGTTTCTCTGAGCGAGAGAGACAGCGAGAAAGAAGGAGTGTTATGATCAACATACGAGCCTTACCCAAGCTGTAATCTCCCTCCAGCAGTAATCGAGGGCCAACACTTGCAAACAATTATCCCGCCAGTGCCCAGGGGCCTGATCTGATTGGCTTGTTTGCCTTGCGCTGCCTTGGGAGCCGCTGCAGTAATTGAGCACGTTCCCCCAAGTGACAGAATCCGTGGAGGCCTGCCTCCTCAATCCCAGACTCCTCAGCAGCTCTCTGTACACCAAACCCATTCTGCCTGGCGCTATATGTTTGGTGAGCTGTACTGTGCCATACCACGCTGTGTTGTCTTCCCCCATACCTTTCCCCCCAAAACTGGCAGCTGGCCAGGCCTTGTAGGAGCTCAGGATCTGTGAAAGTCATTCAACACCCCCCCACCCCTTCTCCTCCAGTGCCGCTGCCTGCCAAATGGGGCCAGATGGGCCTGTGTGCTGGCACCATTTCACAGAGCAGCAGCCACAGAAAAGGGGGGGGGGGGGGGGAGTAGTGCATTTCGAAAGCTCCCGGTGTCTACGCTCGTGGAGGGGCTGCGTCCCCCCGAGCTGCCATCGGAAAGAGAGTAACTCGAGCTCCAGACCAACAGAAACACGCAATCTGTTTACTTGTTTAAAGTAGAGTCGGCCTGGGTTTTACAGAGTCGGTGGCGTGCTGCGTTATGAATGATTTTCGGTCGAGGGCGGTTAACATTCAAACAAAACGTTACGCAAACACTGCTTCTCCTTTTTCCCCCCTTTCCCTACGAGAGTCTGGGGCTTGGAGATGGAGGAGCCTCGTCCTGACCCACGTCTCTTTTCTGTTCCCCGCAGGTGACGGCGACCGACGCGGATGCCGGCTCCTTCGGGTCCATAACCTACTCCATGGGGTCCGGGATTGGCAGCGTCGTCCCCACGCAGTTCGCCGTCGGCAAGGACACAGGCCAGATCTGCACCACCGTGACGCTGGACCGGGACCAGGGCCAGTCCAGCTACGACTTCACCATCACCGCCGTGGACGGGGTGAGATGGGGGAAACTGTCACATGCACCCTCTCCCCCATCAAAACTCCATTACATCACATTTGCTTAGCAGACATTCTTATCCAGAGCAGATCACGCAGTTTACAAATCATACAGTTATACAGCTGGATATTTACTGGGGTGCATCCCAGTAAATATCCTGTTTTTGTGCTGGAAGTCGCATCATTTAGCAGATGCTCTGGATAAGAGCATCTGCTAAATGAATGTAACGTAAAGTAACGTAAGGAGGCATTTGGGATTAAGTACCTTGCCCAGGGGTACAAAACAGTGCCCTGTCTAGGAACTGAAATGGCAGCTTTTGGATTAAAAGCTGTGCTACTTACCTGTTATGCCACATGTGTGCCATCATTAAACATCAAACAGTGATGGCTCACAGAGTTCAGGGTTCATCCTGGGTTGCAGGGATGCTGTAGTGCCATGAAGCAGTCAGCAGAGCTACACGTCTCTCATTAAAGAAACTCAATGAAAAATTGAGGCTCCCTGGCAGGCGTGTGTGACAGGATAGCATCCCGGACGCTGCCTGCCAAGTAACATTGAAAAATAAAGGGTGAAAAATGAAAGGAAATGACTGCGGTCATGTTAGAGCAATAAGAGGGAGAAATGGCTCGAACGCCTTCGGGCAGTAATATTTAATTAGTAGGAGCCCTGGCTCAGTGGCCACCCCTCACACTCCTACTCTGGAGTTTACGACCCCGATCACAGGCTGGCCGGTACCTGGTCCAAATGAAAAGCCAATGAAACAAATGTCAGGGGTGCAGTGGCAAGCCTCCGCATCCTGAACATTGCCCTGACAGATTACTGTCCATCCCATGGGAGACTTTCTGGCCATTCCATGGACAGGCTACAATTCGATTTAGCCAGCAGCTTTTTAAAGGGGCCGCTGGTTGGTCTTCACTCGTCCAGTCTGCTTTTGAATAGCTGCGCTGCTTTGTCCACATGCTTCGTTCACCGTTCAGATGGTCACCATTCCTTAATGTCCTCCCTCAGGGCGGCCTGAACTCGATGGCCTACGTGAAGGTGTACCTGCTGGACATCAACGACAACGCACCCACCTTTTACCCGGTGCACTACGCCGTCAGCCTCAGCACGCAGAGCGCCCCCGGGACCTCCGTCGTCAGGGTGACGGCCTACGACCCCGACGCGGGGAAGAACGGCAGGGTGACGTACCGCGTGGCCCCTGGAGGCGGCTCCACATACTTCACCCTCAACAAGGACACAGGTCTGTGGGACGGGTTACAATGACACGCAATGTCACTCTCACAATGGGTCTCCCGCCAAGTTATCCATACAATGCTCTTAAATTGTTTTTACACTGAATAGTCAGATTTATATATAGTTTGTTGAATTTTTCTTGGCATATTTAGAAAGTATTTTGCTTTGACAAATACCTTGTTGATAATGAGAGCTTGAGTCTTACATCTTACCTCCTACATCTTCCATCTTTGGCATTTAGCAGACACTCTTATCCAGAGCAACTTACATTTATCCGTTTATACAGCTGGATATTTACTGAGGCAATTGTGGGTGCCCCAGCAGCTGAACCAGCAACCTTTCGGTTACGAGTCCTGGTCCTTAACCACTATGCTACACTGCCGCTCCCTGTATATACTTATACATCTTGTGCGTGATCTCCTGTGTTATGCCAGTGTCAGTTCTGGATCCCTGAATGGTGTGACTGTGTCTCTGCAGGCGTGATCTCTCTGTCCCGCTCTCTTCACGGGAAGGCCAACTCCATCATACCCATGGTGATCGCAGCCCAGGACGGGGGCGGGCTCACGGCCCCCGTCAACGCCAAAATCAACATCAGCATTGTGGCCGGCTCGGTGGCGCCCCCGGTGTTCGAACAGACGCAGTACTACTTCACAGTGTCCGAGGACGTGTTGCGAGGCACAGAAGTGGGTGTAGTGCGGGCGAGCAGCAGGAACGGTGCGTTCTGCTCTCCGCGTGACCGTTTTCTCCCCCCTGCGTTAGCAGAAGGCCCCAACTCTAATAGCGTACATACTGACCAGACCCCCTGTTCGAACAGACACATACTGTACTGTTTCATTCAAACACGTTTGTGTGGTAGAATGTGCTGAAAGGCCCTGTGAAATTTTTTTCTACTCGGTGGGCCAGTTGTACAAATAGGCATACAGCCACAATATACACCTCATTTAGAAATCGCATTAATCAAAAATTCCATTTCGCCACTCTTTTGTACTTTTTCACACATTTATTTTGGACACCCAAGGCTTCCCCGTTAAAGTCCTACTATTTGACAAATTGCTCACCTTTAGTTCGAGAGCCGAAGAGCTCAGCCACACCAAAGTGTCTCTGGTTCATATTCCCTTTCTCTTCCAGGGTATTCCAAGGACATGTCCTACACCATCTGCTCCGGTGACCCAGACGGTTACTTCACGGTGGACTCGGAGACCGGCGCTCTGCGGACAAGCTTGCCGCTGGACCACGAGGCACGGCCGTTTCTGGACCTGGAAGTCCAGGCGCAGAGCGGCTCTCCTCCCGCCTTCGGGCAGGCCCGGGTGCGTATCACCATCGCCGATGTCAACGACAACGCCCCCACCTTCCTGCCCTCATCCTCCGAGTCCCTCCTCCTTCCCGAGGCCACCAACATGGGGGCAGTGGTGTACCGGGTGCGGGCGGAGGACCGAGACTCGGGCTCCAACGGGCAGCTGAGCTACGACCTGGCGGGTGACGGCGGCGGCCAGCGCACCTTCAGCATCGACCGCAGCAGCGGGGAGATCCGCCTGGTCGGCTCGCTGTCCTACGAGAGCGTGCCGCGCTACGACCTGCTGGTGACGGCCAAGGACGGCGGGGCACCCCAGCTGAGTGCCACATTCATGCTGGTGGTGCACGTGCAGGCCGAGAACGACCAGGGCCCCGTGTTCGACACGCTCACCTACCGCGTGGAGCTAAAGGAGGGCACGCCCCTCAACACCCGCTTCCTGCAGGTGCGGGCACTGAGCAGGGAGGCCGCCGGGACAGGCGGCGGGGGTGCAGCTGGCACGACGCCCTCGGGCACACTGGCGTACCACCTCCGTCCGGATGGGGACGCCGCTGGGTTCGGCATCGCCCCTGACAGTGGGTGGCTGTTTGTGAAGAGCGCCCTGGACAGGGAGGCTAAGGACCTGTACCTGCTGACGGTGCTGGCCACATCCGGCAGCGGGCAGCTGAAGAAGACGGGCAGCGCCACCGTGCGCGTGTCCGTGACGGACGAGAACGACAACGCCCCCCGTCTCACGCAGGAGCGGGCCTTCCTGGCCGTGCAGGAGAACCTGCCCCCGGGGACCGGATTCGGGAGAGTGTCAGCCACTGACCGGGACGCCGGCCTGAACAGCCGTCTCACATACCGCCTCCTGCACACAGACCGCAACTTCCAGATCAACTCCCAGACAGGTGAGCTTTCTCTGTCTTCTCATACCCACTCAACCATAAGAGCTCTCTGTGAGTTTCTCTGCCCGCTCAAACAGATGAGCTCTCTGTCTGTTTCTCTGCCCACTCAAACAGGTGAGCTTTCTCTTTGTGTCAATGCTTATTCAAACAGATGAGCTCTCTCTGTGAGTTCCTATGCACAGCAGACAGGCAAGCTCTCCCTGTATTCTCGTCTCCATTCAAACAGATGGGCAGATGTGATCATTCACATAATTCATCGGCCGACACTCATCCACTGAGCAGCTACGGCTCCGATCTCAGGCTTTCACTCCCGCAGATCCGTCAGCTGCGTCTGACAGCAGCACAGAGACTCACACTGAGCTCTAATCACCCGACAGTCACAGCTCTGTGCGGGGACCGCAGTGGCTCGACCCTTCTTGACTGTGATTAGGCTCTGGCTGAGACTTCAGTCTCTGGCCCAGCTGCGAAGGTTCCTGTCTACCCAGCTGCGCCATGCCATCTGTGCGCCAACGCTCGCTGGCTGGAACATTAATCTTTTATGCGCACAGCGGTCCGTTGCCATGATCTCACCCGGAAGCTTCTCTATCTCAATGCCTCAGGCGAGATCAGCACCAGGACGGGTCTGGACCGGGAGCATCAGTCCAGTTACCAGCTGGTGGTGGTGGTGCAGGATGGAGGCACACCCCCACGCAGCGCCACAGGTACCGCCCACATCACCGTCCTGGATGTTAACGACAACGTCCCCTCCTTTACTCAGACCCAGCCCGGGAGAGAGCTGGTCATGCAGGTGAGAGAGAACGCTCTGTGTACAACAGCTGACAGTGACAGATATTACTGTTTAATTACATGGCAGAAGTGACAGATCCTCACCCCTCCTCACACGAATGACACACAGAGACACACACTGAAACCCCTCTTCATATGACTGACACACTGAGACAAACTGAAACCCCTCTTGACCAACTGTACACCCCCTGCAGGTGATGGAGGGGCAGCCTTCTGGCTCTCTAATTGGGACAGTGCTGGCCAAAGACCCAGACGAGGGGGAAAACGGCACCATCTATTTCTCTCTGACGGGTAAAGTTGTGTCTGACTGGCTGGCTGGCTGAGTGACTGAGGTAGCAAGTGGGTGAGTGAGTCAGTGAGTGAGTGGGTGAGTGTATGAGGAATTACCGAGTGGGGGTGGTATGGTAGATGTAGCACAGTGGACTGCAATTCAGTAACAGCATAGGAATTTTCTATCTGAGAACCTTGCTTCAGCCCCCTCAACTGCATGATTATCCGCTGAGCGCTTTTCACTTCTAGGGCAGGTTAGTATTTCAGTGCCTGACTCTTGTTCACTCTCATAGGTCCCAGGGCAGAGCGCTTCTCTCTCAACCCTATCACAGGAGAGCTGCGCTCGTCCTCCCCTCTGAGTCACGCAGACAGAGCCGAGTACAACTTCACTGTGACCGCCACTGACCGAGGACTGCCCCCCAGGAGCTCCTCAACCACGCTGCGTGTACAGGTGAGACCCCGCTGGTGTGTGCCAGAGCGCTAAGGCCCAGAGCACTGCGCCACATCCACAGGGCCCAGAGCACAACAGCACATCCATAGGGCCCAGTACACAATACAATATCCACAGGGCCCAGAGCACCACATCCACAGGGCCCAGAGCACAACAGCACATCCACAGTGCCCAAAACACCACATCCACAGGGCCCAGAGCACACCATATCCACAGGGCCCAGGGCAGTACACCACGTTTACAGGGACAGCACATCATCATATCCACACAAAAAGCACAGGGCCTATAACACAGTTACACATCTGCTAGTAGACCACAGGGCTTGGCATACAGCACTACATCCACAGTTAGAGATCATGGCCTGGAGTACACCACTGCCTCGTCTGGATTTGGTTTATACTCAACTGAGCTCAATTTGTCTCAGTTTTCACTTATTTGTGTCAAACTTTGTCAGCTTTCAGTCTCAAAGGTAATCATGTCAGCTAAGTTAAAAACGAGTAAATCTGTTCAGGCAGGCGGACTGACTGAGTTGAATCCTGTCCCACAAAAACAAAATTTCACAGAATTTAGTCAATACTTCCTGTTCCAGAGGTGGGTTTTTATGAAGTCCTGTAACCCAAACCCAAGGTGCAAAACCCAGTGTACTCTGGGACCAAGGCGGGTTTTGGACTTTTGCGGTTAGTACAAGATTTCTAAAACCCCACAGCTCGTATCAGGAATTATGAAAAAAAAACATGAACTGAACAAGCATTGTTCCTGGGCTGCGACAGTTAGACTAATCTTTTCGTCCTCTAGTGGTAAACTGTTGTCAATGCCATTCACTGCTGAGGGAGCCACTCAGTGAGGGACACAGCCATTTTAAGGCTGCTTCCTGAACTAGGAACACTTTTTTGCTGTGCATTTGTAGATGTTCACAAGGATGTTGTTTCAATCAAAAGCATGGGACAGGCTGCAGAGAGTACCTTGCGTTCCTTCCTCCCTTTTTGTGTGACTTTTCATGGGGGGAAATTTCAATTTGAAATGGAAAAAGTGTGTTTGCGTCAAGTACTCCCAGATGGGCTTTGATGAAGGCCAGCTGTACACTCCTCTGATCAAGGTCAAAGCCAATGACTTCAACACTTTTAATACGGTAGCCCTTTAGAACAAGAGGTAGGGGTACGCTCTCACATAAAATATTGCATTGAAGTTAATCAAGTTAATATTTAATATGCCGCAGAGCAGTATCAGGCACTACTGAAGGGAATGTGCTGTGAACCTTGACACGCAAGTGCCTGGAAAACACCAGTCAGTTGTAACATGTGTAGTAAAAACCCCTTCAAGTCGTCTTTTTCCCCTCCCTGTTCCAAAGCAAAGAAAAGAGGCCCATAATTAATATGTAATTGGATTAAACAGAGCTGTTTTGTTCTTTTCTATTGACACAACGCTTTAGCGTGCCATGGTTTCAGTCCTGAACTGAATTGTTTCCAATTAGGGCTCGGCAGAGAGGAAGTGACCTCACAGCACATTTGTGCTGGAACACTACGCAATGTTCAGTTTGGTATTTAATGTGCAATTAATTGCCCAATTGTCATATTATATTTCATAAAAGCAACTGGCTTCAGGTCGAACTCTCGCGAGCCAAGATGTAGGTACTCCGCATGGTAATCCGTGACACGAATTGACGCAGTAATTAATTGGGTATTAGTGGGGAAATTTAGTCAGCAAAGCTGTGGATTCTGGAACAGTGAGTTGGCGAGGCCGCAGTGTCAGTGTCAGTCTGCTTCAGCATTCTGATTGACTGAACATTGAGTGCAGGTTCTTGAATCCTAATGATCCAGACCCTCTTTAAATATGGGGCTGAAAACCACATTTATTAAAACAATATGTCATCCGTGAGAGTAACCTAAGGCTCATGTTTCCATATTAGGCAGAGGGTTGTTTTGGCTTTGAAGTGCCTCCCGATTGGACAAGGCCGGCATAGAATTTTATATTTTTAAGAATGGGCCCCATAGCTAAATGTGAATGTTCGAACCATTTCCTTTTCTGATTATGTTTACTTTTATCCTTTATTATTTTTCCTGGCAACAACAGACCCATCTGATTAAATCTGATTAACGCTAACAGGCATGTCGTTTGGGCCGGTAAAAAAAAACTGCTAAAAACATTTTGTTTGTTCGTTTTCCCGAACAAAGAGGGTTACAATCTGCTTTTGTTTAATAACCTCAGTTTGCTAGCTGAATTAATACTGTTGCAACAGTATCACTCACTGTGTCATTGGGCATACAAATAAACGTCCAATACGTTTGCTGCCTGCCCTATCTGTATACTAAACATACAATATTTATAATCAATAGAATGGTGGCTGGTAGCTTATTCTGTGTTTTAATATACATTATACATCATTTACAGTTGTTATTTTTGTCTGTTTTTTTACAGGTTCTCAGCTCTAGCAAGAGTACCCCCAACCCCAATTCTTTCTCCATGACAATCAACTCAATTGAAGGAGCCAAACCAGGATCCATCATTGGCTCAGTTCGATCACATGATCAGCAGCAGGTACCAGAGGCAGGTCAGGTGACCTACATGGTGGTGGGAGGCACGGACCGGGACGGCACGTTTGTTGTGGATCGTCTGACTGGGGACGTGTACCTGGCCCGGGAGCTGGACTACGAGCAGGGCGCCCGCTACACCCTGCAGATCGAGGTGGACGACTTCTCCAAGGCCTATCCCAGCAGCCACCTGGTCCAGCTGGACATCGACGTGCAGGACAGCAATGACCATTCGCCCCAGTTCCCGGAGGATCCGATCACCGTTGTCATCCCCGAGAACATGGAGCCCGGCTCCTCCATTTACACCTTCCAGGCTGTGGACAAAGACGGCAGCGGGCCCAACAGCGAGGTGCGCTACTCCATCCTGCACCGCTGGCCCGAGGACTCCGACCTCCTGATCCTCGACCCCTCCAGCGGAGTGCTGTCCTTGGGCCAGGCGCTGGACCACGAGGCCACCCCCTCTCTCTTCCTGGTGGTTCAGGCCACTGACTCCGCCCCCGACGCCAGCCAGCGCCACCGGGCCTCTGTCACAGCCCGCATCTTTGTGACGGACGAGAACGACAACGCGCCTGTCTTCAGCTCACCCACGGCTGTCAGCGTGATGGAGGACCAGCCCGTGGGCTTCGTGGTGCTCTACGTCATGGCCCGGGATGCCGACCAGGGGGAGAATGGGCGCGTGTCCTACCGCATCCAGGCTGGGAACTCTGGAGGGAAGTTCAATCTCAATCCCAACACTGGTGAGTCTCCTGTGGAGTTCAGCTCAATCTGTCTGTGATGTTTAAACTTTATTTGTTACAGAGCATCTTGTAGTTGAGTTTGTCATAAAGCACTGTATGTGTAGAACAGTGGATTTTCCAAAGACAATAAAAAACCAGAACACCCAGGCCAAGTTGGGAAAAACTGCTTGACCCTTGGGAAAAGGAGGTCGCGCAACTGCTGGAAAATAGTCTAAATGTTAACATTGGCATCCATTCATTGAATGGTTGCACTCTATAATGCAGATGTTCATATCAAGCTCTCTGTGATTTGTTTTCTAGTGTCTGCATGATTGTGCTGCATATCATTCTCACATCTCCCACTGGCTAATTCAGCACTGCTGAACTGTTCACAGACGTAACCGCTTTGAGTTCCTTCAGATCCTGACCCTCACCATTCAGTGCTTGTTTCTCTAAGCACTGAGGTTCCCTGCCATCCTGGTTACTCACGCACGGGTGCTGCCCCCCTGCTGGCAGCAATTCCCACAAAGCCTGACGTAATAAAGGAGGCCCAGAGCTCCTCACGTTACAGCTTTCAGGAATCGTTAAAGGGAAACACAGACCCTCCTTGTGCAAGCGCGCGGACCGTCAGGGCGCTGTGAGGTAACGCGGGCGAGAGCGCCGTCGGGGCCTGTGAGCGTTGCTGTGGCGCCTGGGACACGAGTCTCCCCTGGCACGACCCGGCTCCTCACAGGAGCCTCCAGCTCCCCCCAGGCTGCTGCGGAGATGGAAACAGTCAAAACACGTCATGCGTGTTATAGCGCTCTGACCGCAGAGCACGCTCATCTTGAACTTGTTTTGAGCCGGGCAGGTCATTCGTGAAAAAAAAAGGAAAACAATGACACAGTCCCATGACCACCTGGGTCCCTTATGTTGCAGGCCGTTCAGATGGCGTGCAGTAGTGTAATCTCTGATCACCTTTATTTTCCTTATGTTTTCACCTAGTCACCCGTATTCTTTGTGGGAACTTAAGGAGAACCGAGGGCTGTTCTACAGAAACATCATTGAACATATTGTAACAATTGCAACTTGAAATTGTAATGTGATATGATTTGCTTTTCACAGTGAAAACAAAGTCCAGAGACAGTGTGTAGCTGGATATATCAAGCACATAGTCCTTGGCCTTCACAAAGCTTATAAATGCTTAGTTCATCCAAACAATCACTTTTAATGGGTTTCATTTCCTCATAGGAGAACCTCAAGTGCCTTTTAATCTCATTTGGTTCACAAAAATCGTACCTCTCCAGTCTGTCATGTCAGCACTTTATTTCTCTTTCACTGAAGTGCTGTAATACTCAACTGATCATTATTGCTCTATAAAAACATGATGGAAATAACACTTTTAATTCACTTGGGGGAAAACAATCTTTCACTCTGCATTGTCTATTAATAGATGTGATGGTTAACTTGTTTTATTGCACATGTGCGTACGCAATCAACGTTACATCATTATATTCATCAATATGGCAGTAATGATGGAGAGCTCTTGACCACTTTTCCACAGGAAATGTCTGTTTTGAAGCGCAGAGGGGGACAGTTTCCCGGCCTATCACAGTTTCCTAACTTCTTGTGTAGTCAAAATATAAAATAGTGAAGGACTCCTGAAAAATGTCTGTAATTCTCCTCATAAGTTTCCACAGATAAAGAGATAATAGCAGATATGGGATGACAGCTGAATGATGGTCTGTAGTAGCATTTATCCCAAAGCTGGGCCTACCTTAGCTACAGTAATTCTCTGCTGCTAGAGTGATGACAGTGGTATTGAAATATGGTATTGGAAACATGCAAAACTCCACATCTCTATAGCTCCTGATCTATATCTCTGACCTGGCTTGTCGTAGGATTTTAATAGGACAAACTGGATGGCTTGAAGGTTTTCCAGCCTTTAATTCCAACCAGATTACAGTCTGAAAGGCACTTATCTGAATGCTTGTAAAGAACGATGAAAAAGACCAACTCTGCCAGCCTGGGTGCTTTGTCGTCATAGCTCGCCTCTCGGTGTGATTTTGGTATCCACCTTTCCTGCACGGAATTAAGGTGGAACCCACGTGAGCGCGGTCGGAGCGTTTTAATGAAGGAGGGGTTGCTAATTTGAGCAGGGCACGGCAGCCTCACTGTTTCATGTGTGTTTACTGCTTCCCTCTCCCGACCGTGGCGCTCACAGTGGAAAATCTCGTAACCAGGAGCCGGAAGGTTGCACTTCCCAGCAGCGGCAGCTGTAGGCGGGCTGTTACCAACGCCCCCCCCCCCCCCCCCACCCCAAATGACAACAAGCCCACCCTACCCTTACACATGGTGTTTATGTTGTGGAACCTTGTTGGGTGGTTTCTTACGTTGAGCAAACCTCTGACAACGTGAGTCACACACACACACAGGAAAATGCTAGTAACAACTGTCTTTGATGCTGCTTCAGTAGTACATGGCAGCGTTGATGTGAGTGTCTAAATGTTTGACACAGATAAAAAAATTTTGTCTTACCTTTAACCCTCTCCTGCCCAGGTTCCCTGTCTATCCTCAAGCCCATTGACCGCGAGGAGCAGGAACTCTACAACCTAACCATTGTTGCAGAGGATCATGGGATGCCTCCGCATTCCACTTCCCAGCTCTTGTCAGTCCACGTGATCGATGTCAACGACGAGGCACCGTGGTTTGAGCAGAGCGAGTTTGAAGCCCAGATCTTTGAGAACCAGCACCCCAGAGCCACGGTGCTGACAGTAACGGCCTCTGATCGGGACCAAGGTAAACCATGTCTTCAGCCTTGAGTTGAGGCCTGAAGTGAGCTCTCAGCCCCGGTCAGACCACAGGAACCCTATCTGTTATGTACGGTGCTATAAAAAATAGCCGTCACCTCATTCAGAATGGACAAAGCACCGAACAAGACACGGATGTTTAAGCCCCACAATAGCGTTATTTATTTCAATGTAACTCAGACTGCATTTTTCGGATGAGGGATTATTTGCTCCCTGACTTTATCCATTTTGCAGAGCAGCCACCTTATCCTTCTAGTTAATTTCATTTCATGCACGTGAAACAGCGAAAATATTTTATACTGACTGTGTCCCAGATGGTCTTTGGATCATTGTTTTTATGCAGAAGGGAAGACAAGCATACCTCTCAACCTTCTGCGCTCACTCTGTTTCCCAATTTCTCACCTGTCGAGTCTGGTTTTTCAAATTAAATAGTGCAACTTTTCATGAAAGCAGATCTGACAAGACCAGTTATCTCCTGTTGTCAGGGATTCAGAAAGGGGGGGGTGCATTTTCCTGGGCTTAGTAAGGAGCCTATAAAAGCAAAGATTATAAACTCTCTCTCCAGGACCAATTAGTGGAACAAACAGGTGAGGGTGCCAGACTATTCTGCATTAGCACGCAACCTGGCATGCAGACGCCAGGGCGAAAGGCTTCGGATGCCAGCTGCTTAGGCAGCAAAAATAAACTACAAACAAATAAAAAGCAGGGAATGCGTCGTGCGGCACCGCTCTGCTCGCATGATACGTGAGAAAAGCAGATTGCGACTCTTGTAAAAGCCTGTTGTGAATTGCATAAGGGTTTTCTGAATGGTGTGAACAAGGATAAGGTGCTAATTCATGATACAGTACATTATTGTCATTTAGCAGACACACTTTTTCCAGACTGACTTACATAGATTATAGTTTTTTACATGTTATCCATTTGTACAGCTGGGTGTTTAGGGAGGCAGTTCTGGGTTAAGTACCAAGGATACAACAGCAGTGCCCCAGCAGTACCTTTTGGTTACCAGCCCAGTTCCTCACCGCTATGCTACATTGTCACTCACATGATATACATTCATATTTGTGTCCCATATGAATATTTCTTTTATTCTGTCACTCTGTGTGGCGACATTAAGCAGTCCCTTTGTTCTCTGACCATCCTCAGGGACCAATGGCCTCGTGACCTATGGAGGCATCGCAGAGGAGGGCTTCACCATTGATCCGGTGACAGGTGTCGTGTCGGCCACCAGGGTACTGGACAGGGAGGTCCAGGACCACTACACTTTGACAGGTAACTTCCCGGGGGGGCAGCGCCAGACAGCTTTCGGAATGGAAAGATATGGGGAGGGCGGTGCCTGGCTGCTGGGGGATTTTGGCTGGTGAGAGGAGTTAGGAAAATGACAAGCTAAAAGGGGCTGTAACAGAGTGTTATACACTCAGTTTCATCTCTACCTCTCTCTCTCCTTGCCACTCTCTGTCTCTTTCTCTATCTCGCTGTGCCTTTTCAATTGTTTAAATTGTTTCCCTTAAGTGCTGCAGTAAAATATTGATTTGGCCCTTTCCCCCTCCCTTTCCCTTTACCCAATTCCCTCTCAACCTCCTCTAATTTATTAACAGTGTACGCCAAAGACGGCGGCCTGCCGCCAAACTTTGCCAAGGCGACGGTGCGGATCACTGTGCTGGATGAGAATGACAACAGCCCGGCCTTTGGGAGGCCTCACTACAGCCTGGAAGTGCCTGAGAACCTGGAGCCCGTGGAGCTGTTCACCCTGAGGGCCACCGACCAGGATGCCGGGGACAGCGGAGAGGTGGATTACAGGATCGTGGGTAAGAGTCAGCAAGGAGCAGAAAGAACCAAATGGCTTCATGCTGCCTGATCCCAAAAGCAATTTATTTTAGAGCTGCGCACAGGATGTTACCTCCCAAGGTGGACCTTTGTCCTTAGCCAGAAACGGGCCCAGGTCTTGGTCCACACTATGTTCCCTTAATCTCTTGAGTTCACCCACAGCATTTGTCTCTGCCTGATAGTCTAAGAGGAGGACAAGTACAAATGAATGGTATTGAGTGGATTAGATTTACATTTACATTTTACATTTTCTCCCTTAGAGCAATGCACAAGATAAATACATTTAACATTACTTTTACATTATTGTCATCCAGTATATCCTCTTATCCTGACTTCATATGGCTTCATAGTCAATTACAGTACAATTCAATGAGTAGAACTGTTACTAAATATGGGTGGGTGAACTAATAGAGAAAACAGAATTACACTTGGACAGATACCCAGTGAAAATGAGTGAAAAGGCATTGATCTGTGAAAATGACTGACAACCTGTTCAGATATGTTTATCTCTCTCTCAGCCTCTCCTGATGCTTCCTTATCATAGAGGTTTCTACATTATGTGACTGTCTCCCCCTACAGCTGGAGATCCTGACGGTGACTTCCACCTGGACAGCAGTTCAGGTGTGCTGTCCACCTCCCGGCCCCTAGACAGGGAGAGGAAGGCCAGGTACGCGCTGACCGTGGTGGCCCGGGACCATGGAGCACCTTCCCTCAGCAGCACGACCACCATGGAGGTGACCGTCCTGGACGTCAATGACAACAGCCCCAGGTTCGAGAGCGGCAGCTACTCTGTGGAAATCCCCGAAGACGCGGCCGTGGGGTCGCTGGTGCTGGAGGTGACGGCCAGCGACGAGGACGAGGGCTCCAACAGCCAGGTGCTGTACTTCCTGAGCAGCGAGTCGCGGGGCATGTTCTCGGTGGACGCCAGCACGGGCCGGATCACCACGGCGGCGGCACTGGACCGTGAGAAGCGAGCCGCCTACAGCTTCCTGGTGTGCGCTATGGACTCCTCCCCTGCCAACCCCCGCAACACCACGGCACAAGTGACTGTCCATGTCCTCGACGTGAACGACAATGCGCCCTTCTTCGTCCAGGACCCGCTCATCATCAACGTGTCCAGCGGGAGCCTGTCCAGCCATCAGGTGGTGGCCACGATGAGGGCTGAGGACAAGGACTTTGGGGCCAACGGCTCTGTCTTCTACCGTTTCGCCACCCCCGTCAGGGGCTTCACCATCAACTCCCTGACGGGGGACATCCAGGTGACAGAGAGGCTGCAGTCCCTGACCCAGAGCCAGCGGACCCTGATCGTGGAGGCCATGGACCAGGGCACGCCCTCCCAGTCATCCCTGGGGGTGGTGGTCATCTATGTCAAGGAGCAAGAGTACAGGGGCATTCGCTTCTCTCGCAACACCCGGGACGTAAGCATCCAGGAGAACGCAGCCAAAGGTAGTGGCTCTGTCAGGCCCCGCCGTTTACCCCGTTAGTGCTAAGTGAGTGTTTCAGAAACGTGCTGTGAGTTCTTCTGCTGTTTGAATTTTTAGGTTCTCATCATGAAGAATACAAAACAGCACATTTACATTACATTACATTACTGGCGTTTATCAGACATTCTTATCCAGTGCGACTTACATACAATTTTTTTACATTTTACCCATTTATGCAGCTGGATATTTACTGAGGCAATTCTGGGTTAAGTACCTTTCCCAAGGGTGCAACAGCACTGCCCCAGCAGGGAATCAAACCAGCAACCTTTTGGTTACGAATCCTGTTCCTTACACTATGCTACACCGCCGCCCCAATTATTAAAGCAGTAAAGAGTGGAAAAAAGTAAAAAAAAATTCATATGCTGAACAGGTATTGTATGTATCTACTCACTGCTCCCTCTAAAGAATGTCATGTTTTATTCCCACCCAGGTACCGCTGTGGTGCAGATCCAGGCACAGTACCCTGATGGCTCTCGCAGTGGTATCAGCTACAGCATCTTCAGCGGCAACCGACTGCAGTCCTTCAGCATCAGCACCACCACAGGTCAGCCAGGGTGGAAAGGGTTAAACAGATAGTGCGGTGCCAATTACCCACACAAAGAAACCAATCCGCAAACCACTGAGCTATAAAATTAATATTTCTCCACTTCTCTGCTTCTTCTTTCTGTTTATTTCAGGTGAGATCTGGGTACAGAGCTCCACTGGCCTGGACTTTGAGGAGACCCCTAGACTCCGCCTAGTGGTGAAGGCCGAAACTGCATCCTCCAGCTCCTTCATGGCAGTCAATCTGATCCTGCAGGATGTCAACGACAACCTGCCCCGCTTTCAGCTGCAGAATTACATTGCATACATTCGGGAGGCACAGGGCTACGATTTCCCCATCATACAGGTGCAGTAACCTGCCTCCCACAGCTTTATTGGGATTGGCTTCTGATAAATTGTGCAGCGGTGTCTAGTTCGTTAAAAAAAATATTGCACTTGTAAAAGAGGAAGTCTGGAGGTTTTCAGTGTGGCAAGGTCTGTCTCTCTTTGCCCACACTGTTAATGTCCTTGCTGAAAAGCATAGTTTCAGCCCTACCATTAAGCCACATTCACCTTTTTTAATGTCATGGACCTTACTTCCAAGTGCAATATTGCTCACCAGTTCACGTTACACTGGAACAGCTGTTGCGAATTTCTCTTTTGTTTTCATTTTCAATTTCCTCTCCTTCCTCAGGTTCTGGCCGACGACCTCGACCAGGGTCAGAACGGTCAGGTGACCTACTCCATCAAGTCATCCTCCATGAGCGGCCTCTTCAAGATCGACCCCCTGACAGGCAGCATCACCACAGCGGCTATCATGGACAGAGAGATCTGGACGCAGACAAAGTGAGGGCTCACCTTTCTCTACTCCCGCCTGGCTTTAAAGTGCATTTTTGAACAAACTCCCTGTCCTTGTGCAACATGCTGTACATCGTCCAGCTCGCCATGTGTTTCGTTTCAGGAGAGTTCTATAGATCTTTATCCTGCCATTTCTGGCCGTCATCTCCAGCAGTGTTATAGGCCGGTGCCTTTTATTTTACTTTATGAATGTGTTCCTGCGTTTGATTGAATAAAACAATCTCTTTCAAAGGCTTTTGTGAAACAAAGGGACAATGTAAACAGGAAATTAAAGAAATTAAAAACATGCTCAACAAAAAGGCAGAGAGGTCGGAACTCTGACGTTGGTTTTGTTGTGTCAGGCTCGTTGTGACGGCAACGGACAGAGGCAGCCCCCGATTGGCCGGCTCCGCCACCCTGACAGTGATCATTGTGGACCTCAATGACAACAGTCCCACAATTCCCATGCCTCGTGAGATCCGCGTGCCAGAGAGTGAGTGAACTTTGTCCTCCTTTTCCCCTTCTCTGAATCTGTAGATTACACAGCTGGATGGATTAGTTTTAATTTCTCCAGCAATTTACATTTAGCCATCAAACCATTCACTGGTCATATTTAAAGAGTATCTTCTGCATCCAGACAACAACATTATAAAGTGCTGACTGTTTACTCACCTTTCACCCTAAATAGAATGTTGTGTCTCACAATTCCTGCATACCTGTCTCCCCAGACACCCTAATTGGAACAGAGATCACACAGGTGACAGGTAACGATGTGGACTCGGGCCCCGCCCTCTCCTACACCCTGCAGCTGGACCCCCACTCCCAGGGGAAGTTTGGGATACACCGGTATGGAGGAGGGGTGTCCCTGACAGCCCCACTGGACTTTGAGGAGAGGACCTGGTACACTCTGACTGTTCGCTCCTCGGACTCCAGGCACCAGAGTGAGGCCAACCTGACAGTGCTGGTGGAGGACGTGAATGACAATGCGCCCGTCTTCACCCAGGACCTGTATCAGGTGACCCACTGCAAAGCCTCTCCCACTCATTTAACCCAATCAGAACCTCACATTACAGCCCAGTTAAAATGGAATTTTCCCTGGCTTGGGGAAGAAGCTAGAGATATTCTAAAATGAAATGAATGCCTGCTTTTATTTTGTTTGCAGAAAAAAGATTTTAGAGTGTTGTTTCACCTGCTTGTGAAAAAGGAGGTGACACAGTCATGGTTGACATTGTGATTGACAGCCATGACATTGTAGAGAGGTGTCTCAGCTCTGTGTCTGTGGTGTAATTGTAGATGTATTTGCTGCCCCCGGCTGCTAAAGGGATTAAAGGTGCCTGCTGAACATGGCCGCAGGAGGCTTATCTTAATGATCCTGCACACCTTGTTAAATTTAACAGATGCTTTAGCAAGTGTACCTCAAAGCCTCGTGTCGCCCGAGACTCTTTCATCCTGCACTAAGTCAGTTATTGAAGGTTTTACTTTTAATCGGACACAAATACAACTGCTGGGGGCAAGCAGGCCCCTCATGCCTGTCTTTTCACACACAATGCCCTGCAAATATAGGACATTATATTATTGTCATTTAGCAGACGCTGCTATCCAGAGCGAATTACAAGGGTTACAATTTTATCTATTTATACAGCTGGGTAGTTACTTAGGCAAATGTGGGTTAAGAACCTTGTCAAAGGGTATCACATCAGTGTCCTATTAGGGAACTAATCCAGCAACCTTTCGATTACTATGCCACACTGCTTCCCCAAATGACATGCACCCTCACATGAGATACAACAACATGAGTATTGCTGTAATTCAAAGAAAGTGGCAAGAACTGACATTCTGCTACTCTGTTAAGCCAACTGTAAGTCTTATGTTGGCTATTATTCAGCAGTCCAGTTGTAAAGAAGTTGTCTGAATGCTCTTTTTTGCCTTCCAAGGTTACGTTGCTAGAGCATTCTCCTCCTGGCAGTCCGGTCATCACGGTGACTGCCACAGACCGGGACTCGGGGGAGAATGGGAAGATCACCTACAGAGTGATGTCATCGACCAGAGACGGCTTTTACATCGACCCTAGCAATGGTACAGTTTAAATCTCTCCATTCTTGTTTTATGTTACTTCCTAGCTCACATGGAATTGACATAAGGAATGTCACTTCCAGCTCCAACTTGGGAGAATCGTTTGATCTTGCAGCAGAAATTGGACTCTGCTGAATTTAAACTGTGCACGTTGTGCATGCTGAAAGTACATTTACATGATGGCTGGAAGATAAAATTCTTACAGTGATTCATAAAGATAAAAATGTTTCAGTGTCTACGTTTTATTGAATATTGTTAAACGAATGGCTGATTCATAAAAGATAATTGAGCACTAAAGCAGGAGTGCTCCCTTCCCCCAGAAGGTTTTAAATATCATTGATGTTTCCTGGCAGGCACCCTGTTTTTCACCCAGAGGGTTGAGTTTGACTCCAAGCGCCCCTCGATCAGTGTGGTGATCGAAGCTCGGGATGGAGGCACCCCGGCCCTGTTCGCCATCACCACCGTCCAGGTGCACGTGTCTGACGTCAACGACAACGCCCCCATCTTCCACCAATCAGAATACAGGGCCACTGTGTCCGAGGACGGCCTCCCTGGATCAACCATCCTGACCCTGGAGGCGGTGGACGGGGACCTGTCGCGGGAGAACTGTGGCTTCGACTTCGCCATCGCCAGCGGAAACACGGGCAACGCCTTCCAGATTGAGAGCAGCGTGCACTTCCTGGAGGGGCGGGGCTTCCAGACGGTGGGCACCCTGATCCTGGCGGAGCGGCTGGACTACGAGACCGTGGCGCACTACAACCTCACCATCGTGGCCTCGGACCGCGGCGTCCCCCAGCGCAGCTCCAGCGTGTCGGCCGTGATCGCCGTCACCGATGCGAACGACAACCCGCCAGTCTTCGGGCGCGCCGAGTACAGCGTGGCGCTCAGCGAGGGGGTGGCAGCGGGCACCGAGATCCTGCGTTTGACCGCCACCGACCCAGACTCCACCCCCAACGCCGAGGTCCAATACGCCATCAGCTCGGGGGATGAGACAGAGCTCTTCTCCATCGACCGCTGGACGGGAGCCCTGCGGTTGCAGCGGCCTCTGGACCGCGAGAAGCAGTCCTCCCACATGGTCATCGTCCAAGCCTCGGATGGCCGCGGTCACTACGCCCTGGCCCCCGTCACCGTGGAAGTGAAGGATGTGAACGACAACAGGCCCTACTTTCCTCTGAAGATGCTGACTGCCAGCATTCGCGAGAACCAGCCCCCTAACAGCCCCGTCACCATCCTCCACGCCATTGACTATGACAAAGGTATGTACGGCCAGCTGAGATACTTCATGGTGGACAAGTCTGGTGAAGGGAAGGATTCCTTCTTTGTCAACCAGACCTCAGGGGAGGTCCGGGCCCGCTTGACGTTTGACTTCGAGAAAGTGGACTCTTTCAACTTTGTTGCCCTGGCGATGGACATGGGCAACTACTCTGCGACAGTGACGGTGCAAGTCTACGTGACTGGAGAAGATGAGTATGACCCCGTCTTCACCTCCTCGGAGTTCTCCTTCCTGGTACCCGAAGGAGCCAAGAAAGGACAGAGCATCGGACAAGTGCAAGCCATTGACGAGGACGGAGGCCTGGATGGAATCGTCCTCTACTCTTTCGCCAACAGCTCACCCTACTTCGAGGTGAACAAGACATCGGGCGTGATCTTCCTGAAGATGGACAGCTCTGGCAGGCACAGCGTGTCGGGTCGCTCCAAGAGAGAGGCCCGGCAGATGACCCTGGACGTGACCGCTCACAGTCCTCTGGAGACGTCACGGGTGGCCACCGCCCACCTCACGATTGACGTCACGCATACCTCCTTCGGCCTGGCGTCGGACGTCAACATTCTGCTCATCAGCGTGGTGGCGGCTTCCCTCGGCGCCATCGTCATCTTGATCATCATTGCCGTGGCGCTCTTCCTGGTGAAATCCAGGCGGCGGAAGAAGGAGGAGGAGGCCTGCAACCGGGCTCCGCCCCCGGGCACGGTCCTGCAGAAGCTGGACGAGTCCAGAGTGACGGGGGGCGATCGGATCTACCACCAGACCCTGCCCGGTTACGCCAGTGATCAGAGCGGGACAGGCGGGGGGTCCTACACACGGGGGGGATCCCTGGACCCCTCCCACTCCAGCGGGCGGGGCTCGGCAGAGGCGGAGGCGGCTGAGGATGACGAGATCCGGATGATTAATGAGTACCCACGTGTCGCCAGCATATCCTCCTCCATGCAGGAGCACATCTCCGCCCGGGGCCCGGACTCCGGCATCCAGCAGGACGCCGACCAGCTGTCTGACATCTCTTGCGAGCCGGGAATGGAGGCGGGCCAGTGGTTCAAGGGGAAGAAGCTAGGCAGCCTCACTGGGACCCTGCTGTCCGGCCAACACCCCATCTACCGGGATGAGGGCGGTGGATACCTGGGTGTGGGCAGAGGGCTCAGCATCTCCCAACCCAAGGATTACGCCTTCCCAGAGGATGGGAAGCCCTCGGTGGACGGCTCCCTCACCGCCATCGTGGCCAGCGACGAGGAGCTGCGCGGCAGCTACAACTGGGACTACCTGCTCAACTGGTGCCCCCAGTTCCAGCCCCTGGCCAACGTCTTCACGGAAATCGCCCGGCTCAAGGACGAGAGTGCGCCCCCGAACCCCCGCAGGCCCTTCCAGCCCAAGGCCAAGGCCGACCCCAAGCCGCGAATCGACCCGCCGCCCCTCATCACCTCCGTGGCGCACCCGGGGGCCAAGTCGGTCCCCCCGAAGCCCGCCGTCGGGCGGACGTTCCCCCACCTGGCGTCCCTGCGGCGCTCGCCCATCAGCCACGAGGGCTCCATCTCCTCGGCGGCCATGTCGCCTAGCTTCTCCCCGTCCCTCTCGCCGCTGGCGGCCCGCTCACCGGCCGTGTCCCCCTTCGGGGTCACCCAGGGCCCCTCGGCGTCCATGATCAGCACGGCTGAGCACTCTCTGGAGCAGAGCGAGGAGGCCGAGCTGAGGATCTGACTCCGCCGGCCTCCGTTTGTGAAGGCTCAACCCTGCAGAGACACAGGGCAGGGTGATGAGCCAGAGCAGCTGTGCTGCTCCTCACCCCCCCCTGCCCTGACACAGGCTCCTAATCACCATGGGGGATTCGGCTCAAACTGTTGAGCCATAAAACTCTCCGCGAGCACCCCCAAGGCATTAGAGGCGTGTAGATAAAAGTGTCATGTGCTGTTGCCTCACTGGCTGGCCAGAGAGCTTAGTGTCCCGTGTTCTTTAAGTTGAGCTTTGCAGGCTCTGAAACTTTTCAGTGTTAAATTGAAGCCAAAATGGCTGTCATCGCCTTTTTGTGGAGAGCACTCTCAGAAATACCCATCAGTGTTTTGAAGACATTTTAAAAAGTACTTAGTATTTGCACATTTGTAAGGGGAGCCAAGACTGATGTCAAAGTGTTGTAAAAGAAGACACTTTTTTGGTTTATATATTTTTATACCAACATTTGTTTTGTGGCTAGAAAATGGCATTACCCACGTCAATAAGTTGCCATTGCAGTAGATGTTGTACGCATATATGTATATTTGTATGTATGCAATGGTATGTATGTTATGTTTGTTTTAGATTTTAGGATTATTATTTAGAGTGTTTGTGAAATTTGCAGATTCTTGACATCTGTGATGTGTGACTGGGGAACATTTGTGTTTTGATAACTATTTATAAAAAAGAGGAAATGCTCGCTAGAAGAACAGATACACTAATTCAGTTTAAACAATGATGTACCGTTTCATTTGATATTTTCTTGTGGACATTTTGCAGAGATCTCCCGAAAGGCCATGTCAAAGGCTGTTTGCTCTTGACTAAAGAGTACTAGCTCTTTTCTTTAATGAAGACTGAAAAACCTGATGAAAGAGACATGCCCCCTCCTTACTCTTGAGAAATGAGGACCACGTATTACTTTACAATAGGGGAACCACAGAAATGTTGCTTTTATATGAAGAAAAACTCTTCAGAAAGTCTTGAGAAACCTCAACCTGTGCTGCTTTCCGGTCACCTCAGCTGGGAGTGAAACAGCTGTGTGTGCATCAAAAAAGAGTTTCTAGGATACCTGAATTGTCGTCAAATGAGCGGGTGTGGTTACAGTCAAGTCATTCAGTCAAGTCACACCAATGGATGAGCTGGGTCACTCCATCGTGACATCATGTGACAACAATACGATCATGTGTTGATACATTTAGTTAATCCTTACTTGCAGTGTCTGTCAGGTCATTTGGGTATGTGCTTATAATGTTGATGGTGGAGCAATCAAATATCAGTTTGTTTCCAGAGGAGTGCCTGGAGTTCCACCACTTTCATTTTCAGTCGGTGGGAAAAAAAAGGTGTGGCACAATCAGTGTGATGCATGTAAAACAATTCAGATGTCCTTATGGTGCTCTTGAGTAGGCACAGAAAGCATCCACTTGGAACACATCCAGAATCAAGCCAAGCCTTCTGTATCAAAGGGTTTCAATGGAAGTACGTTTATTTAAGGTTAGGAAGAAGTAAGCATATTAAAGTCTCTTGGTGATTACAGTCCTTTTTCATTTCTGAGATTGGACCTACATTGGGTATTAAAATAGCAATTAAAAGTTATAAGGGCAAAGCTGTCACCTTTATAAAACCTTGGCTTAATGACTTAATAGGCCAGGATCAAGCCTATCCCTCGTTAAAAAGTAATTGGTGGAGACTTTGTCACCCAGTTTGGTCCCAGTTCAGACATCCTGAAGGAGAGAAAACATGATGAGTGCAAACTGCCTGTTTCGAGGCCGACTTTGAAGGTTAACCAGTGATGCTTCATTCGGAGGGTTGTAATGGTTGATGGCAGCTATTTTGAAAAAGCAAATCAATGCATCGGAATGACTCAGCCAGAACACAACAAATACATTTGTATGCTGTGCAGATAAACTGGAAGAGATGGAAAAAAAACAAACAAAAAAAAAAAAATCATGCATCTTTTCCTCTTGGCTTCAAATGGATCCATGCTGTCGATATGTAAATAGCCTTTTTTCCACAAGGAATTACTGAGCTGAAACAATCTGGAAGACATTCAAATATTTTACTTTAGTTTATAATCCAGATTGGGGGAAAGATTATTAGAATGTATATAATGTTGACGTAGCTCAGTAATTAACGGACGTTTTTTTCCTCCGTACTCCTTCATGAGGACAACAGGTGTGTTTACATAGCTGTAACGGATTTCTGCCTCATTTGTTTGCGAGAGCAGACTAAGCAATACGTTTCTTCAAATCCAGATGAACCCGTAGAATAATGAAGGCTTTGAGATGACGACAGACTGAAGCAGAGGGAGATAAACTGACCAAACAGAACAAAGAACAATAAAACGCAATAATAAACTAATCAGCTGTTAAATTCACTTTATTTTCTTACGTGCTTTCTGCAACAGCTCTAAGGTTTTGGTCAGTGACCATTTCTTAGTGATGTTTTCCTATTTGTACTGATGCCCTTTTAGTATGAAGATCATCCACTTTCATGTTTGGTGTTGGTTCTTCAATGACTGGTACAGATTTGTTTCCTTGTCTTGAAAACAGCAACACATACAAAAAAACTCCAGTGTGACTGATTAAAACATGTTGAAGTCTTGCCTTAACAGTATTGTTTGCCTTAGCAGTACTGTAGAACTCTGTGAGGTAACTAACATACATGCCCAAACTGAAGGGACTGGACCTCAAGGCATTGTGGCGCTGATACATCTTATTTTAGAAGCTACGCTTTCTCTCACCAACTTGAGTCAGCTCTCAGATAGTCTACCTCGTATTGAGAAGCCAAGACCCCAGATCCAATACCATTTTTGTATATGGCATGGGCACCTGTGTGTTCTTCAGCCTTTCTGTACAGGTTTTTACTGAATGCCAATCCTTGTTAACCGGCAGTGTAAATATGGCTTTCCTATATAGTGGACCACTTCTTTTCTTGGTTGCTCCAGTTGATGGTGGTGTAATTAAAATTTGATATCCTGGCTTGTGTTGAATAGTGGCACGTGCATCATACGCACCCAGGGTCCCAGATTTGCCACAATAGTTTGTTGCTGTTCTCACACTCCACATACTTGCTCTCTTTGTGCATTGCTTCAACTCAGCATAACCTTCAAGATTACGAAAACAAGCAAACGGTTTCTGGCAACCTTCGCGAAAGACCCCTGTGTAAGATTGTATTTATTACTTAGCCGAGCCTTTGCCATGGAATAAGTCTGGAAATTCCATTTCCCCTGGATTTTTCAGTGAGACAGCCTTTTCCTTGACAGGTTTTGGAATCTACAGTTTCACTTTTAATTGTTAACACGTTGACAAAAAAAAAAGAAAGAGTCTTTATTAGATTGGAGTGAATTGCTGGGAGGAACATAATTAGAGCCTTGATGGTTCTCACTCCTTTCAAATGGTCAATCCATGAGAAAACATTCCAAGAAAAGAAAAAAAATGCAGGGTTGCGCTCCCATTGGTTTTGGCCACTATGCTAATTAAGCCAGCAAACATTGTCGTATCCTGGTAGTGGAACAATACATGAGTTATGAAATCAGTTAGCAGTAAAGCACAATTATTGGCTCCCCTAAGAGACTGCACGGAGTTTAGAATTGGCCTGTAAAAAGCGGCCTAATTGCAACCTTAAAATAGTGTTCCAGTTTGTTTATGTTTGTCCAAACACAATGTCCTGAAAAATATATTTCAACTCTTGTTGTAATTAATCGTACCACCTATTTACATTCTTGTAAACATATGTTGCCTGCAATTTGATTTAATTGAAAAAGCAAGTCCTCAATTGTTCCAGCGCATTAATTGATTAGTTTCTAGTATGGCAGAAAGGGGGTTTCTGTTGGTTTATCTTTGAGGTTCATGTTCTGAATAAATTATGACTATTCCAATTCAGAAAATATACTGATCATATATTCTGCTTTACCAATACAATAGCATAATAAGCCTGTTTGCTTTTTGTTTTTGTTTGTGTTGAGTCAAACATCTGTTTAATTTTTACAAAATTTCTACAAATACTTTGAGCCCAACCTACCTTATGGTAGACCTTGGTACACACATTTGTGTCCCTCAAAGTGCCTGATTCATAATATGCATAATATGTTTTTAGAGTTTCTGTCACTGTATTATGAGAAAGGTACTGTCACATCACCCTTGTTTTGATTATTTGAATTATTCAGACTTATGTCACAAAGAAAAATATGTCCGTGAACTCTGTTGCTGTATTTTTAGAACTTTCCCCTTCGAGCAGGTTCACAATGATTCAGAGGCTAAATGTTCATGGTGATGTTTTTGACATTGAGTCAGTGTTTTGTGGATTGTAGAGATGAGCATTTTGGTTGTGTGCACTGGTCTCAAATCCCCATGTTTTTTTTTTAATCCAGTAACAATTCCATATACAGGCCACATCTTAAATGCTACTTCCCTGAAAGGGTATCCATTATTCCTTTCTGGAGTTGCACCTGTTTTCTTTCAAGTCCAAAATTTTGAGTTGGGGTTTACTTTACATGTAAGCCGAAAGGCTCCTGTATCTCATCAGGCTTCACTTTACCCACCTTATCTCCTTTCACTGAACATGATGGAAACCCAAACTTACCAGGAATTTAGATTACTGGAAGAAAGGAATGCTATCTAAATCTGAGGAATTAACATATTGTCAAGGTTGTGAACCATCTCCCAGAAAAAAAGCTAAATAAACAGCAGATGTTAGGCCAAAAATAAGGACAGAATGCATGGGTATAAATGTAGTGTATTTGTGAGCAAAATTGGTGGGATGGTATCCCATGTCATAAATCCATGCAGAGAACTGGTATGAAGGACTGTAGCTTGATACAGTCACAGTAACATTAACCGTAAGATATAAACTTGAGGAATATCCTGTGTTTTAGGAAAATATAGATTTTTTTTTTTCAGGTATCTTAGTATGTGCAGTGAGGGAATAAAATCTTCCTTTAATTCAGCTGTCTTAAGACTCAGAGTGGAAATGCTCCAGGAAAGTCCTTTTGTCCGAACTGTTCATCTGTTATAGTAAATATACCATATTCTATATCGTCTTTGGACCATCAGTGTTGTAATCGTTTCAGCAAAGAGGATACACAATGCGGTCAGAGCTAACTTTATAGCATGAAGGACTGCAACACAGGAACTGCCTACACTTGAGCGTTAATATGTCCCAAGCCATACCAGGTGTAAAAAATTCTAAAGAAATTACACTGCCTTCACTGTGCTGTTGTATACATGGAGGGCTGCCATTGTTCTTTTATGATGTGCAAGTTGAGCTGCATTTTGTGTTGAACTTTTGATGCATATAGTCATTGGAATACTTGTACAGGATTGTTACATAGGCCAATATTATTTTGTTTTATTCATTTATTTCATTATTGTTATTATTATTGTTTTTATTATTATTGATATTATTTATTTCCAAAGTTGTTGTTTTTTGTTCAGTTTGGCCCAGTGGTAGAAGATTATACAAAAAGTCAATTTTCTCAAAAACCACTTCATCAATTTTGGATAAATTGTCTTAATTCTTCAGCAAAGACCGTGCAGTGAAAAGCAGGTGCAAACATGTGTTTTTTGTCAGAAATTCACAGATTACACAGCTTCTTTTGTGTGGAATGCATAGAGAGCCCCTGTCTCTGTTTTTTAGGTTATGCGCAGATAGCATACGAAAGAAAAAAGACACAACAGCTACTATCACAGTGGGTACTCTGAAAGCCTGTCCCCAAAGCTACCTTCTTCAAAAGTGTTCACTTCTGTTCTAGCCTTCCGCAAACTGCAACCCCTTCCAGCGAGCACATATGCAGAACACCAGGCTGTATGTACTGTAACTGACCACTAAGGTAAATCAAATAAAAAGTGATTTAGAGTCAACTTGAAGCTGCTTTGCATAGAAGACCTCTCATTAAAACCTCAGAACGCCCCCCACAAGCTTTATTTGTACAAATTAGCACCATGTGCAGTTCACAGGCGAATGGAAATCTCCCCCAATCTTCTTTTAGAGTTCCACCACATATTTCATTAAGCGCGATCATGAGAATGTCATGAAATGAGGCTCCGTTACGTTTTCCATTAGTTACCAGGTCCTTACGTTATTGTGTTTGTATCCCTGGAATGTTTTGAAGATCAGTGGGTTGTATCTGCAGGGTTGCATGAAGCGGATCAAAATAGTGGCAGAGATGCTGGAGATAGAGACAACAGCGAGAGCCTAGTGTCTCCCCAGTACATCTGGTTTGTCTGCAGTGGCCTGCAGACATTGTCTCAGTGACCAGCTTTGGAGAAGTTAAATTGGTCTGGGCCTTGCTCAGCTGTGTGGGGGAGGGAAGAGCCGCAAAAAGAGGGGGTTGATGCGCTCGTATATTTCTGGACATGACATGAACTCGTAGGACCCGAGGTTCCCTCACGGAAGCACAGCGCATTCCTTTAAGAATATTGTACGGTACCAGAAAGTTTCCAACAGCAACAGTTCGCTCTCATCTAATTCTCACCACTCTAGTGGCCAGGCCTCAGAAGTTATCTCAAATGCTATCTCCCGAGCCTGCGTGATTACAATGAATCTACAAATCCCTCAGGATTGACCCTGAAAATTACCATTCCTGTTTTGCCATGTCCAATTTCATGCCTTTTATTTTTATTATCTGTTTAATTGGCACACACTTCCCATTTTTAATACGTTCATTTTTAAATTGTATGCATATTTAGAGGCAGGTCAATCAAGGGGAAGGTCTTTGCTTGGTTTTCATTGCCCAGTGTTTCCACTGCTTTCCTTATGCAAGTTGAAGGGTACTGGCAAAACTGGTCCTGCCCGATGAAGTGGCAACAGCAAGCTGAAACTGGACCTTGTTCTGTCAGCTCTCCCATACCTCTACTAGCTGAGATAAATCCCAAACCGGTGCTGCTTGTGATAATTTCACACCTGCTTGGTCAGAACCTCAGAATCATCCATTCATCACAATTCAGTTCTTTGGATGGCTGACTGAGGAAACATTGGGCATGACTAAAACCATTACAAAGGGTGAAAAACTGAACCTGTCGTGGAAACACACACCCACCTTCAGAAGTGAGAGACCAGTGCACACAGGTTAGACATCACAGGGAAATCAGATGGAGCGTCCTTGGGGAGCCAAATAATTACACAAGGTTTAAATTGAAGTTGTGTGGAAATGGAATGAATCATAGTTTCATTTCCAAAAGAAGAGCTGGTGGTGCTGACCGCTCAGGCAGTTATGTTTGAGCAAAGTAGAGTTGTAATAGCTTTCTTTTTTCCAGTGCCTTTTGCTTTTGAAGGTGTTACTTTCATCTCTGTTACAACCCATAGAATCACTCTCTCTCCCAGTGAATGCCTCAAACTGAAAGATTTCTGTTAAGTAGAGTAAGCTGTACGTGGAAGGAAACCTGTTATTTATATTTAACATGTAAAAAAAATGTTTGGTCTTTAGTTCTTGTTTTCCCCTATGTATTCTTGAAGTTGCATGTGTTCTTGCAGATTTGTAATGTAGCTGTACATTTTCAGGCAGACGTTCATTTGATAGTCTCTGCCCATGGACTTTATACTTGAGCACAGAAGTGCCAGTGTCTCTTTTTTGGTGCCATTGTTTTGATAACAGATGCCTTAATAAACGTTGTTGAAATATTTGTTTAAAAAACCATCACTGTATCTGTCTTATGTGAATGTATTTAGTTTACAAAATTGGTGATGAAAAACACAGAAATGGTCCAGAGCAAAAGAGTACTCTAGCGCCATCTATGTTCTCACGATCTATGAAGTGCAAAGGGTGTTTTTATGGTGTTTTTCATTGATTTACGTCAGCAGCTACAATCTGGCTGTCCCCAAGTACTGCTCAGTATGTGGAAAAAAAATCATTTACAGCTATTAGAACTCTCTTCAGATAATAACTTTCCATTGTTTTGTCATTGTGGAAAACTGGTTCAGTGCAGTTTATTCAGAGACTTCATTTTATCTCTCCCCTTCTAATGTCCTGTCTTATGACAGGACTTCTAATGTCCTGTCATAACAAATGTTAAAAAAGCTAACCTTTTGGACAGTCTCTCCTGACATTTTTCACACTCTTTCATTGGAGCAGACTGGTAAAGTTTTGAAGCTAATGCTTTTAACGACTGTTGAATATGATGGTTTTAACATGGCCTTTACACATGTGCCTCTGCTGTGTGGCTTTTGTAGTGCCTAAGAAGGTTCATCTTCAAAGCTGGGTGGGCCTGTGCTTTTAATGATAACCTTAACCATTTAAAGACCATTGAAAGTCCAACCATTGAATTTTTTTATGATGCAAGCAAAGTCATTCAACAGAAAATGGGCATTTTGCCTACTTTGCCATTTTCCCTCACGGTGGATAAAAAAAAAAACTACAGATGCTGGTAAATTGGAGGTAGCGGCTAACCCATTCTCTTAATTAGGGTAAGTGGAAAAGACGTCAGTGGTGCACAGGAGAGACTGCTGTTTAAATGTGTTGTATAATAGGAACCTGCGTGCAGTTAATGTTTGTATTCCCTGTGCTGGGATAGTTGAACTGTCTGCAGTTATTTTGGTGGGGATCAGGCTGCTGGCAAAGCAAAGGTAACTATCCATTTCAAATGAGGCCTGAGTTGGAGGGATCCCTTTGCACCGCTGCAAGGATTACCCATAAGCCTTTGGTACCTGCTGCTTGCACGGCAGCCTGTTCCCTGTCCCACGCCGGAGGGGTTAGCGTTGGAGATGTTCCTGCCTGCTTTTCTGGACTCCTGAACCCATTCTCTAGAGGGAGTTTCTTTCCCTCTCTCTTCTTTCTCTCTCTCCCTGTCCCTGCATCTCTTTTTCTTACCATTTTTTTTCCTGTTTTCTCTCCAAGGTCTTGCCAGTCTACTTGCGTGACTAGAAAGAGTGAAAAAAAGTCTTCAAAAACCACTGGCACGCGATCCCCTAAAACTATTTTTGGAGCATGTTCTTTTTTTTTCTTCTTCTTCTTCAAAAACAAAAAAAAAAGAAAAAGATACGGAAGAAAAAAGCCAGCAGGGGTAAAAAGGGTCTGTTTCTCATTTGGCTGGGCTTGCCAGCGTCATAGCCACAGTGATGGGGGAGAGGGAGGTGTGTTCTCACCGCACGGCCCGGCCCAGATTCTGGGCCTGCATCTCGGCTCCTGTCACATAGCAACCTCCTTGACCTGCTTCTTATTAGCAGGACAGCTGCTTGTATTTCAGGCGTCTGCAGTCTGTTTTGTTTTGAATTTTTTTTTCACTCTTTTTTTTTTTTTACTTCTGCATCATACTGACTATAATTGAAGGATTGTATGTTTTTGTCCAAGGTGATTTTTTTTTGGATTGATTTGTTTATATGTTCTTGTAAGGCAATAGTGGTGCAGGGTCCAATGTAGTTCTGACTGGCTAAAGCAACTCACGCCATCTGATATTTGCCTGTAGTTTAATCTGACATAAATTGAACATGTACTCTCAGTCAGGTTTGGACAACTGAACAGATACTGAACACTGTCAGGGCTCCCGCCCCCTAGCTGTTGTGTTTTTGTTTTTCCCTGTCCATGTGCCTTTGTTTTCCTTGTGTTCTAGCCCGGCCCCGCTCTCCGCCCTGTCTCCGCCCACCTGATTGTCTCCACCCGCCTGCCTGCACACCTGCTTCCCATCACCTAATCAGCCCAGCCCTATATCTACCCTGCTTGTCTCTGTGTTGTTTGCCAGATCGTTTCAGTGTTTCTGCCTGTCTCGTTTCCCGCCTGTTTACCCTGTTTGGATTTTGCTGGTTTTTGCTTCGCCTGTTCCTCGACTTCGTTTTTTGCCTCCCCTTCTGTCCTGATTGCCTGATCTACCTGCCTTCAAGGTTTGACCCTGCCTGTTTCGGTTTTTGATCCCTGTTTTGCCCTTGGACTGCTTACCTGGTATTTTGACCCTGCCTGTTTTTGGACTGCCTGCTTGTTTGAGGATTCTGCTTATAAACGCCTGTAATTGGAGCACTCGTGGTCCGCGTCTGAGTCCGTGCCTGAGTCCTGACAGTACGATCTGGCAAGTATGGACTCAGCGGACCTTCCCCAGATGAAGGTGGCATTGGAGCTGCAAGGTGCGTTGCTGGGGAGCCATCAGAGCCAACTGGAAGCCATCAGCAGTTCCCTGGAGAGCTTCGCTACCAACATGGTCACTGTCACTGCTCAGCTACAGCAGCTGCAGCTGAGCCAGGAGAACTGCCCCACACCTCCCGCAGCAGCCTCCACGTCTGTCCCACCGGTTCCATTGAGCTGGGAACCCCAATTGCCACCCCCGGAATCGTACACAGGGGATCCAGGAACCTGCAGATCGTTCCTCTCCCAGTGCTCCCTTGTGTTTGAGCTCCAGTCCTCCACGTTTCCCACAGACCGGGCGAAGATCGCATATGTCATCACCCTGCTAACAGGCCGTGCCAGGGAGTGGGGCACCGCGGTCTGGGATGCTGGCGCTCCTTTCTGTCACTCATTCGGAGCCTTCGCCGAGGAGATGAAGAGGGTGTTTGACCGCTCCAGGCACGGTCACGAGGCCGCCAGGGAGATGCTGCTGATCCGCCAGGGGCACCAGTCGGTCTCCGATCTTGCCATTGATTTCCGCACCCTGGCCGCCACTAGTGGGTGGAATATGGAGGCGCAGTACGACGCTTTCCTCCACAGTCTTTCGGAGCCCATCAAGGATGAGCTGGCCACCCGGGAATTGCCAGCTAGCTTTGATGCCTTGGTGGACCTGGCCATCCGAGTTGATCAGCGCCTATCGCAGCGACGCCGGGAGAGAAAGGCCAGTGGACCGCTCAGTCTCACCCGGGAACATCCGCCCGCGCCGGCCGCACGGAACCCTGCACGTCCGCCTCCTGCCTCCCCAGAGCCGATGCGGGTTGTCCGCGCTTGTCTGTCCTCCGCCGAGCGTCAGAGGAGGATCAGCACCCGATCTTGCCTGTACTGCGGACAGCCGGGTCACTTCATCGCAACCTGCCCGGCAAAAGGCCAGCACTCACCCACAGCCAGGGGGTTACAGGTGAGCGTCACCCCCTTACACCAGTCCTGTGAGGTCCGTCCTCTGTTCTCGGCCATGCTGCTCGTCGGGGGTCAGTCTCACGCAGTCTCCGTCCTGATTGACTCGGGAGCCGACGGGAGCTTCATCGATGCCAACCTGGCAGCCCGGCTGAAACTGCCCCGTGTCCCGTTGCACTCGCCACTGGAAGCCCACGCCATCACTGGGGCCCCGCTGGTTCGGATCACCCACGCCACTCCTCCGGTGAGTTTCCTCGTCTCTGGTAACCATCGCGAGGAGATCGTGTTGCACATTATTAACACCCCACAAGCCTCCGTGGTCCTGGGCCACCCCTGGCTAGCCCAGCACAACCCCCACGTTGATTGGGTGGGCAATACAATCCTGGGCTGGAGCCCGTACTGCCACTCCCACTGCCTTCGGGATGCCTTGGTTCCTTTATCGCCGGTCTCTCCTGCCCCCGAGGACTTCCCGGACCTGTCGGCGGTGCCTCCTGAGTACCTGGACCTGAAACCTGTATTCAGCAAGTCCCGCGCCACGTCGCTACCTCCGCACCGCCCATACGACTGTGCTATTGACCTCCTGCCCGGCTCGTCACCCCCGAGGGGGCGTCTGTACTCCCTGTCACCCCCGGAGACCGAGGCCATGAACCGGTACATCCGGGAGTCCCTTGCTGCAGGCATCATCCGTCCATCCTCCTCACCCGCAGGGGCTGGGTTCTTCTTCGTGGGTAAGAAGGACGGCTCCCTCCGTCCCTGTATTGATTATCGGGGTCTCAACACCATTACTGTAAAGAATCGCTACCCCCTGCCACTTCTGTCCTCTGCGTTTGAGTCGTTACAGGGGGCCTCCGTCTTCACCAAACTGGACCTCCGCAACGCTTACCACCTGGTCCGGATTCGTGAGGGAGATGAGTGGAAGACGGCCTTCAACACTCCATCTGGGCACTATGAATATCTGGTCATGCCGTTCGGTTTGACTAATGCCCCAGCTGTCTTCCAGGCCCTGGTCAACGACATCCTCCGAGACCTGCTCAACCGGTTTGTGTTTGTCTATCTGGATGACATCCTCATCTTCTCACGCTCCCTGCCCGAACACATCCAGCACGTCCGTCGCGTTCTCCAGCGCCTGCTGGAGAACCACCTGTATGTCAAGGCGGAGAAGTGCGAATTCCATCAAAGCACTATCTCCTTCCTGGGCTTTGTCATCACGGCAGGGAGCATCCAGATGGACCGGCAGAAAGTCCGAGCGGTGGAGGAGTGGCCTTGTCCCACCTCCCGCCGGGAGTTGCAGCGCTTCCTCGGATTCGCCAACTTCTACCGCCGCTTCATCCGGGATTACAGCACGGTAGCGGCTCCCCTCACCGCTCTGACATCAGTCAACAAGGCTTTTTCCTGGTCCCCGGCAGCCGAAGAAGCGTTCCGTGACCTGAAGACCCGTTTCACCTCTGCGCCTATCCTGACTCAGCCAGACCCTGCCCGGCAGTTCGTTGTGGAGGTGGACGCCTCGGACGTGGGAGTGGGGGCCGTCCTGTCACAGCGCTCGGCCACTGACAGCAAACTCCACCCCTGCGCTTACTTCTCCCATCGCCTTTCGCCCACGGAGCGCAATTATGACATCGGCGACCGGGAGCTGCTAGCTGTCAAGCTGGCGCTGGAGGAGTGGAGGCACTGGCTGGAGGGGGCGAGCATGCCGTTCCTGGTGTGGACCGACCATAAGAACTTGGAATACCTCAGGTCGGCCAAGCGTCTGAACCCTAGACAGGCTCGCTGGTCCTTGTTCTTCTCGCGGTTCAATTTCACCTTGTCCTACCGCCCGGGAACCAAGAACGGTAAGCCGGATGCTCTCTCTCGCCAGTTTGTGCCCGCCGGGGACACCCAGGAGCCCAGCACCATCCTGCCCGCTCGATGCGTTGTCGCAGCAGCACGCTGGGACATCGAGACGACCGTCCGCACCGCCCTCCAGGCCGAGCCGGGCCCTAGCTCCTGCCCCCCTAACCGTCTGTTTGTTCCCCAGTCTGTTCGTTCCCAGGTCCTGCAGTGGGGGCACTCGTCCAGACTCGCCTGCCATCCCGGTGCCCGTCGCACGGTGGCGTTCATCCGCCAGCGGTTCTGGTGGCCCACCATGGAGGACGATGTCCGGAACTTCGTCACCGCCTGCTCTGTCTGTGCCCAGAACAAGACGTCCAACCAACCGCCCGCCGGCCTGCTGCAACCCCTGCCTGTTCCCAGACGACCCTGGTCCCACATAGCCCTAGACTTTGTCACCGGCCTGCCCCTGTCTGATGGTAACACCACCATCCTTACCATTGTGGATCGGTTCTCAAAGTCTGTACATTTCATACCGCTGCCCAAGTTACCCTCCGCCAAGGAGACTGCCCAGCTACTCATCCATCATGTGTTCCGGCTGCATGGTCTGCCCATGGACGTGGTGTCCGACCGGGGGCCGCAATTTACCTCTCATTTTTGGAGGGCTTTTTGCAGGCTACTGGGTGCCACCGTCAACCTGTCGTCCGGTTTCCATCCCCAATCCAACGGCCAGACCGAGCGGGCGAACCAGCAGTTGGAGACGGTGCTGCGATGCCTGACGTCCCAGGAACCGTCAGCGTGGAGCCAGCACCTTCCTTGGGTGGAGTACGCCGTTAACTCCTTGCCCTCTGCATCTACAGGGCTGTCCCCATTCCAGTGTTGTGTGGGTTACCAACCTCCCCTGTTCCCGGCCCAGGAGGAGGAAGTCGGCGTACCCTCAGCGGCGGTGTTTATCCGACGCTGCCGCCGCACCTGGAGACGCGCTCGGCACACGCTGCTCCGCTCCGTGGCTCAGGCTAAACGGTTTGCCGACCGCCACCGCTCCAAGGCCCCTCGCTATCGCCAGGGTCAGCGAGTGTGGCTCTCCACCCGCGACCTGCCCCTTAAGGTGGACTCCCGCAAGCTGGCTCCCCGCTTCATTGGTCCCTTTCCCATCGCTAAGGTGATCAGCCCTGCAGCGGTCCGGCTGAAACTCCCGCTCTCTCTTCGCCGCATCCACCCGACCTTCCACGTCTCCAGGATCAAGCCCGTCGTCCGCAGCCCTCTCTGCCCAGCTCCCCGGACTCCTCCGCCTCCCCGCCTGATCGATGGAGCCCCAGCCTACACTGTACGCCGTCTGCTGGGGGTTCGGCGTCGAGGGCGCGGTCTCCAGTACCTGGTGGACTGGGAGGGCTACGGACCCGAGGAGAGATGCTGGGTCCCAGCCAGGGACATCCTGGACCCCGCCTTGATCCGGGACTTCCACCGCCGGAATCCAGGCTCGCCTGCTGTGACGCCCGGTGGCGTCCGTAGGGGGGGGGGTACTGTCAGGGCTCCCGCCCCCTAGCTGTTGTGTTTTTGTTTTTCCCTGTCCATGTGCCTTTGTTTTCCTTGTGTTCTAGCCCGGCCCCGCTCTCCGCCCTGTCTCCGCCCACCTGATTGTCTCCACCCGCCTGCCTGCACACCTGCTTCCCATCACCTAATCAGCCCAGCCCTATATCTACCCTGCTTGTCTCTGTGTTGTTTGCCAGATCGTTTCAGTGTTTCTGCCTGTCTCGTTTCCCGCCTGTTTACCCTGTTTGGATTTTGCTGGTTTTTGCTTCGCCTGTTCCTCGACTTCGTTTTTTGCCTCCCCTTCTGTCCTGATTGCCTGATCTACCTGCCTTCAAGGTTTGACCCTGCCTGTTTCGGTTTTTGATCCCTGTTTTGCCCTTGGACTGCTTACCTGGTATTTTGACCCTGCCTGTTTTTGGACTGCCTGCTTGTTTGAGGATTCTGCTTATAAACGCCTGTAATTGGAGCACTCGTGGTCCGCGTCTGAGTCCGTGCCTGAGTCCTGACAGAACACAATCTGTTAACCTAGCAAGATATAGAGACAAGGCAGTGCTCTGCAACTCTCTGAGTAAAATGTCTGAATCAACAGAGATTTGATACTTTTACATTTTGTCATTTTTCTTTTTTGTAAACATCTCTTTCTGGAGAAAATCTTACACTTCTAATGCTCATTGCTATCAACTGACATAAGTAGGAGCAGACTGCCACCCATGAACATAAAAGTCACGTCCAATTGAAACTGAATTAATTAAAAATGTTTGGTCATTGTAAACAATTACAAAATTGTTAAAAGAAATGTCTGCATGGCTTCGCATGGATAGAGGGAGCCTAGACATTCTTAAGACCATAAACCGTATGTAACACTCTAATGTGTTGCACAGTCATAAATGGTTAACAAAGCATTATTAACTGCATTATACATGATTTAAAAAAGGTTAATGATAAATACTGGTTGAATTGAGGGGAATGTTTCTCTGAAGAATGCAGGTGTTTATTGTTAGGGGAGGAGTGAAAAGATAATGTTCTCGATGAAGTAATTCTGTAGTATGGCTTTTTAGGAGAGTTATGTAGACTAGTCTGACAGCTACTGGCTGCAGTACCAACACAGGCTCCAGCGGAAGCCGGCTCAGCCTCGCGATGTTAGAGTCGGTATGAGCCCCCCCACGTATCTGAGCAGGAGTGAAAGAGGACATCCACACTGTTGTGTTGGGATAATGTTCCTCAGGGTTCCGCCTGCACCGCGATGACACATTGTTTCCCTGACGTGCACGCAATGTCCGTGATCCCAGGAAGTTCATTTTTTGGTTTTTTATTTATCTTTCTTTTTTGTCAAAACCCTCAAACCACACGGCCTTCAACTGACTTTAAGAAGTCAAAACAAATACATCCTAGAGTTGTTAATGTTGCAAGTATGGGAAGCCGTTTATAAGCATTGACTTAGATATCAAAGTCTGGCGTGCCTACCAATGGTCCTATATATTTATTTACTGGCTTTCTGATTAAGAAAAAAAAATGCCAAAGTTTCATCTGGTGGTGTCGCAAGTTTGTCGACAGTCATGAAAATCTGTGTTTATTTGACCAGTGAGGATGGCACTATGACTAGAGCAAATAATTGAAGTCAGAAAAGCCAATTCTTGACATAGCCTAGCATTCTTCCATGTGTTTCCTTTGCATAATAAATAGAGGAAAATGGAAGTGGACGGAAAATAATCCTCAAACACTCAAAAGTGTGGCTTGGTCTTGCCCTTGCTTCATAATTCTTTCCTAAAAGAAAATTATCTAACATAATTGGACATAAATGTTCATAAATCACCAAACAACAGACAGACAGCAGGGTCTGTGGATTTGATTTTCTGTGGCCTCATCAGTTTCGATGTCAAATTTAATGTGCAGGTGTATTTGTTCAAGACATTTCAAGCTGTAAAGTTTTAATCTAACTGGAATTTCAGTTTGAGCCCCAAATTTTGAGGATTATTTTTATTCAAAAAATCTGCTGAGGATAATGTTTGACATAGTTATGACAGTTAGGGTCAGTAACCTCCTTGGGAAGCAGTGCTCTGTTCCAGGGCTATTGGAGTACTATATAAACATAATCAATGTGCTTTATCAGGAAAGACACACGAACACTTAAGCCTGAAGTCAACAAAAGATGTCTTAATATCATACCTTTTCTTTAGAAGAAATAATTATTACTCCCACTATTCTCTATATGTCAGTCACACATTCTCCACAAACAAACAAGTACGTTAAATGAAATTATTTCTCATATTTGACCCTCTGAAGGCACTCTTGGTTGTGAGTTGGGGGGGGGGGGGGGATATGTTTTATTGTCTCATTGTTTATCTTGTGTAGTTACTATGTTGATCTAACCTTGCTGGTGAGAGCTGGGGTTATTTTCTTTAGTTCAGTATCTCTGTGGGACTCTGGCTCATATTTTGGGCTGGGCTCTTGGCTCAGAGAAAGAGTGAGATTGATGGAGTGAACACGGATGCCTTCCAGCTCCCTCCACGACATGGTGAAACTCAGAGAAAATGAGAGAAAGTCTGTTTCACTCACTTACAGAAAAGCAGCCTTATGTCTCCTCTTGGAGTGTAAGGCGTTAAACCCATAGACAGTGTCCTCAGTCCAGGACTGACGGTTGAATGTTGGCTGTGCCCCCTCTAATGAGCACTGAATGAATCAGCTTAAAACTCACTTTGCAAGAAAAAAAAAATAGGTCTGAGTATTACTTTTCCACTTGGATGCTGTCAAATCGCCTTTGCAACAAATCCACTGAGTCACCATCCCCCACTCCACCATCTCAAGAAAGCTGAGCCCCCCCCCCCACCCCACTTCGCTTTTAGAGTTTTGGCTCTCCCTGCAGCTTTCCCTCCGTCAGGCATAAATCAGTGCACTTTCGTGAGTGTTTCTCGAAAACCTGGGGTAACACATGTGGATGAGGTCTGTGTTTTCAGGTGTAGGGTGACAGCTATGGAGACCTGTGAGTGTAGATGGCATTCATGGCGGGCCCCGGCCACAGGAGACTGAGGGAGAGCCAGGGAAATGAGAGGGGTCTCTGCAAGGAGCACCTTTCCTGCTCCTCTCTTTCTCCATCCCTTTACTCAGCCTGAAACAGCTGATCACTTTAGCTTCAAAACGGTTCAGCTGTACTTCATTGTAGTCATTCAACTCATTGGCTATAATAAATAGACCACTTGGTTTTATGCAAAAATAAATAAATAATTAAATAATACAAAAATAAAATAAAATAAATAAATAAATAGAAGTCTGCAATGCACTTTCCAAAATCCTTTGAAAAATGAAAAATGACCTATTGCATAGAAAAACGTAGCAAACAGCAGAAATAAATGTATTCCATGAGTTAATAATTAATGAAATTGTTTATCTTGGAACAATATGTATTAACAACATATTTCTACATGCAACTGCGTGTGATTGCAGAGAAATTCATGTTTGACAGAAAACGCACAAAAAATGATGTCTTTACATGACTCATTTCAATGTAATTAACATCAAGATGACGTTAGCGTAGCAGGCCGTTCAATACTCAGATGACAACTGTTCTCCTAGGTCATAGGCATAGAGAGAGGGCACAAGGTGGGCCCAGAAAGACATCATGTCTCTCCTCCTCTTTTTTTCTAAAAAGAGTTACCATCAATTCATCACTGAGACAGACTTCAAGACGCAGTATGATGCAGACGATCCACATTCTATCCCAACAGGTGGCTATACGAACTTGAAAAGTCGGACAACACGTACAGGTCAATACACCCACAGAAGAAGAGGGCTAAAGTTGTTACAGTGCAGTCCAACGTAAGTAGCTTTCTACGTTGGCAAAATTCTTCTAGCTGAGATTTCAGCTTGCAAGCAAAGTGAACAGAAACACTGAAAGAGTTTAAAGCATAAAGCCGCCTATAAATATTAATCACTTTACATTTTTAAGCCACAAGGGTTGATTTAATTGAGGTCCTAATGTAAAGGTTTTTTCCCCCCACAAGCTGGAACTAGTTAGCATTAGCAATGTTAGATTATCTTTGCTAATAGCGCTAACGGAAGTTGTCACATTCAACGAGCCTAAAAAGAGTAGCCCTGCTATCTAAAATGCGAGCAAGTTCACTCTGGCTAGCTAACGTTAGCTAGACTACTTAAATCGATTTTGCTATCGAGAAATGTCATCATTTTCACAGAACATCTGCCTCCAGCATTTAGATCACGTTTATTAAACTGGCTACGAATACGAATTACGGTAGGTTGCTAGTTGGTAACAAAAGTACAAAGGGGATTTGTAATGTTTACTGAAGCATCATGAACCGTAGCTGATACGACATAAGCTAAATCAGAAAGTGCTGCCAAGGCTGTTTCATTTTTTAAGTGTGAACAAAGTTCAATCGATCGAATGGTTACCAAAATAACTAATGTCTGATACTGGGCAACTGTCAGATTTCTTAACATTCACATTGCACAGTCTAACTGAAACTATATTTAACAACGTCAACTGATCTGTTAAAATAGCTACTACAGCTAAAATGCACAGATTTTTTTTTTCATTTGCTGTTGTAGTTAAAGGTAGAAAAGCTGATATGTACATCAGCCAGCATCAGGTACTGAACAGCAAGAAGTTATTTGCTGACTTATTAAATGGTCGCAACCTCTCCATTTTGTTCAGTGAGTAAAATAACAGATTAAAGATTGCGAGTAAACGAAATGTCTTAATAAGCGGTCTAGTAACACTCAGCGTTTATAAATTCAAGTTCAGCTTGCAAATCCTGCAAGGCTTTGCAGTACACGGATGATGTCGGATTCCAGGGATAAACCCAGTTTCCGCAAAAATATCCGTGATCGCGGAACACCAAATTCTCTAAGGGGGTTGAGAAAATACTCTGCACTTTGTGCTTAAGCTCTGTAAACACATATTCTGATATTTTAGTTTGTACACATCATCACATTGCCTCTCAAATTAACAAAGGCTATTGTTAAAATTAAAAATGGAAAAGTAGCTGTAGTAATCGCAGTACATGTAGCGGTAGCAGTAATGGTGGCAGTCGTAATGCGTGGAATAAAATATTAATGATAGGACCACATAAAATTCATAAAGTGATGATACACACAACATTGATGGGAGTGGATTAGAGAGTATGGGAGTCTTTCTCTTCTTTCTTAAATGTAGTCTGTTTTCTGTCCATGTTGTGATTGAGTTTGACTGTAAAAATCCCCCTGGCTCTCAAAGCAATTTTAGTAAAAGGAAGACACTTAATTATAGCAATATGTCAAAATAATTGAAAGCTCAGCATTAGATAGTGGGTACATGGTATTTAAAATCACAGTTTGTTCTGACATTTTAAAATGGACTGTTGGAGGTAAAATAATTATATTTATAAATATGCATATCTGAAAGTTTAATGCATAGATTGGGCGTGGGTAAGTTCGTTTGTCTTAGAGTATTATGTTGATATGTTGAATGAAGTCATGTGTTTCAATGCTTTGTTATCATGTGAAGATTTCACAAATATTCAGTCCGGGAGGCCTGTGAGATGTTGCTCCTAAGATGGTTAGTTCTAAAAGCTTAAATATGTAAGTTTTTTCTTGCTAAGTGGAAGAAAAGCCAAGAACCAGAGAAAACTGTTTGTTACAGATTGTTGTACAATCATGACTGCTTTGGAGTCCTGCTTTGGACCATGGGATTTTGCAGTCCTTGATTTCTTGATTGTTCAAGTTCAAGCCTTTAATGTATTTTGCCACAATTTCCATTTGCGCTTTGGAGGGTGAACGCTGGGGATAATATGACACCTGAATTAAAGGGGGGCATTCAGATTCATGCCACTCTCTCTAAGAAAGCACTTTCAGAACACTCCGAAATAGGCGACTTTAGTCCACACTCATGGAGTATACTATGAAACACTCACCTGCATTTTCACTTTCTCCAACATCGGTGTGTTATTGTCGAAATGCCAATTTTGAATCAGAAACCTTATGCTCTCCTGTGCTATTAATACAAAAGGCACAAGCATAGTTGTTATCACTCAGTTTTCTAACACTTGTCATACTACCTCATGCCCTTGAAACGGAGCATGCATGGTCTGAGCATAATTCCTCTTTATTTCAACAACCTTAGCAACTGGTCTTCACAGAGCTGGCTGTTCCTATACATTACATGACTCTGTGCTGTGTATTGGCATGTTGGGAAATGTAGTTTCTCAGTTCTGCATCAAGTGAAGCACACCAAACTAATTTCCTGCACCCAGGCAATGCATAAGAGCAACAAGCTAGAACCTGAATGTCTTATGTGAGAGTAATGGTGTGATCCGGCTGCTCAAACGGGGTTGAGGGTAAGGTGAAGTAACTGGGGATAGCAATGTGGCATAATGGTAAGGAACAGGGCTTGTAATCCAATTGTTGCCGGTTTGATTCCCTGTTGGGGCACTGCTGTTGTACCTCAATAATAGTCCACATGTTTCAATGCGTAACATGTGAGAGTGTTAAGATATACAAGTCATTCTAGATGAAAATGTCTGCTATGCTAACTAAAAGAGGCTGATCTCGCCTATTGTTTCCCCATGTTCACAACTTTCGTGGAGCTGGCTGCCTTGAGGAAATGGCCAAGCCAGAGCTGAGTCAACAGACTTAAAATTCATATCCTTTTTGGTTGCTCTGCATGCCAGAACAGAGTAACCAGAACAGAGAGTGTTGAAAGGCAAGTGGATGTGGGCAGGGAGGTTGACTTGACAATGCAAGGCCACACCCTTGTGGTTTCTTTATTTTAAAAGTCCAATATATGGACAGGACGTTGAGGCTTTTTTCAAAGAGTTGTGGACTGAACCTTTTTATCCCTTTTTACCTGAGAAACAGTATGGAGGACGTGTGAGAAAAAAATAGCCAAGGCTCTTAATTAGCTTCATCAACATCTGCTCAGAGTTGCAGGCATTAGAGAACGGAAAAGGGAGAAAAAGAACAAGGCCTGCTTGCAATTTGGTATTTGACCTGACCGAATGATCACAAAACTGCATTGTAAATATTAGTTTAAGAGAATTGCCATTTAAGGCCTAGTTTTTTGTAGCTTTTCTTTGCTGAATGCAGTGAGCTGCAGTGTTAATAAACATGGCTGTATTTCTTCTCTCTTAGGGCTACATATGGTCACAGTATCAGCAAAGGGTAACAAGATGCGCATGAAGTGATATTGAGGTCAGATGATAGTAACAGATCTCATCAGTTCCTGCTATTTTACCACCAGCTAGTCTGAGACTGCATGACACCCAGTCTGGTGAAAAGATTAGAAGTGTAAAAATTATAACACAGTGATTCAGCTGATGATTGGACTGTCAGTGGCTAACACCACATGGCACACTGGAATACAAGTAATAGTTCTGCTGCTGTGAACACTTGCTCTTCACCTAAAGAAGCGACAGCAGCTGCTCGTTTTCATAGAATAAACTTCCCTTTGGTGTTGCAGAAAGCAGAAGCTGTCTCTGAATTCTGGCTGTCTCAGAGGGTTGGTTCTTACTCATACTGCTGTTGCATAAAGCACTCCCTGCCCAAAGTACCAGTCTATCAGACACCTCACAAACCACTTACCCGTGATTTATACTGTTCAGTATAATTTAACTCTGATCAACAAGCGGGAGTAGCTGGTACTGATTTTATGGGTGCAGTTTTTGGTGTGATTTGGCTGGGAGTTTACCAGAGGGTGAAATGTCTACTATGACTACTACTATCTGTTGTTCTTGCAGATATTTACACCTTTACTCACAGACTGGATTTTCACAGTACATTTCAAAGCCACCTGTACTGTGCCTGAGAACAGAGGGAAAGATACCATGGCTCAGCCAGTGAAATCTGAAAAATATATCTCAGTTTATCTTGTTAGCTTAGCCCTGTTCAGTGATAGAAATGAAGTGAAAAGACATTTTATTATCCATGTTGATAAATTATTTAGAGACCTAGACTCCGGTCAGTAATCTCTCTGTGTGCTTTGTTTTTAAATTGCCTGCGAAAAACACTGTGTAAAGAAGCTGTTTTATTTAACTTCAAAATCAGAACCAATCCAACACTTCAGAAGCACATGATTTTTTTGCAGTTTCATTCAACAGATGCTTAAATTTGTTCATTGAACAGGTACAATTTTCAAAAGAAAAAACTTTGCACTTCGATAGTACAATACATTCAAAAATCTACTTAGGATTTATTAGTGATATGGAAGGAATTTAATACTGACATTATTGTGCAAATTCAGGGTGATTTTTGAAACAGAACTGGAGTTTATCTACAAGAAGTGTATCCCATTGAAAGCTATGTAAGATGTCATTATCTATTACTCCATACAAGGAGTGCTGTTAAATCCAGTTAGGTGTGCTGCCAGTACAGTAAGGTATGATCACTAGCCATGGTACCAAAAAAAACTTCCATCAAAGTAGCTTGAAACACAGCATGTTGGAGCCAGAACTAATATTCCACTTAGATTAAAACTTTACAGCTTGAAATGTCTCAAAGAAATACACCTGCATATTAAATTTGACATTGAAGCTGATGAGGTCACAGAAAAATAAATCCACAGCCCGTGCTGTTCATCTGTTGTTTGTAAATTTATGAACACTTTTGTCCAATATATTAGATAATTTTATGATGCAAGACACATCAAAACTTTTAATTTGGATTTATTCATTCAAGATAAGGAATTTGCAGTGAAAGAACTGTTATCTTCCATTGGCTTTGATGACTCCCACTCTTTTAGGGAAATTTTCTGGCCTGTGACAAAAAGGATTTCAGGATTTCATGGACTCCCTGACCCGAGGGTAAAACTATTTTGGTCACCACAACTGAAACGGAGCTGTTTATGGAAAACAGAGACAGTTCAAAAACTCAACGTCACTTTTTCCCTAGTTCTCTTGCATACAGCCCAGCACCACAGTAAATACTTTTGAATGGTTGCTGTTTTCCTTTCTCACGTTTTCTTTGCTCCACCTCTGATTCATTGTGTTTCTCTTGAAGAACACAGGAATTCCACAAAGTGGTACACAAAGTTGTACCTGCGTGGGTTGAGGAAACGCCAACAATGAGAGGATTCAGCATGTTTGCCTTGTATGGAGTCTTGGGTTACTGTACCATATGTCAATTAAGTAAAAACACCTGCTAGTTAACAATGCTGAGAAAAGAACAGCACAAGGGCAAAAGACCGGAGCAGAAAATGAATATGATTTTCCTTGGTGTCGCTGGGCTTGAAGGACTGTCAACAGTTGTTTGAGATGGATTGTAAATGTCTGTATATGATTTTAAAGGGGGAAGAGGGGTGTATACACAGACATTCAGGGGAAAAAATCGCCAATTAAAGCCTTTGCAAATGAGACAGAATTCATTTACTGTGTACTTTGACCATTTCAAATGGCTGTGTGACTGTATAATTACATACTGGATAAAAGAAACAGACAAAAGCGAGGCATAAATATTTGTATCACTGCAAACCAGTCTGTGGTGCCGGCAAACGTCTCGGGCCTCCAGGCCCTTGCGTGCTGAGTATATGTGTACATTTCTTTTCAAACTTAATGAAACCTTCGGTAATTCAGAATGCAGACTGCTGCTTCTTTATTGTCGGTTGCCAGAAGTGATTGCTAACAACCACAAATAAGGACCATATTTCAATCAGAAATTTGGGGCTTCATGGTAGGAGTCGACGCTTGTCTGAAATAAAGAGGAAAACAGATGCTTTGAGGACCAGCTCTAACTTCACTCGCTGGCTGAATTTTCTGAGAGCACAAATGTATTGAGAAAAAAAGGCAGTAAGGATAGAGCAATGGAGACCAGTTGTCATATGTTTTCAGCACTGTCCAATGCAGTGCACTTGCTGTGATACTGATACCATTGTACGCAGCAATTAAATGGCATGGATGTCTTAATAACAATAAAGTTTCATTCACTTTTTTGTTAGTTGTTTGGTGAAAAGAAAAGCAGGTTTAGAGGCCAAATCAAAAACAAAACATTACAGAACATAACAGCAATTCTTTCAAACTGTTTGGTTGGTTGTAGTAATGACATCATTTAATGAGAATGTTAGCAGATAATGAGTGACTTCAGAAGCTTTGGCAAAAAGAAATTGGAAATAATAATAGGTGGGTGTGGCTGGGTGTGTCCATGGACTAAGAGGGTGCTAGAGAAGCAGTTTGCACACATCCACAGTACATGCCTGATGAATATGCCAATGTGAGATGAATGAGTGAATGTTGTCAAAAAGTGACTGATTTGAAAACCAATTTGACAGCTGTAATGAGTGTGTTTTGCAACCTATGGCAATGAAAAATACTTCCAGGACCATATGAACAGTCATCTAAAAACAACTGCATATTATTAATGATAATGATGATATTATGGGGATTACAGTTCTACTGTTAATACCCATGTCTCCTGAACTGTTAAGTGAAGTGCAACCAATTGGAAAACAATTGGAAACTTAGGCATAAAACTGTAATATCTGTAGTGGTGTAGTGTCACAGTAGCCTATTTGGGTGCCAAAGTTGTTATTTTGCATTGCTTTAAAAATGATTCTTTACTGTAAAAGGACAATAGTAGGTGCTATTTTCAGATCATACAGCAGCGTAATCATTGTTTATGTAGAACCATTTTCATGTAGTGTTATTTTATCACCTATTATCATTATGCACTCTCCATCTGCTTAAGGCTGGACTTGGCAAGGTGTTCAATTTTAAAAGGAAAACCATGGTGATGTCCTTTCAAATATCACTGTAATGGCACACCAATTAGGAGTAGGGATATTCTTGTCAGTGGAACTACCTTTGTCCACTAAGACCTAGCTGGCCTAGTAGCTGGAAAACCTCCAGATTTACACATCTCTGAATGGAATTTTGAAGAACATTAAGCATTGCAACAAGTCCAAAACTCCAAAAAGACAGATGTTTACATTGGAGCGGTGAAGAATGCACACCTCCACGGCTCAAAAGCATTTGCGTTTTAATGTTAGTTTAATGTGTAGCTGTCTCACTGATTTTTATTTTTGCAGTGCAGGGTTGCGCAGTCATGTTTCCCAGCTAATGGCAGCTGTTCTTGGGAAAGCTTGTTTAACAGGGTGGGATTTGGGAGAAGTGAAGTGAGGTGTTGGCAGAACCAGGGTTCTGGTATGGCTGGCCTCTGGAGAGCTTTGAATGATAAATTCTCCAGTGCTTTAACGTTAATGTGTAAAATCCATCAGCCAACCTGTTAACGCCAAGTCTGCCTAGTTGTGAAACTGCGTATAAAATAAATTGACAAATCTTTATCAGCAAGACATACATTTCTTCATAAATAAACCAGTGTATAAATGTCTAATATATTACACTCTTTATTTGTGTCTTGTACTCTTTTTTTGTTTGAACACAAACGTCAATCGGAGAGACCATAGAAACAGTTTCACTGCTGCATTGTCCGTACAAGACACTGATAGTACTTTACATTACATTACCAGTGGAAAACTGTTAAAGCTTATCTGGTCACAATTCTGCAGATCTGTCCAGCTAATGTAGGAAATCTCGACCTCCATATGCTTTATTTCTCGAACCGAAAATGATTATCTAACAGAGAAGTCATCATAAGTATAAATACAGCCAGGCAAAGCCATTGGTTTACCTCAGCATGTCCTCTCGCCATAAACATCGGACTTGCTTAGAGTCCACATTATGGGAATAAACCTGTTATTGCGGCCTTTGAAAGAATGGGTATTTAGAGCTGAAGTGCTATGGAGTGTGAGGGAAGAAGATGGATGGCCGTGTGAGAACTCTCGCCATCAGATATGTGAGACTGACACCCTGGCCCTTTCCCCCGCAGCGTGGGTAAGCGCTGCGTCAAGAGCAGGAAACTGAGACCATCCATTTCAACCGCTACCAAAGGCTCTCTCCCACTTTCTCCCTGGCACCATCGCTCTGTGTTTCCATAGGGAGAAAAAAAAAATGTTGAAAGATGTTTTTTTTTTCACCTCTTTTAAAAATCTATTTTCATTATTTCTTTCTGTGTTTTTTTTTTTTTTTTTTTACAGCTGTGCTGGAATCTCTTGAAATTATTTTGTGGGAAAAAGCTAAGCTTGCTGACTGAACAATAACATGCACTGGCGGACCCTCAAAAGATCCTGCGCTGAGGAGAAAAATTATACAGATCTTAAGAATAATTCTTTATGCTATGCAAAGAGCCAGTTGAAATAAATGGGAATTTGAATGATAAAGAGCACTGTTAGAGTCAGGGGGACAAAGGTTATTCTGTACTGCATGTAATTGCAAAAAACATTTGCAATGAGATGTTTGTAGAGCCAGGAGGAGCTTAAATTCCAGCAACCACTATGTCAGTGTGGGCACACACTGTGATTGATGGAAATTGATGGTATTTAGGTGACAATCCAATTATATTCTCTTTTTTTGGGTTGGCATTGGTCAAGTGTGGTATATAGCTTGCATCCAGTCATTAGAGTTCCTCAACCTTTGCAACCATTCATTCATCATCAAGTTCAATGGCACATTAACGTTATTCCTTCATGACGCCCCCACAGTTCCCACAGTTACCCACAGTCCCCTTTTTGAGCCATGTGTCCCAGCATCTTTATGGCCCTATCGTGTTGCCTGTTCTCATTATTATCATTATCAGTTGTGTTATCGTAATGATAACTGATAATGACAATGTTATCATTATCAGTTGTAGGTGCACAGAAGACCATTTAGAAGCTTTTATGCCAAGCTTTGGCTGAATTACATTCATAAATACCATTCAATAAGTGGTGTAAATAAAGCATTATGGCTGCATTGAACTATTGTAGGTTTTGTATTATATTAAAGTCTTTTATTTATTGTATTTACAGTCGGTGTCTTGTTAGGGTGAATATATTAAAAGGTTATTTCCTTGTGGTCGGATGTCACCTTTTCCACCTTTCACCTCACCTTTTTCACCTTTTCATCGTGCTTTTGCATGCCTGACTGATTTGCCAGCTCAGACTCTTTATACAGCTGTTAAATTAGACAGTCTAAGATGGATCTGATTAGAAACTGAATATTAAATGTTGAGACATATCAGCGCATTGGGAAGTGTAATAATGTAACCAATCACTCTGCTTTTTAGTTTGTCAGATAAGAATCTTAATTGCTATGGTTGAATCATTGTAATTCTGAGATTGGTGATTCAAGTTCTTTAGCGATAGCCATTTGGCATTTGGTAATGTGTTGATGATGACGTGATCGATTTTGTCGTTGATTGTCCACACTGAATGGTTGTCATGGAAGAGGGTTTGAAAACCTGAGCATATTAAGACTGACATCTAAGAGCGCTCAGTATTGTGAAGCATTTACGTTACATTTACAAATAAATGAATGTAAATGTAATGTAAATGCTTCAATCAGCATTTCAAGGGACCGATGATATGAAGACAACCCATCGACACACACTCACAGTCCCCCCAATGCTCCCGGCAAACCAGATGTGCCCCACAAGCACTCTAAAGCTTAGCACTGCTCTTTTCTCTGCTTCAGCACTTAGTGTGTCTGTAGGCCAGGCCTATACAATGGTGGCCAATTCTTCCTCAGATCACTTTTTCAAGCATCTCACACAACACTGTGCCAAACATGAAATGTCTGTTATCTTCAGATTGACCACTTTTTTTCACAAAACATTTCACAAAATTCAGTTACTTTCCTCAGAGAAACAATACGAGAATGTGGTGTGGGGGGGGGGATGTGACTGAAGCCAGAAGATATTTTATTCCCCCCTACGAGAGTTGTGGCTTAGAGAACCATACGGCTTGTGGCAGAAATAGTTTAGATAAGCAAAATTCCTGGAGATGTTGTAGCTCATTCATATGGATATTGAGATGCTAGCTAGCCACAGAGCAGTGGGGAGAGACCAACCCTGGGACCACAGTCAGAAGTACAATGGATGAAGTGAGGCCTTAAACTCTCTTTTTTATTATCAAAAAAAACGGAGCAGTAAATTTGACTATTATTTTTTCATTCCTTCTCACTGCCAAAATGGAATGCTTCAAGGGACCAGACAATTTTGGAAATAGGGTATCAAATCAAACCCTCCCCTCCCATTTGCTGAACACTCTGGTAAAAAGGAGATCATTATATGGATGGGCAGAGCATCACTGAGGGTTAGTGCAGCTGAACTGCTACTACTGAATTTGGAAAGTGTTGGAGGTACTTACTGCCATCTGGGTAATGGGCCTTTTCTAGTGTTGACAAACTGGTGGCGCAACGCCAGCCCAACTCATTTACTACTTACTGGGCAGCTTTCCCAGTGAGTTTTGTGCAGGGACACACGCACACACCTTTTCCCATTGTTTGTTTTTTTCTGAATATGTCCCCCCCAAAAAAATCAGGATTTAAAGAGCAGCACAAGATCCTGCTGAGGAATTTCAATAGAAGCCAAGGCCAAGTCACACAGAATTTATATTTCATGTGACAGTTGCAAATCTTCACAAACAAAATACTGTGCTTTTCTAAATCCATGACACTACCGGATGTCTCTGGCCTCCTGCAGAGGACTGGCTTTTCCTTACCTTTGTGAAGTAGCGTGGACAGCGACCAGCAAGCAAAGAGCAGGGCCCGTCACAGCATGGGAACGCTTTTTGTGGGAGAAAAGCTGGTGGTTTACTTGTCATTAAACGAGTGGTCTCATGAATAGCTCAGGAAACCGCAGGACTTTTTATTCGCTGTCTGATAAAGGAAATAATTTAGCATTCAAGCCTGTAGACTACCATAACAATGAGCTCAAGAGAAAGAACAACACTGCTGGCATATGGAGCGCATGTGGATGGAGGGAGAAAAAAAATAAAACAAAACAAAAAAAGACAGAATTTCCATGTGAGTTGACTTCAGAAATAATAAATACGAATTTTGAAGACGAAATCCCATGATTACAATAACAGTTTTTATTATTTTATTCTAAAACTGCCTTTCATCCGTGGGCACAAGAAGATTGGCGTGTCACCTTGCCAGACACAATATCTATGTGAAAAAAGGAAATGTTAATAAAGAAAGATTTTTTGGCAGCAGATTTTCCAAATTCCAAAAATAATTGCAGTCAGAAATACTATCAAAATCGATGTTATGAAACTAATTACAGCTGAGCATGAATAATGAATAGTAAGGAAAGGATCCTGATTTTTCCATTACATTTGTTGTTTTAATTTGCTGATCCAGGAAGCAAGATAATGTATGTGTGTTTTCTCTTAATTTTATTTTGCTTTTCTAACCACATGATATGTGCCTTGTCAAGTAGGAGTCATATACATTATACTTGTGTTATTCGTATTGTGTAATACTGAGATCTGTTTTTATCATTCTGTAATTTCTGTTATCTGAATGCCCTTTCCTGATGTTTTTCTGTACTGTCTTATTGTTGCAGAGATCACTGTATATCATTCCACAAGTAAACTACTAAATAGAGAACCTTTTCTTTAAAAACATGAAAATGTGCTTGTATTGAAGAAAGTAAATGCATATTGAAATATCTTCTGTGTCATAATAATGGCAGTGAACCTACCAGAATCTAGCAATGAACAGGTAAAATCACCACACATACCTTCCAGAGCCACTGTTTGCAAAGGTTTATTGGTGTGAGTGTGGGTGACACAAACATGCACAAAGCATATATGGTAGGTGTGATAAATTCCACACAGATGTTTGTTTGTGCCATTGCTTTAAATACATTTTTCTGCATTTTTCATGACGGTATTTATTAAATGATAATATTGCATATTTCCAGCTGCATCATTTGCATGTTACTTGGGATTCTGTGCCTACCCCCTTGTTCTTATTGCGGTATATTGAGATTATCAGTATTATGTATCTAACTAAGATGATCTTGTAAGTTGCTCTCAACAAGAGTATCCCCCAAATATAAATAAGTATAAACACATATGTAATATGTATACTTGATACATGAGGTTATATATTAGAATAAGTGACTCACTTTATCAAATGTCCTAAACAATGTTCCAGATTTGAACTGAGCCAAATAAAATAAAAGAGTCAAGAGGTCACTGCAGGGAAAGAGAGCAAAGGGAAATTGCTGTTTGTCTGCGTGTCTGCGTTGCCAAGCCTCAAACTATCCATCAAGGCCAGGCCTGTTTGGGTTGCCAGGCTAGCGCTGATTGTGTCCTTATTTACAATCAGCTATAAATACTTGTTTGCAGCGTTGGGCTGCCCGGCGTATGTTGTCTGTCTAGGCGCCCGTGTGCATCCTGCCAGCGTCTGGTTCAGGAAGAGCTGTGTTCTTTCTCCTCTGGTCAGCGGATGTTTTGGGATTACTGTAAGAGAAAGGCGTGACAAAATCTCTTTTGGTTCTTCAATGAAATCATATCCTCAAGAGTTTATTTGGTTTGTGGGTGGTACAGCATTTGTTTTCCTATTTACTAGAAAGCTGAAACCCCGGTCAGCATGGTCCTTTGAGAGGGCCACGTTGTACATTGGAATCTGTCTGACAAAAGATGTGGCAACTGAAGAGTGGCTTTTTCGTATTAATTCATACATTTCTCATTACCAGGCTATGTGTTATCATTACAATAGCCGACCACAAGTTCTGGGTTTTCAGGGAATGAATTCAAAAAACTTTATTCTTTGCAGCCAGTCTGTTTGAACCTTAGAGCAGAATTCCAGACACAGGCAGATCTGTTTTTGCAACACACTGACAGTATCAGATGGTATCAATCACTTTAAATATGTTGTAGAGATGTCAATATTAAGTACGTATTGAAAACTTGTAATGCACCCTGAAATCGTTCCAACATTTTGTCAAAGGTTCAAAGGCATTCAGGAAGGCAAAATACCAGTGAAGAACACCTGGACTCTTCTAAGTAGAGAAGCAAACACATTTTTATCAATGACATTATTTTATTGATTTGCAAGCATGTGAAAACATAATAGTAGCAATGGCTTTGGTTAGCTATGACTTTTATCAGTGCTTAGTATAATTGTCAAGAAATATGTTCAGTAGTCTCACATTTCCCATCTTTTGCATCTCCATAGTTGGAAGTCAGTCTACAGTCTTTGGATGATTTTAGTAATTTTTAGTAAGTTTTTTTCCTCTCTCTCAGGGAAGAGTATTGGAATCTATTGCTTATTTGGGTCAACATAAATAAACCGCTCTTCCAAAACCATTAATAAAAATTCTGTACATTATATAGGTTGGTGTTTGGACAGTAAGGCATTGTAAAATGTAAACATCCTTCAACCAATAATTCTAATTTAAATGTACATCTTGCTTCTCCAAGTTGTCTAGCATCAAACTCTCTAGCTAGCAGTCTGTCCTGAACTTTAACCTCTGTACATCACTTCTGGTATATCATTGTAGTTTGTTCTACTGTCCTACATGCATAGTGCTAAATTTTCAAGGAGCAAGATCCTTCCATCACCTGCACTCTCACTTTGAATTTTGAATTCAAATTAATTTTCGTACTGCTGCTTGAACAGTTCTCCATTCACATACATTAAAATTATGAAGCATGTAATTATTATGGTACCTAGGTATTTAGAGAATATATGCAGATGTTATCAACCATAAGATAAGAAGATTAAAATACAGGATTGTGATGGAATCATTCGAGCTGGGGTTCACTTTTCTCAGGAGTCAGCATATCATTGAACTGGACTTGCGTGAACCCGCTTTACTGGCATGTGCTACAAGTGTGATGTGAATTGCGCATGAAGCGTTTCTGGAATGCAGTCTTAAGAAGTTGCCAGAATGCTCCAATATATAGTTTGTGTTATATAAATTATGGTTTGTTTTTCTCCAGACTGTTGTTTTCCAATTATTTTTATGTAGCTGGCCTGTGTTGCAAAATTCCGTTATCCCGTGTCTGCATTTGCTTTGAAGATCTATTCCCCCCACTCCCAGACATTTTTTTGCCAGCGCTGTTTGGGTTTGTTTTTTATTTTTGTTCAGGCTTGCTTGATAACCTTCCTGTTTCTGTGAGTTAGCCTGGCTGCCCGGCGTTAACTTGGTCTGGGGTGCGTGCGCCCAGCCACTCTTCTCCCAGAATCGGAGCCGTGCATGGGCCTGGACCCGGCCCAGCTCCTGAGAGAGGTCCAAACAAGAGTGGTAGACTTCAAGTGGAAAATATTCCAGCCTACGGTTCCATCTGCTTTCACTTTATTGCTTGATTCTCCACCTAAATAAAGATCCCCTCTCTGTACTTTTATTGTTTTTTCTTCCTCCCTTTTTCTCTTTTTTTCCCCTCTCTCTGTAACTGTATTATGGTGAGTGGTCACAAATGTATAAATGTACATGTAATGTCCCATCTCGAGCTAAAATGTTGGTGAAAAAGATCCCAGCTGACACTGCACTTTGCTGTTTTGAAGGGTGTGATATAATTGATAAATTCCGTTTCTATAGTTTTCTGTGGATGTAATAGCATAGAATTATGAGTGTCACTTTCTCCTGTTGTCAGCAATTCATTGTATAGTTTCTAAAATATAGTAGAGCAATTAATGATTATAAAGCACTCCACATACCTGGTGAACATATACACAGCAGTTGATAACTCGAATGCAGGGAGACCATAGCAATAAAACAGAAATGCCTTAAAAACTTGATTTGGAGCAAAGCAACACATATAAACCTTACAGTGTTCCCCAGGCAGCATGTAATGCAAGGTTGAAAGGCATTGCTTTACTGTGAGGAATATATGTAAACCTATTTAAATCTATATACTTGTACTGTGCTGTGTGCTCGATTTCAACTATAAGAATTTTTATACAATTTATTGGTAATTGTTTTTTTTTTGTTTTTGTTTTTTTGCCCCGCCTTCATGGGCAGGCCTTATTGCTCATCAGTTTAACAACATTGGATGAACCTGCTGGTTGAGCAGCCCTGACCTCATCAATATTTAAGGAGAAAGAAAATAAAACATGGATCGCACAGAGACAGTTACCAGGTTACCAAACATGTTTCCTCCATGATGTGTTTTAAGACCGGTGTATAATCTTGCATTACTGGAGCCGTTTCCCAGCCTAACCATTGCACTCACTCACTTTTACAGCTTAATTAATAGATAGAGCCAGCTTTGAATCTGTCACGGTTGATTTAAAACCAAGCCGGGCCGTCTAATAACAAGCGGGTCCAGTTTTAATATAATTAGCATCATCAACTCGTATATTTCTCCCCAAGAGGGCTCAGCTACATCTCAAATGCTCAAGCATATTCACAGGTGGTCTGGGAGCATGTGTGCGGAGCTACTTGAGGTGTTTGGAGACCGAGGACCTGGTTTGATTGGGATGATATCCATCTGGCAGTGTTATAAAAGCACCTCTGGTGTGCTTTGTATTACATAGACACAATGAGTTACAGACTATGCCTGGATCAATGGCTGTGAAAAAGGGATTTCGAGCCAATAGAGAAATCATCCACGTCTATAAAAGTCGTATACGCGCTATACTTGTCAGTTGATAGAAAAAGTATCTGTCTCACATTGAAGTGTGACCCCCAACCAGGCCGAGTTTCCATCCCCAGCACAGAGATTAACGCGAATCCAATTCATGGCTACCCCAGTGAACCCCATCAAGAGGCTGAGTTCCCTTGACAACAGTAAGAGACGTGTCTGATCCTTCTCTGCTGTTTTCGAAGGCGATGTGATTTCTGCTCTCTCCTGAGGCTGTTGTCCAGGTTGCTCACGATTGGTTGATTGATTGTTTTTTTTCAGCCCGTGCCAGTTTGATTTCCCAAGAGGCCTTTTTTTCCAAGGATGGATTCTGGCTTCCCCACACCAGTGGAGCTCAGCATTTCCATGGACCCAATATTTTCCCCTTTAATCCAGACTGCACAATCCCCAGAGACTTCATGGTGGGGGAGCACAGGTCAGAGACAAAGATAAGCTCTTTTGATGACAAATGTTGATTTATATATGTTAGTAATAATGGTTATAGTAATAGGCATGTGTAATAGTAATAGTAAATTTTCTTTGCTGTTAACTCACTGTAACAAATTCTACCAATTCTGACAATGAAGAAACTATGATTGCAGGTCCTGAGATTTTGAAAACTGACAGTTTAAAAGCCTCCCTGAAGTATCAGAGTGGTGTCTCTATTTAAAATTCTGCCCATGCTGCCCAAGTGTCAAGTTTTGTCAAGAGCTGACCTAAAGCTCAATAGTGAAAAAGATAAATCCAGAGAAAGTATAATCTGCCAACACTCTCTTATAAACTGGTATCTCATTTGTCTTCTTGAGAAGAAAACTTCTTCAAGTTAGGGATACACACCCAACGGTTGAGGTGCTGGCACTAATTCTGTGTGTTGAATTGGGAATGACAGTAATCAGACGGGCAGCAACTACAGGCTATGTGTGAGGCGCACCATGGTGACTACAGGCAATGTTTGTATCCCAAGCTTTACACCTTATTCAATACTTGCACCAGTATGTTTTTTCACTGAGGAAATCACATGATTGGTATTGATTATGTGCTATTATGATAAGAGTGAACTGATATATTCATAAGTACTGTTTTTTTTCTGTGGTGTTAATGTTATTTCTCTCTAAAATGTTGCATGTATTGTATCTCTTTTTAGATATAAGTATGTAATCTAATATCTATAGGGGAAAAGAAAAACATTCACAACATACACTCATAATATATAATAGGGAACAAACTGCCTGCTGAAAGTAATGCCTTCTCTCAGTCACATTCTATTTGTCTGAAATGTACTGGTACCCCTGCCCCGCCCCTTAGCTTATATATGAAATCTCTCAATACTCAGTAAAACACAATGGCAATAAAATGGGAAAAAAGAATATTTTATGGAAACGTTGACGCGACTGGATTGTAAATCACCCTCAAACTCCCAAGGATGTTGACTGATGTGAACCTACAAACACCCTGTCATAAATGGCTTAAACACCTGTGCAGAATTGTCGGCCACTGCTGAGATTTAATCCTCAATGCAGAGTGTATACATATTGACTGCAAATATGATTTCTTCAACAGAGAAGTAAATAGTCTAAAAATTATTTAAAAAACAGTTCGTAAGAAGGATATGTCTGATTGTTCCTTAAAAGGGGGTAATTACAACTAATTTTGTTTGTTGAAACTTTGCAATTAGCATTTTCATCAAAGAGGTCTTTGATAGCTTACGTAACAAACTTTAAGGAGTTTAACTTTGCTGGCATGCTTAAATTTAATGCTATTGAACTAGGAAAGCTGACCCTGTTTAATAAGCTTTGATTTAAACAAGCACCCGGTATAGTTAGCGTGTGCTGTAATCTGACTGGCAGAGCTTTTTAAAAGATCTCACTTAATAATGATATGCAAAGATGGACCCTGTGGGCTTTCATTTTACCCTTCCCTTTAGCTGTGGCTGCAAAAATCCTACTTTGAGGGTGTGTGTGAAGCTGTCGGGACATGACTTCTGTGACAGAAAGAGCTGAGAGGGGCTCAGGAACATGAATAGGGGGACTTACAGAAGCTGCTCGAATGAGGAGTTCTTGTAACGGTTAGAGGGCTTACACTTATACGCTGAAGAACCGCGGCCCCGCTCTTTTTACTGCTCCTGACTGTGAAAGAAATAAAAACTTTTTACGGGTCCGCAGTATGAGCAGTCATATTTGTTTCAGGTTTTCCTGATTAGAGGTTATGGGAAACACTATTTGTGTGGAGCATTAGAGCATTAAAATTAAAAAATACCTTTTCTCTGCACAGAGCAACAGGTGTTTGCTCTTTGCTGTTTGTTTGTTTGTTTTTTTTGCTCGGTTGCATCTCTAATCTATCCCCCATATCTTCTGGTGACAAACACAACAATGGTGTGGAAAATCCAGAACCAGATGACACACAAAAAAAAAGGTAAAAATGACTAGACTGCCTGGGCCAGACTCTTCCAAGTTCGTGTCAGGGTGTCCTGCAGGCTTGAGTGTGTAGAAGGAAGAAAATGAAAGATTTCCTCACAAAAAGGCGCAGCTGGGTCATCACCTTGACTCTGTGAATGGTTTTCAGGGAGAAATGTTGAGACGGACTCGGAAAGAGAGGAGGAAAAAGGAAGGGAAAAAAAGAGAAGGAGAGGAAAGAAATATACAACCTGCCCCACGCTCCTGAGAGGCAGGTGGCTGGATATTAATGACCAGTCAGCACCAAAACTCATGTTTAGCTTGTTAAAATCACCTTTGAAAAATGGTGGGCACTTGCTTCGAACTGGCGCACTTTGTCACGGTATAAAGTGTGCAGCGGGGAACTGCGGCTGGAATTTCATTGGTCTGGCTCTTGGAAATGTAATGGCTTTACCTGGAGGGGCAGTCAACACTGCGGAGCCATCAGCCACAGGAGGGGTATGGGGGGGTTCAGGGGGGGAGGGACTGGAACAGCTAAGGTGGAAACAGAAAAAGGAGCAACCAAACAAACAAAACATGAAATCTATCCCACGACGGCGTAAACATGCGGTGGAACGCTGGCCCGTGGGTACGATGTGGAGGAGGTTGATAAGATTGTGTTTGTTAGGGACCTCTGGGTGGGCGGACTGCCTCCCTCATTGCCTGGTGCCAGTCAAAGTTTAGACTTTCCCTAATTAAAACACAGGCAGCAGATGAAATTTAGAAGAACACACACAAGTGAGAGACTCGTAGATGGTGTTTGTTTTTGGGGAGACTTAAACGTTGAAGGCCACTGGAGACAGTTTGTTCGCTGTCTGAGAGACAGAGCAAGACCATCGATCTTTCACTCTCCATGACCTAGTACTCTTTTCCAGGAGCCAGCCTAATGGATATGCAGTTGCTGTCTCTCTTCATAGGGTTTTATAACTGTCAAACAGTTTGGGCATAAAAAAACTGACCCTACGCTCAACACTAGAGTTCACGGTGTAAGCCAATACTTTAGCTGACTACCATCTTTTAATGCATAGCAATAACTGGAGATTTAAATCTATTTTTAGCTCTCTGGGATATGTCCATGCATTTTACAAAATCAATCCCATAGGAAAGTGTTTTGAGAACAACCATAGATACCCTTGAACATGTGTGAGTCTTATATATTGGAGTATTCTAAGCATCTGTTTTCAATTAGTCTATGAGAGATGAAAGGAGAATGGTTTCTGAGCGCGCGCATGTATGGTATACAACCAGAAACCTATCCCAACGTTCTCTCTTTTCATTAAGTTCCAAGTTCAAGTCAGGGGGGAGAAACTTGTGGCACCAATAGCTCTCTTTAAACTGTTTAACTGTCATTCAACAGCTATGGAAATTGCTCTCCTCTCCTGAAAGTCTTGTATGATACTGGTTTAAAATAGCCAGTTGTACTGTTATAGAGGGTCAGTCATGAGGGAGAAGAATTTTAGTTTTTATTTCTCTCAGATTGACCCTGCAGTATATGATTACCTGTGTTTTGATTAGCTTGGTAATGTACAGTCAAATAGGCCTGGATAGCTCAACAGAGATCTTCTACCTTGGGGCCTTTTATGCAGAATAAAAACCTTAAGTTTGGGATTAAGTCTTCCTGAGTATTGCTCCTCGTGGTTAAGAACAGATAAGCCAACATGAGGCCCTAATGGTACTCTTTTGTAATTTTTTTTTTTTTTTTACTGGATATCTCAGTCCTATCTGGCCAATCACTGGCACATACTGTAGCAGAACATACACTTTGCAGTGATTGTGGGGTCACACGGTCTGTTATATTCAGTTTCTTGGCAGTGTTGTGTTTAAATGATTTCTCACATATTATGTATAATAATAAGTTCATCTGCAGTGATATGCCCTGAGTCAGATACTTGGACCATTTCCTCTTGAAAAGTACTCACCAGTTGTCTTGAAAGAATTATGAACCAGTATTTAAAGTAATGACCAATAAAATATTGGACTTAAAGCAGCAATAAAGTGTGTGGTAAACTTCTGCAGTGTGTGGTAAAATGGAAGATGGCTTAACCCTTTCAGGGAAGTATTAATCTTTTGAAGTGACAAACATGAACAATATGGTTTTTTTAAAGAAGAATTTTGTGGAAAAATCCATTAGGTTAAATGAATGATTTTATTTAAGAAAAAAGCTGGCCAAAAGATTTACTGCAATTTGTGTCGTGAATGGGATTTCGGATAAAGCACACCAAATATAATGTCTTGGGCGAGCAACAGGGAAATAAAAGGTTCTGACCAATTATTAACTGTAACTCATTCATGCAAGTAGATCTTTGGATTATCCAATGAAATTTTGAAAATGGATGAGAGGTAATACACCACCAGGGAATATACACAGACAGAAGGAGGCAACAACCCATAGGTGAGATGACACCCATATGACAGCAGGCATTTAAATGCAAGGGTGTAGGTTTGATTTGGAAAGTGATGGGGATATAAATTTGGCAGGGAGTCTGGGGGTCCTACCCCAGAAAATTTAGGAATTTTTCATTGTAAAGGAGGTGGGAACAAAGTGAACAAGTGGGGACATGAGGGAGTTAACCTTTTGTAGAGCTTATGGAAATTATATTTGATTTAAACGCATATGCAATTAATATCAAAATAGTGGTGGGGACAATTTTAGGTAATCAGCAAAGTGGTAGGGACATACCCCCACCATCCCTACCATAAATTACGCCGTGTATAAATGTATATATCACATGAACCAGAGCAAGAGCAGACAAAAGGAAACGTGCACAAGGGAGGACTACACACACAAGGAAACATGTTGTGAGAGAGGGAGACAGCTAACATAAAAAGTCTCACACCAAAAGCCTAAACAAACAACAAACCACCCACCACTGTTACTGTGCAAATAGAATATGCTGAATGGTACGAAAGTTCGCAGGAACCTCTCAGCAACTGTGAGGATGCAAATAATGGTACTGGACACCACAGAATATCGATTATTCATGTTCTTTTCTGTATTATCTGTATTATCTGTATATCTTTAATATTAAAATTCTAATCAAAATTTAATGTAAATTATTTTACATTAGTACAGCAATCACTTAACGTTTGAATATAACCACTTTGTCCTTTTCTATATAATATATTTTATATGATATATTATACATTATATTAGATATTATATAAAATATATTCTATGTTATGAATATATTATAATTTATCATAACCCTGAAATGAATATGTCTGGTCATTCCTGTGTTCTCCACCTGAAGCCAAAGTTCAGACTGCTTAAGTCAAATGTGCGAAGTAGCCAGGCACAAAAATAGAACCATTCAAACTATTCAAACTAGTTAATTAATCCAAATACATCTTTCTGCCTAACTCTTTTCCTGGCAATGGGCAGAAGAACTTCCTAAGAAAGCAGCTTTGAGAAAGATGTATTAAGGACAAGGCAGGATTATAAAACTTTCTAAGTCTGTAAAGCCGATAAGTGGGCCAGGTTCCTGCAAAAAGTGCTCCTTGGAAGAAGCAAGAATGCCTCATCTCGTAATCTTTGAGACAATTTAATGGAAGTTAATTGTCATAAGATTTACAGAGATGTTTGCTTGTTTCTCTTTTACAGCTAAACCAATCCCTGTGATATGATGCCCATTTTCTAATTACCCTGCAATAAGTGTGTGAGCTGGGCAAGACAGGGTTCAGTGACAGAGCCAGTATTTTCCCAAACTCATAGACCAGGGCTGAGCAATTTTTTTGGGCTTTTATTGATTGCACTCTAAGGACCCACCTGTGTGCACAGCTGTAACTTCCCCGTTTCTGGGGGGCCCCAAGAAACCCAAAATTCAAAAGAAACTTGGAAACCCCAAGAATATACTGCAGGAACCAGTGGTCCCCAAAACAAAACTTAGCCGTGCCACCATAGAGATCTGTTAAGAGGGCCACATCTCAGACAAGCTGTGTTAAACCTTGTAATCAGCATAAACACATCTCTACAATTATCCCTTTTTTCATTACACTGGTTATACACATCTGCAGTTTGTGCCTTCATACTGAAAGTTCAAAGAATTTCATCTGGCTCAGAAAACAGAAAACATGTAAAACATACTTTACAAACGGAATGGCAGATAGGACACCGTAATCAAATGGTGCCCATCAGACCACACTTTTAGGTTCATTCGCAGGGTTTGAGAGCTTGAGCTGAAGTCATTTCATATCAATAAGACTTGCAAAATCACTTTTTGCAGAGACGTGGGTGTGGCGTCTACAAAGTCCTTCCATCCTCCTCCTCCCTTCCTCTGTCTTTGTGTGTTGTCTTACCTCAGCGTGTGTTGGCCGGCGCAGATATGAAGTAAACTGGGGGAGACTAGGGGGGAGAGGGAAGGGAGGCGTTTGGTTTACACGATGTGGCAATCTGCGCCTCTGCCAAGGGTAGCGTGTGGGGAAAATAAACAAGCAACTTAGGGACACAATCTGTGTCTGCAGCTGGCCGCGCGGCACAGACACACACACGCAATTTATGGCTGTGCGAGCCCGACCCCGGAGTAACGAGGCGCTCTCGGAGAGGCGCTTTGTTTGACATGCGGAGATTTTGGATGGAAGGAAAGCGGAGCCTCGGAGATGATGTATGTTAGCGTTGTGCTCCCCGGGTCCTGCAGGAACCGAAAGGTCGTCTGGTTTCTGTTCTACGCCCGGCTCTCAATGGCTTAATTTAGCTAAATCATTTGATTAAGTGGAACTTTACCGGAGCTCTTTAGCAGCTAATGGTTTAAAAGTGCAGGGGGTTTGCCTTGCGAGACCATTCTATGGTCAATAGTTTCCTGCAGATTTTCTCAATATCATTATTGTTTTGGCAGTGTCTCTCAGAGATTGTTCAGTTCCCCGGACTAGATGCTGCCTGCAGTGCTTCTTTGGCATCGGCGGAGTTGCACCTCGTAAATGAATAGGAAGCCATCGCTTTGCGCAGTCATTCTTTTATTATCGATATGATGCAGGGTGGATGACTTAGGTCCATGATGTCAACAGCAGAAAATGAATAGCAGTGCGGTAATGGCTGACGTCTGAGAAAGCTCTCTTCACAGCACTGTTTGCCAAGCCGGCGCGGGCCAGCGTCTGAGCAGGACTGTGACACGTGGAGATAAAATGGGTCTTTTGCAGGGAGCTGGGGGGAAGACGGATCAGGGCTCGTCACGTCAAGCCTGCCGGGGTGATTTAGAAGGCAAGGGGGGTACTGCAGGTGCTTCTGGTCTTCTGGGGGAGAGAGACTGCAGGCCCTCCAAGTGGCAGCTGTTTTTGCTTGATGGAGAAGGCGAAAGGGAGGTCAGACACAGGCTTGGGAGCAGGCCTCACCTCACTCCTTCCTGCAGATTTAGCACAGGCTGGATGGGGTGGGGGGGGGGGGGGGGGGTCTGGCAGTGGCATGGGGTGTTATCCTCTCAGTAGCCCACAGTGAGCTACAATGCTACAAACCGGGGGTGGCAGAAAGCTTAAGTTTATGCTGGTCTTGAACCCATTTTAACGATTAATAAGCTGGCCAATTTTTGAAAGGTTCACTGATCAGCAGCTGATCAGCTCCTTTTTATACAATCGTGTCTATTGTGGTAGAATTCCCTTTGAGCAGCTAACATGAAATAATTCTAATTATAACAGAATCTGGGTTACAGTACATAATTCAGATTACAAATAAGACTTTGGAGCTTGGTTTTGAACTTAAAACGAATAGTTTTTCGGCATTTTTGTTATAATGTGATTACATGCAAAGTATATAAATACAGAGCTACTGCGTCACAACAATAACAGGAAAGGGCTGCAAATGAGTCACCATTATTCAAATTGCCATGTTTTTTATTTCTGGCAAAATAATCAAAAACAGGTCAAGGAATATTATCAAATTAAGGTTCTGTGTCTCTCCACTTTGAAGCTCACCAAAAAGCCACTGTTTTCCCCCCTGACATGACAAGCATGAGGTAAAGGAATATAAAGAGAAACCTCAATGAAAACATCCTTCATGTGAGTCCCCAATATTGGGTTTCTGATCATTATCTCAGAGACTAGCCTTGCTATAAATTGTGGCATGTGGTTGTTTTCCTGAAAAATATTTCAGGAGTCGAGACATCATGGGTTTGGGTGGGGGGGGGGTTGGAGGGGGGCGCCAGATCACAGATGCACACCCACACATGATCACGGGGAACGAGCAGGAATGCTGTTTCCCCTTTGGGGTAATTAGAAGCAGTGTGGTGCCCCAGCGTGCTGTTTGGAGAAGCAGGGCCCAACATGCCCTGGTCACTGTTTATGAGGCTCTCTGGCTCACGCTCTCAGATCTGCTTCCAGTTCTGTGTGTGCATCTGCAGTCCTCGCACCGGCAGCACTCCCACCTCCGCTGCTGGCTGAGAACGAGCGCCCCCCCCCCCCCGCCTCCTGTGCCATCATGTCCCAACAGCGACTCGGAATGTCATCAGGGGCTGCAACTGCACTGTCACTAAAGAAAGTTTGGGTATCACCCAGCATACCTCTGAAAATTCTCTGACGAATTCAAGAACAAAATTGCATAATCTTCTTTCTACATTAGTGGCAACAAAACCATGCAATAACCAAGGTGCTATTTCAGTGGTGAGGCTGCAGCTGCAATGGATCAGTTTGGCTGTATTGAACAGACTGCAGTGGACTGGCAGCCACAGAGGTGTCTGTGCCTTTCCAGTTTATTCTAAAATGTGAATACTGTGGGAAGAAAGCCACCATCCCATTCTTCAACTCACACTATTTGATCTGAACACTTAATCTTTCAACATGAAAAAAAAAATCTGCCAGCAAGAATTTCATGTCTCTAGTGTGTGTAGCATTCTTGATTTCCTATTACTCATTTGTCTTTCCTGTATCCCCCCCCCCCCCCCCACAGAAAAAAACAACAACTGTAAGACACTGAAATACATTTGATCCTGTTGCCAAACTCATAAATTCTGGGCACAGTATGACCTTTCACTACCGCTAAATAAATTAAAGATCTTTAACAATGGATTACTCCCTCATCGAGTTGGTCAGGAGATCAGATTACATCAGTGTCACAGCGATGCTTCATGTTCTCTCTGTATCCTGTCTCTGTGACGTGTCTCAACAGAGCATGCTACGCTACGTAAAGACCGATTGGTCCTTCTGTTCATGACCCATCAAACTCCAAATAGCAGACACTGATTGTTCCAAAATCCAAACACAGTCTATACTGCTTTGAAAGGTTTCCCATCAAGTGGGGTTCCAGGGTCCTTTTTTCCATCTCTTGTTCTACAGCCAGGTCTTTTTGGTTGAATCCACACCACTTTTAAACGCTTGCCTTGGTCCAAGCAAAACTACAGCTCTTGCAAGTGCAATCAATGAGAGCACAAGGCAAATATTTCACCAATCCTAACTGAGATCCATCATTCACTGTTAAACTGGGTAAAAAGGGGAAGAAAGTAGAAAAATTAAAAAAAAAACTGTGGGGGTTGAAAAATCTGCAAGTGAACTAAGATCTTGGTCAGATGCCTGGTTATCTCTTGAACCCTGAAGCAGTCTGTCTCCTGCTGCAGCTGCTCCAGGACCTTTGACAGCTCCTGTCTTGTTAGACGTACATCCCTTGGCATTTCATAGCATCCCTCTGACTCTTTCACTCTCTTTCTCTGGTGCTCCAGGATGGGAGTTCTGCCTGTTTTTCCTTCTGGCTGCACCATACAGATTGGGCAAACTTCACTGGACCCAGGTAAGACACACACAGCTCTCCATTCTCTTTTTTTTTTTTTTACTGAAACAAACATCCAAGAAGAAAAAAAATGTCAGTGGATGTCCTTGATGTATTCAGAGTTTGATTAATCTTCTGAGGGGATTTAGGACTACTTAGACTGATTTC